>NC_135178.1:11882209-12186584 GCF_041146795.1 Maylandia zebra
AAATGTCTGTCCTCCTCCAGAAAATCTCATGTACGCAAACACGCGTTGCAACTTCTTATCTTTTTTATTCTGACAGCGAATGCGCACCTGCGGACCACTTATGTGCACCCCTGGTTATTATTTAGCTCGTCATGTTGCATCCATCCATCCATCCATCTTCATCCGCTTATCCGAGGTCGGGTCGCGGGGGTAGCAGCCTAAGCAAAGAGGTCCAGACCTCCCTCTCCCCAGCCACCTCCTCCAGCTTGTCCGACACACCTTCATGGCGACACACTTACCGAGCACAGCAAACTGAAACCGTAATTTTAAAAAAATTATCTCTTCGTCATGTTGCAGCCACAGAAATTCTTTTGTCCATGAAACCATAAAGCTGCACTTTCTTTTTGCCTTATATCCTGCTGCTTTTACACACGCACTCACATAACGCTCAGCGATTCTCTGCGCGATCAACCTCTCACATGTTTAAGCTTGCTGCGGGAGATTTCACTTGTCATGTTTGCGTAGTAAGCTAACGATTAATAAGACGATGTCAGAGGAATTGGTGCGCAAATTATCGTCATTCACCAATCAGTACTGTCACTCTCCATACACAGTTCGCGCGATTGCAAAGTGAAAGCAAAAAACAAGCGCAAATTCAAACGCGATTTCAATATGTCACATATTGACAGTGGCTCACCGATGCCAATGACATAATTACCCAGCTACATTTCCGAAAGAATGCAAAAGCATTGACATATATTTTTCCTTCCTGCACGATGGGCAGGGCAGAGATAGATTTTGGTAGCCCGACTGGAAATATCGCTAGCCCCGGGACGTCGGGCTAGCGATTTTGCGAGCCCTGATGTGCCAAGTAAACACTCAGGCCACTAGTATGACACAGTACTAGCTGGCTCTGCAGTCTTGCTATACATATTTTGAAATGATAATTGTCTTATTTTTAGAACTATATTTTTAAATTATAAAGGCTTCTCAATATCTACATGTCATTATTTAGCTTTATTAAGTTCAGCCGACATGACAGGAAAGGCAAACAGCTTTCAAAACAGTCTAAAGGAGGACTCCGAATGGAGGATGGGGCTTGAGACACTGCGCAGGGCATCGATCGCACACTCAGACACATCAGTCCAAAAAAGAAAACACATCAGCAGATGCCTATCGGCTGCTGTCTCATTTTCCAATTTGTTCCTTTTCCGCTAACAGGCTGTAACTGCCTGAGGCTGGTTCTGTTGAGCTTAATGAGGCAGCGTGGAGAGGAAATGCCTCACATGTGCAATGACAAGGTCCAACATTTAACCATCATCACTATACTTCAAGGAGACAGATGCATAAGTTTCAAACACAGAAAATGACGACCTTTTGGCTTTATCACAATTGTGAAAAAGTTTGAACTGATTAATCATTGATTCAAATAATAATGATACAGTGGTTAAAAAAACCAAAAAAAACTTGGAGCCCGAGGGTTCGTATTGGACACCAACCAAACAATTATGTCTTTATTTAATAAACAAGTTCAGAATTACAATTACACAAGGTGTACCACCTCCTGCTTCAGACACAGCAGAGATTTAAATGCAGTAGACCATGAACTCAAATTAAATAAAAATACATGCTTTGACAAATTTCAAGCCATTTGAAGCCATTTAAAACCTTAAATAAGCTTAAATAAATCATCTACCCACAGAACTACCCACAAAACTCAAAACACTGGGTCAACGACCCAAGAACGACAACAACCTCACACCTCTAACCACAAAACAGTGTCACTGCAGTACAGAAAATTAAAAACCTCCCATGTGTAGAAAATAAATGAGAAACTGTAACACAGAAGCTCCTATAAGAAATGCAAGCACAGAATCCCGTGTGCTATTTCTTTTTGAGAGCAAAGTGGAGCAAGAGTGAAGAAATGTTGTTCAGCCAGGCTCAGGATATACCATACTGAGGTGGAATCCTCTAATGTCTGAAAAACTGCCCTGAAACTGAATCAGGTAAAGTGAATAACATTGATCTTCTCATTAAAATGCAATGCTGTGCTAGGAAATCATGAGGTTGCTATTTTGAAAGGTACCATGAGCTGAAAATGTTATCTTAGTAGTATCTGATGCAACACTTCATTAGATAATAGTGAATACAGCACAGTCAGTTTGTTGACAGGACAACAGCATTTTTGCTGAAAACAAATGTCTACCATGTGTTAGAGGGAGTGATCCCAGTAAGGCCATTCCAGTCACCCACAGCTTTATATAATTAAATTTATTAATATCATACATGAAAGTTCAAAGGGCTAATATGTATGAAAACATATTTTAAAAAATATTGAATATGGTACATTTTACTGATAAGAGAAACATATGCACGTATGCTGTGTGTGGCATGTATTTTAGGGATGAGCAAAAATCACTGCAAAAATCCAACAGCAGCTGCTTTGATCCAGCCAGCTATAAAGAGGACTGCTGAGGAGAATCTATTCCTTCTGTGTTCAGCTCAATACACTATTGATTTTGGTAGGAGCATGCAGGAGGCAAATACATGTTCTTATTAGCAATTCCCTACATCAGACTGGAACATTGTAGAGTTATCTAATTACCAGCTAATGAAAGACGATTCAGGCCCCTGTTTTGAGAGCAAGCATCTGTGATGTGTGATGGGATCATTTGATAGCAAGTTCAAGATGGCCCTCGAACTGCTTCACATAGGCTATGAATTATTATTAAGCTAAAAGAGATCAATTCTGGGATATGAATAAGTGAACAGTACTCACCAATTTTGAACTGGGGAATAAAGGAAGGACCTAAGTCTTTCTAAGAAGGGCCTAATTGTGACGATGGATGTGACAGAATAAGTCTGATCCGTAGCAACTCCATGACATCAGCTCAATAATAATGAAAGACTAAGGGGTCGTTAGGAATACCTAGACCAGGGGTCTTTAACACCTTTAACACCCAAAGAGCCACTTGGACCCGGTTTCCACGCAAAAGAAAACACTGGGAGCCGCAAATACTTTTTGACATCTAAAATGAAGATAACACTGCATATATTGGTTTTTTTTTACCTTTATGCTTTGTGTGAACAACTAAAGTAAGTAAGTAAAGTTTATTTATTAAGCGCCTTTCACAGACAGGCAGTCACAAAGCGCTGTACACAAATATTAAAATAAACAATACAATCAATAGACATTATACACAATGTAAAAGGTCAAATGTAAAAAATGTTAAGAATATCAAATACGTGGATCAACAAAAGGCTTGTTTGAACAGGAATGTTTTTAACTGCTTTTTAAAAGAATCCACAGAGCAACTAAAGCGTGCTGCTTATGAAATCCATGAAGTGCTACAGAGAAAATTTTATTTTATTTATGTAATTAACACATTTTGAACTCTTAAAGAAATATAAAAAAAGGAAAGACACCCAGCTTAACTAAAATCATCCATGTAGCAAACAAAAACTGTTGTGAGCCGCCACCCTTATATTGCCTGTGGGCTTTTGGAGCGTTGACCTAACTTTTAAAAAGTAATTGGAAAAAAAGCACTATGCTGCTAAAAAATGAAAAATAGATATTTGCAAAATTCTGCCTAAATATGTATTTCATGTGGTTAATGTATGTGGCGGGGCGTGGTCTGCAGTGCCCCTGCATGGGAGTCGGACGCACTTGAGTGGCACCCGCACTTGAGTGGCACCCGCAATCACGCCTCGCCGCCTTAAAGTCTGTGATCTCTCTCCTGAGAGTTTTACAACCGATATTATAAAAATTCTATTTTTTCCCCTCTGTCAGTGCAATATTGCCAAAATTACATAAATCCGTAGTTAATGTATTTGTTACTTCAACGATATAATATTATAATTCCTTATTATCCAAGTGTTCTATGTAATCTTTCATGTTACATGGAAGAGAGGATGTGGCATTTGCAACCTGTGAAAGCACAACAGAGTGAACCATGAAGGGTCATGTTATACTCAAGTTACAAACAACCTGCTAAGATGACTGCTCAGATGAGCTGAATGCTGATAATCAATGAGTCACTGCTAATACATGATTGCTATGGGTTTTCACACAGCACATCCTGCAGGAAATGGACATCATCACTGAGAAATGATTGGCCAGCATGTGTGTACAAGCATGCTTAAGTGCACTACCTGCATGTGTGTGTTCAGCTGCATGCACTCTGCACAAGTGATCCGATATCTACCCAGAAAACATGGCTCAACCCATCAGTGTAGCACGGCCCTGATAAAATGACCAGACCACAGCTGTAATGGCCTCTATCCACCACCCAACCCTTCAATTATGGCTGACATGCCAGCCTGTTCAGCCCCAATTGAATCAGGCCTGCTTGAGCTGCATCCACACCCAGCCACTCACTCACTCACTCTCACTCTCACTCTCTCTCTCTCTCTCTCTCTCACAAATGCTCTAACAACCTGTCAATAATCTCAACACTCAACACACGATTTATGCTTCATACAGTACTTGTGGGTACTAGTAAAGCATTTTACTAGGAGAAATGTTCCTTGCATACATTTTGCATATGTTAGAATGTTTCTATTATTCATAAGTATATAACAGAAATTGTTTATTGCGTAATGCACATGCTAAGCCTATTTTTAATCCCACAGTATTCCATCACTTGCCTATAGCTTGAAAAAAGGCCATCATCAGAAGATAACTAGATTTATATGTAAGCCAGTGTAACCCATCCTCCATCCTTATCAAGAAAATATTTTTGACTGGATTGGGCTCCCAGTATAGCTCTTTCTATGTTAGGAAGGCTCAAAAAGGATGAACAAGTGCAAAATTCTCTGCATGTACTTTGAAGGCCTGTAACTTGACAATTTTTATAGTATAAAGTTTTTTATAGCTTCATTAGATACACTAAAGCTATGGAACAAGAAAATTGACAGTTTGAGATGCTCACGTGGGATCGTTAGAACTGACTGATTATATAAGGAATCCTTATATTTGCTAGTTTTAACATATTTATATTTAGTATTTATGCAGAACACAAACGGTTTTGGTTCTACAATAAAGATGCAACATGCAAACAAGCAGATCTCACACATATTAGCAAACCAGACATTTATTATATTTCCAGCTAACAGGAACAAAAGTCTCACTGACTCTTAGTGATATCCAGCAAGAGGTTAAGGTGTTGATGAGAGGTTTGGGAATTGGCAGAGGCTGTTTGTTGCAACGAGGCTCCTCACAGCCCAAGACGCTGCAAATAAATCTCTGTATCATTACGTAAAAGAGGCTGGCCTGTCCCCCAGTGGGGCTAGCACGTGTTCAGGGACTTTCAGCAGCATAACAGCAGTCTCCTGATCCCTGCCCTTCCAGCATCAACCCCCCACAATACAGCCTCTCCCTTTTCACCGTTACCACACTTCAACAGCAATTAAAAGTGATGCAAAAGCATTGCATCACTTTTAAAGGGGATACAAAATTTTTACCTGAAGTTCCAGACTGACCTTCATAAGGTACAAATAAACATCAAGGGTTCTAAACTGTATAGCAGTATAGAAGTTTAATAGGCTACCGACCAGTTGCTCTAACACCTGTTATAATGAAGTGCTTCGAGAAACTGGTCCGACGTCACATCATGTCCTGCTTGCCACCCACACTCGACCCGCTCCAGTTTGCATACAGAGCTAACAGATCAACTGAAGATGCCATCGCTACAACGCTCCACACCACCATCTCTCACCTGGAAGTGCAGGGCCGTTACGCCAGGCTGCTCTTTGTTGACTTTAGCTCTGCTTTCAATACGATACTCCCGGACAGACTAATAGTTAAACTGCTGGAAATTGGACTTCCTTCCACCACCTGCCGCTGGATCAGAGACTTCCTCTCAGACCGTGTACAGAGAGTTAGAGTGGGGCCTCATCTTTCCTCAGCCTCAACACTGGCTCTCCACAAGGCTGTGTACTGAGTCCCCTACTGTACACTCTGTACACACATGACTGTGTTAGTTCCCACCCAGACAACACAGTCATCAAGTTTGCAGATGATACTACTGTGGTGGGGCTCATCTCAGGGGGAGATGAGACTGCGTACAGAGCTAAAGTTCAGAGGCTGTCAGATTGGTGTGCAGTTAACAACCTGGACCTCAATACCACCAAAACAAAAGAACTGGTAGTTGACTTCAGAAGGAGGAAGTCCGAGCTGCAGCCTGTCAGCATCAATGGGGAGTGCGTGGAAAGGGTCTCCAGCTTCAAGTTTCTGGGTGTGCACATAGACACAGACCTCCAATGGAGCTCTAACACCTCTGCGGTCTTAAAGAAGGCCCAACAGCGTCTCCACTTTCTGAGAATCCTCAGAAAAATGGACCTGAAGAAGGAGCTGCTGACCGTCTTCTACCGCTGCTCCACTGAAAGTGTGCTGACATATTGCATCGGTGTGTGGTTCTCCAGCTGCACCACAGCACACAGAAAGGCACTCCAGAGGGTCATCAACATGGCCCAAAAAAATCATTGGACATCCTCTTCCCTCCCTGAAGGATCTGTACAGCACTCGCTGTCTCAAGAGGGCACGCAGCATCCTACGGGACTGCACACACCCAGGACACCGGGTGTATAAGCTGCTGCCATCTGGCAGGAGGTTCAGGCTGCTGAGGTCCCGAACAAATAGACTCAAGGACAGCTTTTACAACAGGGCAATAGCCCTAATCAATGTAAATAGCTGACCTGACTGGATACCTTCCTGGACTTTTTTAGGGGGGAGGTAACAATGTTTAAAACAATAACAATAATATTTATATTTATAACAAGTTGCAATAATAATTAATGTGCAATAATAACAGTGTGCAATACACATACACTTATTCTTCTTTTTTATACTAAGTTAATATACTGTGTTGTGTTGTTTGTTGCGTTTGGATGTGTCATATCGTGTCGTGTTGTGTTATATGTAGTGCCGACGCAGGACAGTTTTTCCAATTTCATTGTACTACTGTACTATGTATGACTGTGCAATGACAATAAAGAGCTATCTTATCTTAAGTCACAAGAATAAATACAACGTTAACAAAGTAAACTAAACTCTTACAGTTTGACTCTATGAAAAAGTCAACTTTACTTGTGTTTCTGCTTACATTTTTTGGGGAAATATCTACAGTGTAGATATATCCTTTGTTAACTTGGCCAAATTTTTCAACACAAACATGACAGAAACTGATGCATGTTTGAGACAGACTTTCAAAAAGATTTGTACCATCTATTCTAAATTTCTTAAAACCACAACTAAGTGCTTTCATCAGAGTGGTCAGAAGGAACTAGCCATGGCCTTAAACTCAACACAATCCCCTGAAAAAAACAAAACTTGCTATTACTCGAAAATCCGTTTGTTTTTCATGATTTTAAAGATGAAAAACAGAAAGAAAGAAGCTTTTACTGGATTTGTATTATAGTCCTTTCTGTGCTGTGTTCTCTGATTTCCTTCTGTTTTGCACATCTACTGCAGACAATTCCCCTTACTGAGACACTGATTATTCAGACAGGAAGAAAACACCCAACCATCTGGAATGGCTCAGCTCTACTGATCATTAGAAATGCAACACACACACATACACAACAAAGCTCTCTCCCGCCTCTCATTAATCGCTGTTGCCCATCGGCTCTGTCAGTTAGCAGCTACATAAGCCATTAGGCCTGTGCTACTCACCCTGTTAGGACCACCACAAAGTCCATTACATTCCAGCCATTACGCAGGTAGGAGCCTTTGTGGAACGCAAAGCCCAGGGCAATGATCTTGATGCCAGCCTCAAAGCAAAATATTCCAATAAAGTAGGGTTCTGTGTCATCCTGTAAGAGGAAAGAAGAGCAAAGGATTTCTGAAACTGCAGACATAAATTTATAAAGATTGAGACAGATAATGTGAAATAATACACAATGAAAAAGAAGGGTCTAGATCATTAAGTGTCCGTGATCCTCTACAAAGCAAGCTCTACAGATGCTTTAACCCACCAAAAGAACTATAACTACGAAAAATCGAAACCTTTTTTTCCCTGTGAATCTGTGAGTTCTGGAAACGATTTAGAAAACTAGAGGTGTCCCCCAGTAAAAGGAATAACACATGGTGTAACTAGTGCTGGTAGACTGATTCAGTATAATTAATTCGGCTTCATCACTCCATTAACTTAATAGAGTTTAAAGTGAGAAGAGGTTTTAAAAAAGTACTCAAACTTAGGTCAAGGCATCTATTCAATCTATTCAAAAAACAAACTCCAAAAGGTATCATAAAGGTAATCATTAATCAATAATTGGTTACGGTTAAGCGATCTGTTATCAACTTCACACCTCAGAATACTCCGACATATAATATAACCCTAATCCAATTTTGCCCATTACAATGCAATTACACATGCAGATGTCCTCCTGCTCGTTTTCGAGCAGTATTTTAACTTCCTCTTAAAAATGTAACTTTTTGTACAGAGAGACTGAGAGTAACATAGTAACATTACAGGCACGCTACATTCATGCTACAGCCTGTTCATCCATCAGCATAAAGGGTGCACTGACTTGGATGGCAACATCAAATAGTAGTGTGATCACCATAAAAGTGATCTATAGCTGCTTTTATCAAATGCCTTGAAACCTCATTGAAGGCACCATTTTGGTTAATTACATGTTGATAAAAGTGCAACTAATATCTTTGTTACCTCAAACAGACGAATTCTACTACTTCCCTTGCAGTGAAATAGAATAACAGACCTTTTTTTTTTTTTCAAATAACCAAATCAACAATTAATAGAGTATAAGATTATAAAAATCATACAAAAGACTACACAGTAGTGGAAATAATTATTTGATCTTGTGCTGAATTTGTAAGTTTGCTCACTTGGAAAAAAATGAACAGTCTCTAATTCTTATAGTAGATTTGTTTTTTAGTTTTATGATCATTTAATTTTATTAGAGAGCGACAGAATATCACACCACCAGTAGTTACCTTCTCCCTAAGCTCCTCGCTGATGGTCTTGTAGCCTGTTTTTGCCTTCCACAGGTCTAAAATATTGTCCCTGATGTCCTTTGACAGACCAAATGTATTTAATTGACTAACTGATTGCAATCTGTGTGAGCACACATGACCACACGGCAAATCTGTGGGAGCCAGAATTAAGGCTGGATTGTAGGAGATCAAATACTAATTTTTTCTTTAGTGTTTTTTTTTATTTATTTATTTTATTTCTAGCTGATATTTTGTCTCTTCATTCAAATGAAACTACCATAAAATTAGAGACTGTTCATTTCTTTGTAAGTGTGCAAACTTACCAATTCAGCAGGGGATCAAATAATTATTCCCCCTTCTGTATTGATACCTAGGGCTGTGCGATATGACCAAAATCTCATATCCCAATATAACAATTCTATCGTCCCGATAACGATATAAATCACAAAAATGTAACATTTTCTGTAAATTCTGTGAATCTTTGCTGGAAGTGGAAGTGTTTCCAGCTGGGCGTCCTGTAGCTGGAGTCGAGTGTTTTAACCGATGCATGAAACTATACATTTTTAGACATTTAGACACCGTTTTCTTTGTGAGTATTTATTACACGGCGTGCTGCGGGGAAAAGCCTGTTCTAACGTTTGAGTCTAAGGTTTATTTTTTAGCACCTGGCGGCTCTTCTTTACTTCTCATCCGTAAATAATCTGCTCTTTCACGTGATTCAGTTTATTTTGAAAAGTCTCAACAGGATCTTGAGCTTTATTGTGAAAGGTTTGTGGAACATAAACAAGCGGACACGCGATGCTATTACCGTCGTTGTTGCTAACGACAACACATAAAAACAGGCGCTTGTCCGTCCGTAGTGTGGTTATATAAAATATAAGAGAAAGAGAGAACTTTAAGAAATGAATATAGCCACTGCAGTGACCATCAAAACGATGAAAAAATATTGCTTATTTTGCGACACTACGAAACAAACAATAGCGTAAAATGAAACGATAAGACATTTTTATATCGTCATCCGATATATATCGTTATATCGAACAGCCCTATTGATACCTACTTTCAACCGCTTCCTTATCACAGCAGGGAGCTTTCAGTTTGGCTTTTTAATTTTTATTCGTTTTTTTGACACTACACAATCCCAAAGCAATAATCTTAAATTGTGGCCCTTGTCACAACTCCATAACTTTGCTTGGCAAACACAGACATTTTATGAAATCTATGGTATGTGGTATTTAATTTCTAAAGCAGCCCTGCCATTGTAACTCCCACTATTTCCCTCTTTAATAGAAAGACTTGACAAGAGAGTTCGGTGGGAGGAAGATGGAGCAGGGGTAGCCTGTGGTAATGACACAATGAGGATCAAAGGCAGCTCTGCATGGATCTACACAACCTGCAGCGCTCAGGAGGAAGGACACATGCTGAGGGGAAAACTGGTATCTTCACATCTTTTCAGTTTAGATACTTGATACTACTTGAAATGGTCAAACCCATGAGCACAGTTAGGTAAAAGAGGAAAGAATGAAATCAGAAACTTTTTGGAAGCAGAGTTTGCAGAATAGAAACTATTTACTTACAGAGAGACATGCATGCATGCATTCCAGACAAAAGAAAAACATCTGTTAAAAATAACAATGCTAATCCTCACAGTGTTTGCATTTACAAACTGCTGTTTCTATTGTGTAACACAATAAAAGAATCAACCAGCTTTTTTACTTACCAAACGCTCTGACATTGGGGTTTTGTCTGAGGCCGGTAGGTGTTGTTCCAAGGCCAGCACAATGCAGTTTGCTATAATAGTAGCCAAGATCATGTACTCAAATGGAGTGACAGTGTTAAGGAAGTCTTGTGAAAACTAGCAAACATTAAATCAAGACATAGAAACCTGACGAAAGTTGACACAAAGCCATTCCCCCCTTTACATTGGTAGGTAACAGCATTATGCATGAATAGAAAGTTTTGGCACTGGCACCAGACATCTCTTTCTGTTGAAATGATTGTGCTAGGTTATGTATCAGATTGGCTGGAGAGGAATACTGGAGAAGATTCAAAGAAACAGAGTGCATGCACTTGAAGCTACAATTAAATTTCATAGCAGTTATTTTTTGTGGCTACCTCATCCATCAGTGATAAAGCTTTTAGCCTGCTTGTCATCATCTTTCTGTCATACCAAGAGAAATCAATGGAAGGTTAGACAACAGAGCAGGTAAAACAGCTACTAAGTGTCAACTTGGAAATGATGTATTAAGGAAGAAGAAATAGTTCATGAACTAATGTCCCTATCCATCAGGGTTTTATAGTAAGAATGAAGAGAACTGGGTAGATGATGAGTGAGTTTGTGGCAGAAATATATTCAAGGACTGACTCAGTACAGCAATCAGTGTGTTTTGTTTGTTTATTATTTCCTAACACAACACTTTTTTTAAGTTCCAAGTTCAGTTCCTAGCTCTGTTTCAATCATCTGGGCGGAGCAATGCTGACACACCGGCATTTTTGCTATCACTTCATAGGTCAACCAAAGCTATCCTTTTATGTTAACTGGTAATATTGCCACAGCAGATCATCTGCCTCCATCTCTTCCAACAACTAGCATTCTCCTGTGTTACACCATGTCTTCCTTCAATATATGCATAAAGCTTCTCTGTGGTCTCTCTCTTTCCCTGCTGCCTAGCAGCTTCATATTCAACATCCAATATATCTACTTCCATTGAAAATCTTAACTTGCTTAAGTCTCCCAACTCCAGCTCAGCTTACTGTGTTTTTGGCAGCACTACCATCTTGTAAATGTTCCCTTTCCCTCTTGCTGCTGCTATCACAATATTGGAAATGGGAAGCTAACGCTGCTTTAGGGAGAAGAGGAAGCACAGAAACTCCTTTATGCAGGAAGCACTCCATAATAAAATGACACAAATAATGTAAGTATAATCAGAAGAATAAAGGGCAAAATTGCGTCCCTGTATCTAGACTGGGTTCAGTCATTTGGTATTATGGGCTCAAATTTTGATATCTGTTTTTTTCATGTTTACATTTGTACTGTAAACAAAGTCAATGAAACGGTAATGGAAATTTTTATTCCATTATATATAACAGTTCTAATACAACAGAGTTCTATAATGAACTCATAAAATAAATGTAACTGTAGTCAGATACTGGGAAAATTTGTTTTAAAAACTACAGAGTAAAAATGTGATGTTGATAAAAAGCTTGCAGTGTATGTGGATTACATTTGAAATATAACCTTTGTTACATTGTTTGTTATAAATGCCATTTTTGTCATATTTTTAGAGCATTCTTTTGAACTGTGTGGGTTTTTTTTAATAGTTTGAATATGCACTACCTCCCATCTGCCAAACACCTAGCACTGCAATTCCTGTACCAAACTAACTGAAATAAGTTGTACTCCTTTCATTTAAATTTAATTGCATTACTTATTACAATTTAACAATGTAACCTTTTACATTACAAAACTAATCTTTCCAGCTTTGTTCTTACACGAGTTGAGGAAAACCTTTTCATGATCTGCAGACCTCAACTTGGTCACTTATAACAAACACTTCCAGTCAAATTTGTACACTAAAAATCAAGGATGACAACTCCTGATTATAATTGTGTGTATAGATGGTTACTTTCTCCATCTACACCCACAGAAAAATACAGTACAGTAAACTAAATATTTTCACGACGTGCCCCTTCAATATAGTCGTACTATTTTACTAGCACCTTACTAGAGAGCTATATCTATCTTCTAATACACTCCCTGATTTTTGCAAAAGCAAGACAACCCAAAGTGATCACCATTCTAAGTCTCCAGTGTGGTGGGAGCTTGGTGATGCATATCTGGTGATATGCAGCAGTTCTTCAGTGTTTAATTTAACGTCTGCTTTTTAAAAGAAATTAAATGCAAATTTGTACCGCTCATTTGGGTATCTTGCTCCCTACATTGCACTGCCATCGTGTTATTAGTGTACCCCTCACGGACGATACAGCTCGGCCAGTAGGAGAGGATCCTCAGGAGAGGGAGGAGACCGATGGATTCCAGCCACCAGGCCTCCAACTGCTTCGAACCACAGTAAATCCTCCTGCAGCGCACCAGGATAAATGGCTCACTAATGCACTGCGACATTAAAAATGATAAAAGAAAACTTTTATCATGCCAGAGGTTAACCAACCAGTGACTTACGCAATGGATACTATTCCACAACTAAATGTGAGTTAATTGCATGAACACTCATGCACATATACAGGTGTCTTTCCAGGGACTTTTCCTCAGAAAAAATCTAAATGCACACCAGTAAGAAATGATTTTGGTCAGCATACAAAGCTCAGCAGGTGGCATTCACTCACTGTGCACAACATCTACCAAACAGACATGAGCTGCTTTATAACCTGAAACCTGCTGCATTTCAGCGCTTGTTTGTTTTGTGTCACACCCATGCAGCGTGCCACCGCCTCACTGCTGAGGAAAGCCTGCAGATTGCTGAAGTTCAGTTCCCTGGACAGCACCATCTGCAGAGCACAGCATTCACCAGAAGACAAGAAAAGGATCTACCGAGAAGCCCATATAGTCATATCATCACACATAAACTTCAACTCTTACCTAGATGTGCTATATTATAAAAAATAAAAAAAAACCTCATGACTACAGCATTTAGCAGCATGGGACTTGTGACCAACACTGGAAACAACCAGAGAGCCAGCTGTGCAAGTTTTACATTTTAGCTGAACGTATTGTTGCTTTCTTAACATATATTTATACTAATTAATAAACAGTATTCTAGATGCCGGCTTCTTCTGCCTCTAAATAAGGCCCCTTAAAATTTCCTGGGAGTTCGGCGTCAGGCATGCGGGTTTTATACAGGACAGAGCGGCTTATCTGGGGGTTTACTGGGTTGTAAGGATATGGCCATTCGGTGATCTTTTTGGCATATTTCCGTATTACATTATCCTCGCTGAAGATGAACAAAGAGCGGTTGACGGTGAGGCAGTTCTGTTTGACTGGAATTGGGTTGTAAATGGCCATGGTCCTGGCTCTCTGGGCCATCGTCTGCTTGTACATCCTCTGGCCACCCGGAGGCCCCGGCTGCCGGCTGCCCCCCCTGGCAGGGGCCGCGGGGCAGCCGCCTCCATAGCGGCCGGACAGTTCGTCTTCAAATCGAGCCATTGCGGAATAGCGCAGACCTTGCTGGAGAAACCAAAACTGACACCAGAAAAAAAATAGAGAAGAAGCATCACCACACACACTGACGTCCCGTCCCCGTGCAGGTCCTTTGGGTGCGTGTGTCGGCCACGACCAGCAGAGTCAAACATTCACACACACACACACACAAAAACGAGCTGAGGGAGGCTCTTTTTCATCAGCCTCAGTCGGTTATTGCCTCACCTCCATGTTTTTACTCTCCGCGGCGTGGAATTGTTGCTTAAAGTTTAGACGCTCACATTCCATGATGCATCATTTTCATGGCGGACTGCCCACGTCCTCGCAGGTAGCTTTTATACTGGCGTCAACGCTACAAGTTCATGCTAGAGGATGCGGAGACAACGGAACACCGTGTCTAAAAGACAGCCACCTCAAGACAAGATAATACAGCAGAGGGAAAAATCGCGAAATGTCACAGTGAGTAAACCTGTTTTCCACCAAATAATGTCTGTAAACAGCCGCATTTCTTTTCTTAATCACTGCTGACCGCTGTGACTTAAAAGCAGTCTTCGTTAAAGCACTTTGCCCCACGGAAGAAAAAACTGATGTAATTTCATCTGATCGTTCGTCGAGGAGAAATCACAGTGCAGCTGCTTGTTTCCATGAATTTGCGGTTAATGGGAATGTAGCTACCACTTTCTCTACTGTTCCTCAGACCCCCACGTGACCAACAAGACGCCAGCCAGTGGCTCCACCTGGGCGAGCCCTGTTACCATAGCAACAGGGAGGAGAACGAGCCACGGGTCAAGTTACACGGAATGAAAATGACTTCCGGCAAAATCAGAGCTTGTTTGTGGGCAGATCTGATTTCGGTTTTTGAAAATATTGCAACTAACCCAGCGAAAACTGATGTAACTGCGATATAAACAAAATTATGTCGGTTCGATTCCCTTCGAAAATCAAACAGTAAATAGGACGAAACGATTTCCGGTCAATATTTCCAAAGTAAACTCAAAGTTTCATTAAAAAAAAAAAAAAAGATAAATGGCGTGTATTTGTATAGCGCTTTACTTAGTCCCTAAGGACCCCAAAGCCCTTTACACATTCAGTCATCCACCCATTGACACACACGTTCATACACTGATAATACAGTTATTCCAAATGTTGTCAGTGCATCTTCTGTTTACTGTAAAAATTTCCCCAGAAACGCCTAAGACTAAAACATCTCCCATATAGTGAGGGGTGTTATAGTATCTGACAAAAGTGAGATACTATAAACACCTCTCACATTTTTGTAAATATTTTATTCTATCTTTTCATGGGACAACACTAAAGATATGACACTTTGATACAATGAAAAGTAGTCAGTGTACAGCTTGTATAACACTGCATATTTGATGTCACCTCAAAATAACTCACCAATGTTCCCTCTAAGTTGCTCGCGTGCGCAATTGCGCACTGCTGGCACGGTCTGTGTTGCGCACAAACTAATCAAAGTGATGTCATGACAAAAATGAATGACAAACAAAACATTTTTTCTCCTTCATTTCTGTCAGGCAATGCTGTATGAAACTTTTCTCGCTGTTAGTATCATGGTTGCTAGGCAACCTGAACAGCGCTATGAAGGCTAGACCATCCCATTTCACAAGCCTCTCACTTCGTGCTTCTCGTACTTATAGTACACAGGTATGTAGTACGCGTAGTGCGCGTACTTCAAGCGTGCAGACCCTGAATTGGGACACAGCCAATGATGCGATTGACATTCGTATATACGCGGCTAGGACAGTGTCCTTATGTGCAGACACCGGTGTTTTAGCTAGCAAAGTGGGGTGGCTGATGTGGGGTGAACCCACGTTAATGACAACGTGTACAACCATTGGAGATGTGAGCAGGACAGACGGAACAGTTGACGGAAAAAGTGTGGACTTTATACCAGTTTTTAAATTGTGTTTATAGGCCACGTAAAACCAGAGTTATGATAAAAAATATATGCAATGTTTGGTTTTCTTCCTGGATACTATCGTTGTTTATATTTACTGCGGAAGAAACGGTAAAAACGGTGTTTTATAAGGAAAACACTCTGGTCGTGTCCAAATTCATGGGCTGCATCCTCCTGAGGACCCGGCCTTCGCGGTCTACGTGGGCCGGGTCCTCAGAAGGTCGGGTAGGCCGGAAGTAAACGGCCGTGAAATTGGACGGTCTAGCCTTCTGATTAGCGTCACCGCTGTCTCAGTGGAGTTTAATAAACTCGGTCGTCTGCTCCTTGCTATCTAAAATATAACAGGACACTGGCGTAAATTCTCGACTGTCTCATACTTCTGTTTAATCAGTTTTCTGTTTGACGTTTAGTCAGCTGTGTAAAAACCAAGGAGGAGGGGGATTAATAAAGTTTTATTTTATCTAATCTTATCTAATAACTTTAATCTCAGCCAAACCGATTTACTCACGAACAAACAAAACACTGAAAAAAGCCCAACAATAACATTTTTAGGTTGTCTAAGTGACTTATATATTACGTTTAACCCGAGCAGCGAAAGTCCGCGGTGATGTGAAAATGATGTGCCGGGAGTTGTGCCGTTCTCGGCCGCATCAGTAACCCTCGAGCTCCCGGCTAGCTATCGAGCTGGTGGGTAGCAGACGCCTTCGAAAACGTCGACGCACTTTTGCAAATATGCGATATCTTGATAAACCGAGCAGATATTTGATGTTTACACAACTACTTCCTCGCCTGAAAATATGTTAAAAGTTTATTTTGTGACCCAGAAAGATTAGTATGAGTAATTTTAAAACTTAGTAGCGGCCGCCATTGTTGGAAACTGGAATTTGGCTGGGCCGCGCTATGAATTCTGGGATATGGTAGGCCACGAAGGACACACCCGACCCATCCTTAAAATTCGGGGAAAAGGAGGACGCATTTGTCGGCTACATTCGGAGGAGTCTACGAATTTGGACAGCCTTCGGCGCGTCGCTGTGACGTAATCGGTCTACAAATGCGGCCTCAGGAGGATGCAGCCCATGAATTTGGACACGACCTCTGCGCCTGTGAGCAAAAACAAACTCCTCCCCCAGCCTTTCCTATTGGTGGAAAAATGTACCATGTGGACCAATCAAAAAAAACGATATGGCAACATGGCATTTATTGTTTAGTCAAGGGGGGAAGTTTTAGGAGTGACGGCAGTGTTTTGAGATGTGAGAGATTTGCGACGTTTAGCGCAAATCTTGTGTAGTTAGTGTGTAATGTAGACAATGGTTTTGTTGTGTGTGTCAGAACAATGAGGCGACTACTGAGTGCTACAGGTGTTACAGGAGTGATACATCTTCTGCAGGCCTGGAGGAGGCCTGCAGGTATCAGGCTGTTGTTCTCCTTTATCTCATCGTGGACAGAAATTATGTTTTGGAGTGTCACAAATAACTTGTGTGGCACCAGATTTCATGCAGAACACAGGATTGTTCCGTAAATAGTTTGAAATGTTTATTTAAAAAACCCGCCTTGGCTGCATTTTTAGGTAAACAGCTGCAAAAAACTGTTGCTTGCAAAACTGAGTTACTTTTTTGAAGAAGTAACTATATAATTAATTGCCCAACATTGGTCATTATTTACTGTATTTTGCAGACAGAGAGTTACAGGATTCTCTCCCAGACCACAGACTCATACTCATAATACAAGTCAGAGCTTTATAACCAAAATTTTTTTTTAAAAATTTGTGTTTTCAAAATTGGAGTTCAAGTTATTTTTACTTCCAATAGTGTTAACATACTACGCAGGTCATGAACAAGATTTGTTTTAATTTTCATTGTAAGTGGGCTAAAGCATTTAATTAAAAGTAGTCTAACATAAATGTAAATGCTATCAGTTGATTATTTTAATAAACCATGTACCTTGGATAAATTCAATGGCGGCGTGACCACAGTGCACACGTCTGCTGTTACTCACAGTGGTCCAAGTGTCCGCTCAGGAAGTTTGTGTGTTCGCTCAGACACATGAAAAATTAGAGGGAACATTACTCAACACACAGCCATTATTGCCTAAAAGTAAGTGAGTACACCCCTAAGTGAAAATGTCCAAAATGTGCTCAATTAGCCATTTTCCCTCCCTGGTGTCATGTGACTCGTTAGTGTTACAAGGTCTCAGGTGCAAATGGGGAACCGGTGTGTGTTGAATTTGGTGTTATTGCTCTCACACTTTCATACTGTTCACTGGAAGTTTAACATGGCACATCATGGCAAAGAATATACCCAGTACGCTGAAACTGAGCTGCAGCACGGTGGCCAAGGCCATACAGCGGTTTAACAGGACATGTTCCACTCAGAACAAACCTTGCCATGGTCGAAGAAAGTTGATTGCACACGCTCAGCGTCATATCCAAAGGTTGTCTTTTGAAAATAGATGCATGAGTGCTGCCAGCATTGCTGCAGAGGTTGAAGGCATGGAGGATCAGCCTGTCAGTGCTCAGACTATACCCCGCACACAGCATCACATGGCTGTCATCCCAGAAGGAAGCCTCTCCTAAAGATAATGCACAAAAAAGCTCGCAAACAATTTGCTGAAGACAAGTAGACTAAGGACAACCAGGTGAGGAGTACAAAGACAAGTGTGCCTTGCCTACAGTCAAGCATGGTGGTGGGATGTCATTGTTTGGGGCTGCATGAGTGCTGCTGGCACTAGGGAGCTAGGGCAGGGCAATTTGGGCAAAAATATTTATCAAGATATATAGTTTAAAATTTGCGATAACAATATAACTGACAATATAATTGACGCGAGACAAAATACTTTACAACTCTGCAACTTTATTAGTGCAAAAAAAAAAAATCAATGTATTTTTACTTAAACAAGCAGCTGTTTTTTTTATGTGCATTAAAGCTACATAAAAAATTAACAGTGAAAATGCAAATTCCTTGCTGGCAGTTTAACCAAAAGGCATTTCCAGTGGAAATGGGCTGACATATCCTGAGCATAACCATGTATAATATCCACAAAACTTAAAAAGAGATTATACACACACAATACCATAATATTATGTTGAAGCACAGTACGTATCACTTTGCGAGGTTCCCGACTACGATAGCCGTAATGCTCCAACAATCCATTAAGCGGTGCAGCTTCGTAGCTTAGCAAAGTCGTACAAAAACATTTTTTACAGATTTTTGAGCACCGTGTACCAGATAAAATCGGTTAGAGGTCAGTAAGCACAACCAGAATTTATACATACGAATTATAAGGGGCACTGTCGATTTTTTTCAGAAAATCAAAGGATTTTAAGAGCAACTTATTTTCCGAAAAACACGGTAATAACAACAGCCTGCTTGAATGCTCTACCAAAAATTGTGCTTTGGTGTGTATCTGACGGACGAAAGCCAAACCAGTTCCCTTTCAGTCGATTCACTCGGTACAACACATAAGTATGGGATATCACGCCCTCGCGTGTCCTGGCTGAAGAAACCTTTATTCACGCCTTTAAGGCAGATGACGTGTGATGACACGCGCACGGCCCCGCCTGCACATATAGCCGCTGTCATCACAGTCATCCTTCAGTTCTTACCAGTGTTGGGTAAGTTACTTTAAAATAGTAACTTAGTTACATTACTAGTTACTTCTCTCAAAAGTAACTCAGTTACGTCAAGTTACTCGTTACTTTCAAAGTAACTAGTTACTAGGGAAAGTAACTTTGGTTTTACTCAGAATTCTCTTGTTAATGTGTTGCTTCCATAACTTTGCCAGTCTTCTAGCTTGCTTACTTGGCACAAGTGCACTGGGACACCTACCAATAGAAAGGAAAAGATAATGTGCATATTTCCACGAGAGAAATCCCACGCCTGGACCGTCATTGACTGCTGCCATGATTCTAGCCTACGTCACAGCGTCATGTGCGCCTTTTACATCCAACACAAAAACTGCAGTCGTGGTGCTTTCGATTGTACTCAGAACTCGGAAATTCTGCCTTCTGAATAAGAAGATGTAGGTAACACCAGACTGAAGATGAGCTGCATACAGGGCTGGACTGGGACAGAAAATTGGCCCGGGCATTTGGCCCACCATTATAGGAAAAATCATAAAGCCTTTGAATGAAAATAAACACTGTTGTGACAGTGATGTACACTGTTCTGATGGTATATATGCATCAATCTATCAATCGTTTGTTGTAAGATTCAGATAATTATTTTTTAAAAGCTAGACATTTTAAATGGGAATAAGAAAGAAAAGTATTTCTTTGTGCCCCCCTCTCCCTGTTAATGCCCTACATGGACCCCTGGCAACACTTTGCTAGATCCGCCCCTGCACAGTTACCAGCTGTCAGCTACTCAGAAAAGGATCCTGGTGTTATTTGTCTCTCAGAAACAGCTCATAACTTCAACTCATTCCTGTCACCTAAAAGGTAAACCTGTTTCTCCGTCACAGCTCTGATGATTCAGTAAGGACATCTCCTGGTTTCATCTTCATGTTTCCCTCTCACCAGATAACCAAACCATATCATGACCAGCAGCTTTTTTGCAGCTGTGGCTCCAGCAAACATCAGCTGATACTAGAAATTAATATTAAATAAATTCTAACAACAGCTGATCAAGCTTAAAAGTGCTGCTGTTGTTTAGCGCGACATCCACTGGTTTCCTCTTTCGGCGCAAAGTGAGCGATAAACAAACAAGAGAGCCGATCAGCTGATCATTGATCAGTTTTCATGATTGAAGTAGAAACGGGAGAGGGAGGGGGGAGAATGAGAGAAGAAGAGGCAGCTGTGCAGCAAAGACACAGAATAACTCCAGCTTTGTGCCTTTTTCATTGTAGCTGAATTACGGGACAAACTGTTCCTTTTCACCTCAATAAGAAACGCGTAATATTTTCTCTGAATACCAGACGGGACGGTTGGCAACTCTAATAACTTATGAACAAAATAAAGTTCAACATCATTAACTTCATAGCACCCACCCAGCTGTATAGAAACTCCGTCATGCTAGCTAGCACGCAGTACGGAAAAAGTCAGCATAACGAAAATAAACTCCACCTAAACTTGGTTTATATCTGACCCAGAGAGACTGCAGGTCATAACTTCTTACCTGAAGTTCAGTTCACACTTGGACCGGCGGCCGCATCGGGTCTCTTTTCCTTCTGCGTCCCCTTTCCTTCATCCACCTGCTGGCCTCCACCACTTGCTAATGTTACTGAATCTGTGGAAGCTCCGCGATAGCCACCACACGAAGTAACGAGTAACAACCCTATCTAAATCCCAGTAACGACTAACGCGCTCCTGATTTTGGCATAATAACTAGTTACCGTGCTTGTTACCACAATAATAACGTAGTTACTGTAACGCGTTACTTAATAACGCGTTAGTCCCAACACTGGTTCTTACGCTCTTCACCTCGCTGAGAACACCTCTGCTGAGTTGGGCTAGCTAGCTGCTGCTAGTTAGCTCCGTTGTTTGCCGACTTGAACTTAGCTTAACTGCCCCTGTTGGTGTTAGCCTCCACAGGCTAACACCAGGTTGGTGTGTAGGCTGCCTGCGGAGAGCTAATGTCAAGTTTTTCCTGTGCAGCGTTTCGCTTTGCGTTTTGGAATGAAATCTTCTGTTCGCCCCTGTCCTCAGGGATGCGGTTCCTCTTTGGACGACAGCGACCAGCACGATGCCTGCCCTGTCTGCCTGGGGATCGTCCACGCTAGGAGAGCCTTGACGGAGCCTGAAGCCTGTGCTCCGGTGCTCGACCCTGGAAAGACGGGTGACGTTTGTGGAAAAAGTGCTGGGACGCTCGGCTGTCGCACGGCATGACCCTCTCCTTTCCGAGTCTGGAGCCCCGTCTTCGTCCGAGTCCGAAGATGAGGATTTTCCGATCTATGTCCCCGCAATTAGCTGGGCTGACCACATGGAATATGTTGACGGGTTAGCTGATGACGAGCCGGAACCATGCAGGAGCGCTGACGGGCTTCAGCCTGGGTTGAAGCCCGCCAGCGCTCCCCAGGAAGACGACGACGTGCTGGACATCGGCCTGGACATCCATGGTTTGTCGGAGGATGAGCAGGAGAGCTCATTGTCGGCCCAATGTGCCGCCGCTGCTGCAACAGTCGGCCACAATGACAGCTCTCTTTTCTCCCTGTTTTGCCGTGCTGCTGAGAAGCTGCAGGTGGACTGGCCCTCTCCTCCACCAGCTCAGAAGCCGTTGCAGTTCACGGATTTTTTCCTCCCACCGGAGCCCGCAACGGCCAAAAACTGCCTTCCCATGTTCCCAGACTTTCTCTGCGAGCTAACAGCATCATGGGACAAACCTCTGTCTATCCGCGTCACTGTGCCTGGCTATGGACAGTACATGGAATTGGACGGCGCCGAGGGGGCTGGCTTAGCTAACCCACCCCTTATGGAGCCGTCTCTGGCTGCTTATCTGGCCCCGTCCCATAACCATGGTGTTGGCGGCCCCGCAACTCTTCCGTCCAAGCACTGCAGATTCTCTGCTTCGCAGCTGGAGAAGATTTATCAGGCTCAGGCCGGCACTGCTCGCACCATGAGCTCCATCACCATGCTCCAGACGTACCAGGCAATATGCCTGGCGGAGTTCGGATCGCTGGTTCCTGATGACAGCCTGCTGGCACCTCTTCTTAACGAGGTCAGAGTCGCCACAGATCACATCCTCCGTGCGTCTCGCTGTGCAGCGCTCTCCCTGGGCAGAGGCATGGCTTCGACAGTAGTGGCGCAGAGACACCTGTGGCTGACCCTCTCTGACGTCCCGGATAGGGACAGAGCTGTATATCTGGACGCACCAGTGTCTGCGGCTGGGTTATTCGGACATTCACTTGAAGCCAATCAGGCTAGATTCGATCTGGGGAAGAAGCAGACGGAAGCTCTCCACGACATCATCCCCAAACGTCAGCCCAAGCCCAAGCCCGCAGTTAGCTCTCACAGGCCCGCCGCTCCTCTGCCGACTGGCAAGAGACTGGCGCCCACTGCTCAAGTGGGTGAGCCGCCAGCGAGAGCACATCCTCCGGCCCGAGCTCCACGCCAGTCGGCCTGGAGGAAAGGTCCACCCTCGGGCCCCCAGCGGGACCCGATGCCCAGGAGGAAGAAGCCTCAGCCCTCCTAGCTGTGGTTTCAAGTGGTGGGTCCAGCAGCAGGGAGACGCTGCTTTTACCCCTCTGTTGCCGCCCAAGAGGTGCCGCTTAAGTTCTATTCAGGTTGTCAGCCCCAGAAGGCGCTGCACTTTCCTAACACTGTCTCCCAAGCACAAAACCCCTGCACACAAAATGCCTCAGGTGTGCAGTAGTACTACATCGAGTGTTCCCGCTGTTTTTCATTGTTGTGCCCCAGAAAAGGTGGCTCCAACAAAAGGTATGAATGTACAGTACATGTTTCCATGTTACAATCAATAAAGAGTGTTGTTTATTCTCAAACAATCACAAATGCTCACCCTGCAGGCAGAATGAGCCAGGTCAGGCAGGTGATGCAGTCCCCTGCAGACACACTGGGGGGCGACAACAGTTGTTTAAGGTGTAGTTCATGTGGAAGCCACCGGAGGGTGGTGTAGAGATATAATAAAAAAAGTGATGGCTAAAACCTAAGACTGTGTCATGTCTGCTCCCTGAAGTAATATTGTAACATGGTGTCAGAAGTGAACTGATAAGGCTATACAAGAGTGTAGCACACATGGAAGGGCTTTCTACTTTTTTCACCCGTGTCTGGGGACCCAGAGCAGAGATCCTTTGTTTACAGTAAGGATCAGCTGTTAGTGCTGAGTCCTGCAGCGGTACTGCCGGCGGACAGACCCGATATTCCCAGCGAGCTGAGGAGGAAAAGACGGGGGTGTCGTGCTGGGAAGGAGCGCCGTCGCCCGAGAAGGAGACGTTATCGACCATCTCTTCCTTCTGTAATTATTGGAAACGTAAGATCTTTGCCCAATAAGATGGATGAGCTCATGTCGCTAACCTGGTCACAGAGGGAGTACCGGCAATGTAGCATCATGATGCTAACGGAGTTGTGGCTAACATCGCTAACTCCGGACACAAGCGTGACACTACCGGGATTCCAGCTGCTGCGAGCGGACAGGACCAGAGACAGCGGTAAGAGGAAAGGAGGGGGACTGGCAGTTTTTGTGAACGACAGATGGTGTAACCCTGGGCACATCACTGTAAAAGAGCAACTCTGCAGCAGAGACATTGAGCTGTTAGCCGTTAGCATGCGTCCGTACTACCTGCCCCGGGAGTTCTCGCATGTTATCGCGATAACAGCGTATGTCCCCCCCTCGGCCAACGCGGATGCAGCCTGTGACTCTCTCCACTCTGTGGTCAGCAGACTGCAAACACAATCACCGAGAGCCCTTCTCATAATATCAGGGGACTTCAATCATGCCTCACTGGACTCCACACTGCCCACCTTCACCCAGTATGTGACCTGCCCAACCAGAGTCAATAAAACACTGGACTTACTGTATGCCAATGCAGATGAGGCATACAGTTCATCACCTCTGCCTCCCCTGGGCAGATCTGATCACAACCTGGTGCACCTTGTCCCTGTGTATGAGCCCTTAGTGCGCAGGGAGCCACCAGCCACCCGCACAGTACAGAGATGGTCAGAGGAGAGCGAGGAGGCTCTTAAGGATTGTTTTGAGTCGACTGTGTGGGAGGTGATTTGTGATGACCACGGTGAGGACATCGACAGCCTTACTACATGCATTACTGACTATATAAACTTCTGTGTGGATAACACTGTACCTACCAGGACTGTACGGTGTTTCTCCAACAACAAACCTTGGATTACCCCAGAAATTAAAACCGTCCTCAAGCAGAAGAGGAGGGCCTTCAAATCCAGAGACAAAGAGGAGTTGAAAAGGGTGCAGAGAGAGCTGAGGGGACTGATAAGGAATGGGAAGGAGAGCTACAGGCAGAAGATGGAGAACCAGCTTCAACAAAACAACGTTGGTGAAGTCTGGAGAGGCCTCAGAACCATCTCGGGCCACAAACAGCAGAACTCTCTGCCTGGGAGGGATGTGAGATGGGCAAATGAACTGAATCATTTCTTCAACAGATTTGACTCAGCCATGAGGCAGTCTGCAACATCGGCTGCAGACTCACCCACCCCCACTGCTGCTGTTCCACCTCAGACACTTCACACCTTCTCTATTCACCCTGCTCACTCCCCCCCACCCCCAACAACAGCATCCAATACACACTCAACACAAGGCTCCAGCCTGTCTCTCTCAACCACCCAGGTTAGGAGGGAACTGAGGAGGATTAATGGCAAGAAGGCAGCGGGTCCAGATGGCATCAGCTCGAGGGTCGTCAGGTCCTGCGCGGACCAACTGTGTGGGGTGATGGAGCACCTCTTCAACCTGAGCCTGAGGTTGGGAAGAGTCCCACAGCTCTGGAAAACCTCCTGTGTTGTACCAGCTACAGGCCGGTGGCTCTGACATCCCACCTGATGAAGACCCTGGAGCGGTTGGTCCTGGCTCAGCTTCGGCGCCTAATAAGCTCATCACTGGACCCACTTCAGTTTGCCTACCAGCCTGGCATTGGAGCGGATGATGCCGTCATTCACCTCCTACATCGTTCCCTCGCTCACCTGGAGACCGCTGGAAGCACTGTGAGAATCATGTTCTTTGATTTCTCCAGTGCCTTCAACACCATTCTTCCCTCGGTTCTAAAGGACAAGCTGGTGAACTCTGGAGTGGACCATCACCTCACTACCTGGATCCTGGACTACCTCACCGACCGACCACAGTATGTGAGGACTCAGGGCTGTGTGTCGGACAGGGTCGTCTGCAGTACGGGGGCCCCACAGGGAACGGTTCTGGCTCCGTTCCTCTTCACCATCTACACTGCAGACTTCTCCCACAATTCCACCCAGTGCTTCCTGCAGAAGTTCTCTGATGACTCTGCAATAGTCGGCCTCATCACTGATGGGGACGACAAGGAGTACAGAGGTCTGACCCAAGACTTTGTGGACTGGTGCCAGCTGAACTACCTCCAGATCAACGCCAGTAAAACCAAGGAACTGGTGGTAGACTTCCGCAGGCACAAGCATTCTCCACTGCAACCACTGAACATCCAAGGTATGGACATTGAGGCTGTGGACAGCTACAGGTACCTTGGTGTTCATCTGAACAATAGACTGGACTGGACTCATAACTCAGACGCCCTCTACAGGAAAGGGCAGAGCAGGCTGTACCTGCTGCGGAGACTCAGGTCGTTTGGAGTGGAGGGCCCACTCCTGAAGAAATTCTATGACTCTGTTGTGGCTTCTGCTATCTTTTATGGCGTGGTCTGCTGGGGCGGCAGCATCTCTGCTGGGGACAGGAAGAGACTGAACAGGGTGATCCGAAGGGCCAGCTCTGTTCTAGGATGCCCTCTGGACCCAGTGGAGGTGGTGAGTGACAGGAGAACGGCGGCTAAGCTGTCATCCCTGATGGACAACATCTCCCACCCCATGCAGCAGACTGTGACAGCACTGAGCAGCTCCTTCAGTGGGAGACTGTGGCACCCACGGTGTGGGACGGAGAGATTTCGCAGGTCTTTCCTCCCCACTGCTGTCAGACTCCATAATAAAGACTTTAACTGATCAAGCACACACATCCATACATATGCAATAATACTAAGTGCAATAATCCTTTCTGTCATCGTTGTATTTTTACTCAGTTGTATATAGTATTTGTATTTGTATTCTATTTTTATCTTATTGTATATTTATTTTATTCTACTGTATATAGTATTTTATTTTATTCTATTCTGTACAGTTGTGTACTGTATTTATTCTTATTGTATTCTAATTTTTGCCTCATAACTTTTGCACTGTCCACTTCCTGCTGTGACAAAACAAATTTCCCACGTGTGGGACTAATAAAGGTTATCTTATCTTATCTTAAGCCGCCAGCTGGACTTGATTTGCTGCAAGGGAACCTCTCGGAAAATTGGAGACTGTTTCGGCAACTGTTTCGGCAACGGTTTCGCCAACGGTTTGAGCTGTATCTCGCGGCTACAGGAGGTGCTAGCAAGCCACCCAAGGTACAGTCTTCACTATTTCTTCACGTTGCTGGAGAGGAGGCGGTTGAAGTGTACAATACCTTCACGTTTGCGGAAAATGGTGATGAGCATAAGCTGATGAAAATAATGGAGAAATTTGAGGAAGAACATAAGAAGAAGAACATAACCTATGAAAGGTTTTTCACATGTGTGCAAGGGGATATGCCAATTAGCCAGTACACGGAGTCACAGAGCCAAGTCATGTGAATTTGGACAACTGCAAGAATCCCTCATTAGAGATCGCGTAGTGTGTGGAATTACATCGGATGCAATGAGAGAAAGGCTGTTAAGAGGAGATGACATTACTCTCGAAAAAGTAGTTCAGCTTTGCATTGCATCTGAGACCACAAAAGCTCAAATCAAGCATGATGAGGATCACAATGCTCAAGTCTCTGCACATGAAAGTAAAGACGTAGATGCAGTGAAAAAAGACAGACAAAGTAAGATGAAACCGAACGACAAAGACCAAGCAAGCACGTTTAATTGCAAATGATGTGGAACTAAGCATGCATCACGGCAACGCCCTGCTTATGGCAAACAGTGTAAGAACTGCAGGAAAATGAATCACTTTGCCAGAATGTGTAGATTGAGAAAAGTGCACACTGTCGCCGATGAAGCCACGGATCAGCAGGCAAGTCTGTTCATTGGGGCTGTAAATGAAAAAACACAGACACGAACAGATGAATGGACTGTAGAAATAAAAGTTGGCCACAAACCTGTGAAATTCAAACTTGATACTGGTGCGCAAGCCAATGTGGTTCCATACAGTCTACTACGAAGAATCCGGTTGTTCAGTCTGACGTCACTAGCAGTGTCTGGGTCTAAACTCCGCTGCAGGTCCATATATCGAACGATCACTATGGCATTACTGAGAGTTGAAAAACTGTCTAAAGTCTTTCATCTTTAATAAAATGATCAGCGTTCTGCTCTACCAGGTGTAACAATTGAGTTTAACATCCAGGCATCCATGAAAACGGAATTTATGACATTTAACGGAGTTAGAAGTTAGCAGGGAGTTAGCTCGCTAGCTTCTATCTAAATACAATATAGCATGGCCTGACTGCGGGGTTTTGGAAACAAATTAAAACGTACAGCTCTGTTATCACTTCCAGCATAAATGAATACAGAAAACTAAACAGCAGTGACGTTTGTAGGGTTACTGAAGTTGGGCTAGCTGCTATATAATGATGTGCTACGTGACCGCTAGCGACACAGCTATGTTAGCTTAATATAAACAAGCTAACCTTTTTTCCACTCGATAAAAGTTACCGTGAGTGTTCTCGGTGGTCAGGAACAAATGTAATCGCATGGCAGGATGCTGTAAAAGGACCAAACTTCAGCCAGGAGAACAACTGAGATAATCCATCCATAATACGAGGTTAGTCATTCATATACTGCTGCATGGGCTGGGCTGTAGCTACATCCTAAGGTTTTAAAAACTGAGCTTAAATAAATGATTAGCGGTAATAAAAGCCGAGGGAGGTCAACAGTGATCACTGACTGTTTTAGGAGCTTTTTGAGATCAAATAGAAGAAAATACATAACATTAAACATGTTAACAACACAAAAGCCATATTAAACGCAGACTACTTTAGACCCGGAAGTAGGATTCGTCGCGTCATCACTGAACAACCGGATAGGAAATAAGCAAATGCTTAGACCCACAAATGTCAGGTTGTCAACATATACCGGAGACAAAATAGCAGTTAAAGGAAAGTGCACTTGGGGAGTGAAATACAAAAAGAAAAGTTTTGTTTTGGAGTTCATTGTCATAAAATCAGAAACCAAGCCAATTCTGGGAATTCAAACGTGAAGAAATGGGACTCATCAAGAGAGTGATGGCACTGAATAAAAGTGATGAAATGGACATCTTCAAAGAATTTGCTGATGTGTCTGAGGGCATAGGTTGCCTTGAGCGAGAACACACCATTCAAATTAATGATAGCGTGGCACCAAAAGTTCATCCACCGAGAAAAATCCCTGTCACTTTGAGAGAAAATCTCAAAGTAGAACTGGACAGAATGGAAAAAATGGAGGTGATTACAAAAATTGAAGAGCCTACCCAGTGGGTGAATCCAATCGTCATTGTGGAAAAGGCTACTGGACGACTGAGAGTCTGCCTTGAGCCACGTGATCTCAATACAGCAGTCATGAGAGAGCACTACCAGTTGCCAACAGTTGAAGAGATAACGAGCCGACTGGCAAAGGCCAAATACTTCACTGTGCTGGACGCAAGCTCAGGATTTTGGCAACTTAAATTGGATGAATCCAGCTCTCGTCTCTGTACATTCAACACACCTTTTGGTCGTTACAGATTCCTTCGCCTGCCTTTTGGAATTAATTCAGCTCCAGAAGTATTCCACAGGACAGTGAGGCAGCTGTTTGAGGGGATTGATGGCGTCGAGACGTACATAGACGACCTTTTGATCTGGGGAGAGACTAAAGTACAGCATGACGACAGACTGAGGCAAGTGCTTGAGAGAGCAAGAGCAAAAAAATTTATGCTGAACAAGGACAAATGCAAGGTAGGCCTGGAGGAAATTAAATACCTTGGCCACATCTTCTCGGCAGATGGTTTGAAACCAGATCAGAGCAAGATAGAGGCAGTAAAGAAAATGCCTACACCAGAGTGCAAAAAAGATGTGGAGCGATTTCTGGGTATGGTAACATACCTAGCAAAGTTCATTCCAAACATGTCACAACACACAGAGCCATTACGCGGCCTTACCAGAGATGATGCTGCATGGCAGTGGGAAGGTGAGCATCAGCACGCGTTCAACAAATTGGAAACAATTCTTACTGAAACTCCTGTGCTCAGATACTATGATGTACAGTTTCCAGTAACACTATCTGTCGATGCTTCTAAAAGTGGACTCGGTACTGTCTTACTACAAGAGGGCAAGCCAGTTGCTTATGCATCACGCTCATTAACAGAGACTGAACAGCGTTATGCACAAATAGAAAAGGAGATGTTGGCAATTGTGTTTGGTGCAGAGCGTTTACATCAGTACGTGTATGGAAGAGAAGTGAACGTGGAGTCAGATCACAAACCACTAGAAGTGATAATGAAAAAGCCAAGTACAGTACAAGCCAGGAAGTGAAATGTACATCGCAGACACATTATCTAGAGCATACAGGGAGTGCAGAATTATTAGGCAAATGAGTATTTTGTCCACATCATCCTCTTCATGCATGTTGTCTTACTCCAAGCCGTATAGGCTCGAAAGCCTACTACCAATTAAGCATGTTAGGTGATGTGCATCTCTGTAATGAGAAGGGGTGTGGTCTAATGACATCAACACCCTATATCAGGTGTGCATAATTATTAGGCAACTTCCTTTCCTTTGGCAAAATGGGTCAAAAGAAGGACTTGACAGGCTCAGAAAAGTCAAAAATAGTGAGATATCTTGCAGAGGGATGCAGCAGTCTCAAAATTGCAAAGCTTCTGAAGCGTGATCATCGAACAATCAAGCGTTTCATTCAAAATAGTCAACAGGGTCACAAGAAGCGTGTGGAAAAACCAAGGTGCAAAATAACTAGGGATGGGTACCGGTGTCCGGTGCCATGATGGCACCGGTTCTGACATAAACGGTAGTAACCAGACCGAAAAGCAGCGCACATTTCTGTGCTTTATTTCGGTGCTTTTTTTTCCTGAGCTGTGATACACTTTAGATTCTAGCCAATCATTTTATGTTTCCGAGGATAGTAGGCGGGGCCAGGTACGTACGTTCTGTTAGAGCAGAGCTACAGATTAAAAATGTCCAAGGCGAAGCGGTCAAAAGTCTGGCTGTACTTCACAGCAAAATATGCAAACTCAGCAGCCTGCAACAAGTGCTTTAAGCTGATACTGTGATACTGTCAAAGGAGGTAACACCTCAAATCCGATGAAACACCTGGCGACGCATAGCGTTTTTTTTAAAAGCCCAGAAATGCGCCGTATTTGATAGCTTGCTGCGAGACCTCACACCGAGCACATCTACTGCGGGTGGGTTGCCTGTTATGCAACATCCCCCAAAAACATGAAGAGGAGAGTCCTGGCCCCTAGCCCTGCCAGTGTAGCAGAAATGATGACGGATGATGGTGGCAGCAGCCGTTCTTCTCTGCGTGAGTAGCTAATTTACATTGAGTAGGCTAACCACGTTATTACATTAATGCATGTAAGGTGAACTAGCAAACATCATCATAGCTACATGCGGCTGTCCTCTTGTTTGATGGCAGATACTCCCTTCACCCTGGCTAAAAAGTCTAAAATGACCAAAGAAAAAGTGGAAAACAGTTAAACATGAGAGGTTTAGGACAAAGTTTGTGTTTTTTCCATTGTTTAAGCACTGCTTCCAGCCAAGAGTGATACCATATATGCCCCATAGCTGCAGAAAAGGCTAACATTGTTATATTTTTACAAAAAACAGCTGAACATGAGAGGTTTTTGGACCAATTTTGTGTTCTCCATTCTTTAAGCACCGGTTTGAGCACCGTTTGAGCACCGGCACCGTTTCAAAAGTACCGATTTGGCACCGGTATCGGATAAAACCTAAACGATACCCATCCCTAAAAATAACTGACCATGAACTGAGAAAAGTCAAGCGTGCAGCTGCCAAGATGCCACTTGCCACCAGTTTGGCCATATTTCAGAGCTGCAACATCACTGGAGTGCCCAAAAGCACAAGGTGTGCAATACTCAGAGACATGGCCAAGGTAAGAAAGGCTGAAAGACGACCACCACTGAACAAGACACACAAGCTGAAACGTCAAGACTGGGCCAAGAATTATCTCAAGACTGATTTTTCTAAGGTTTTATGGACTGATGAAATGAGAGTGAGTCTTGATGGGCCAGATGGATGGGCCCATGGCTGGATTGGTAAAGGGCAGAGAGCTCCAGTCCGACTCAGACGCCAGCAAGGTGGAGGTGGAGTACTGGTTTGGGCTGGTATCATCAAAGATGAGCTTGTGGGGCCTTTTCGGCTTGAGGATGGAGTCAAGCTCAACTCCCAGTCCTACTGCCAGTTTCTGGAAGACACCTTCTTCAAGCAGTGGTACAGGAAGAAGTCTGCATCCTTCAAGAAAAACATGATTTTCATGCAGGACAATGTTCCATCACACGCGTCCAAGTACTCCACAGCGTGGCTGGCAAGAAAGGGTATAAAAGAAGAAAAACTAATGACATGGCCACCTTGTTCACCTGATCTGAACCCCATTGAGAACCTTTGCTCCATCATCAAATGTGAGATTTACAAGGAGGGAAAACAGTACACCCCTCTGAACAGGGTCTTGGAGGCTGTGGTTGCTGCTGTACGCAATGTTGATGGTGAACAGATCAAAACACTGACAGAATCCATGGATGGCAGGCTTTTGAGTGTCCTTGCAAAGAAAGGTGGCTATATTGGTCGCTGATTTGTTTTTGTTTTGTTTTTGAATGTCAGAAATGTATATTTGTGAATGTGGAGATGTTATATTGGTGTCACTGGTAAAAATAAATAATTGAAATGGGTATATATTTGTTTTTTGTTAAGTTGCCTAATAATTATGCACAGTAATAGTCACCTGCACACACAGATATCCCCCTAAAATAGCTAAAACTGAAAACAAACTAAAACTACTACTTCCAAAAACATTCAGCTTTGATGTTAATGAGTTTTTTGGGTTCACTGAGAACATGGTTGTTGTTCAATAATAACATTATTCCTCGAAAATACAACTTGCCTAATAATTCTGCACTCCCTGTATTTGCCAGTGACCAGCTCATCTGATAATGAGATAGAAGACCAGGTGCACATGGTAATTTCCAACTTAACCTGTGACAAGTGCAAAACTAGAGGAATTCAGACAGGAAACAAGGAATGATATGACACTGACTAAACTTACAGAGGCAGTTCTGGATGGATGGCCAGAAGCAAGAAACCAAGCTGCAACAGAAATCCAAGCATATTGGAATTACAGGGAACAAATTTCAGTAGTGGATGGAGTTCTGTTCAAAGGAGAACAGCTTATTGTTCCTGTAGCACTGAGAGCAGAAATGCTAAAGCACATTCACGAGGGTCACTTGGGTATTGAAAGCTGCAGAGAAGTACTCTTTCGGCCTGGAATGTCACAGAGTATCACAGAGATGTGTGCAGTACTCACCAGAAACGACAGAACAAAGAGCCACTACATCCACATAGTGTTCCAGAAAGACCCTGGCAGAAGATAGGTGTGGACCTATTTATCTTTGACCAGCAGGAATATCTCCTCTTAGTGGATTACTATTCGAAGTTCATTGAGGTTGAGTGGCTGAAGTCGGACACAAGAAGTGCAACAGTTATCACTCATCTTAAGTCACAATTTGCCAGACACGGAATTCCTGAAACAGTGATTTCAGACAACGGACCAGAGTTCAGCTCCCGTGAATTCCAAGACTTTGCAAAAGAGTGGGAGTTTTGTCACAACTCTATGAGCCCCCACCATGCACAGTCAAACTGAATGGCAGAGAGAGGAGTACAAACAGTGAAACTCTTGTTAAAAAAGGCAAAAGCCAAGGGGAATGACCCGTATCCATCATTAATGAATCTGAGGAGTACACCGTTGGAGGACATTGGAGCGTCACCAGCCCAGCTGCTAATGGGTCGACGCATAAGGACAAGACTTCCAACAACATCGCAAAGATTGAAACCCCACATGGTCACTAAGACAGTGCAGCGGTTGTTAGAAACAAGACAACAGAAATAGAGAGAATACTTTAACCAAGGAACCAAAGCACTTGAACAACTGCAGGTTGGTGACACTGTCAGAATGTGGCAACAAGGTGTATGGAATCCAGCTCAGGTGACAGGTTTATCTGAACATCCAAGATCTTATGTTGTCAGATGCTTGATGGACAGACATATAGAAGGAACAGAAAGTTTCTAAGGCAGTTAAGGGACAATCAAAACGTGACACAGCAAAATGAGCGTGATAAAACACGGGGACAAAGTGAGATGGACATGCAAAGTAAAAATGTCACTCCCACAGAGTTTCCAAGTTCCCCACCCAAAACTGCGACTGGACGTATTGTTTCCAAGCCCAGAAGGCTTTTTGAGGAATAAAATGAACATTATGTTTCGAGTATATTCTTTGAATAAAAAAAGAAAAAAAGGGGGGTGTCATGATATGAGTGAACAGCTTTTGATTAAGGTGCAGTTCATGTGGAAGCCACCGAAGGGTGGTGTAGAGACATAATAAAAAAGTGATGGCTAAAACCTAAGACGGTGTCATGTCTGCTTCCTGAAGTAATATCGCAACAGCCATGATACTCAGAGATGAAATAAAGGCACTATTGCAGAAAAGACTGTCAGGTTCGTTTGTTTGGAAGGAAAATAAGCACAAGCAGAGTCCTCGGAGGTGTCCAAAAAAGTGATTTATTAAACACACACAATTTACACCTGTGTGGGAAGCCGCCAATCGGTCTTCTCCTCTCTGCTCGTTACAGAAAGCTTTATAGCCTTTATGACGTCAGGACAATTCCTGGACCACCTCTTTTCAGAACAACAACACTTTCCCAGGCTTGAAACCAGATGTTTCCCATCATCTGTATCTGGGAACATAACCAATTGTGTAGACGAGTGTGCAGTTTTGTGAGATTGTAGGTCCAAGCCAACGAAAGTTCGGTGTCCTTATCTGACTCACTACGGACTGCCTGGACCTACAGCCATGCTGGTGCTTTCTAGAATGTGTTTTATTCTGCGTGTTAATACAAGATCATTCAGTACCCACACCGTTAGCAGATTTACTAAATGATAAATGATACATGATAATATTGATAATAAACTGATAAGTGATGCAGACTAATGGAGTAATGATGAACTAATGACCGTGCATGTTAATGATAACACAGTGACAGTAAAATAACATTCCTTGACGTGACAACGCCTCCTCTTGGGCTCGCTTGCGAGGCCAAAACAAACAAACACGTTATAACACTTATCAACCCCAACACCCCCGTTATTTTCCAATTTTCCCACAGTTTCATGATCACTGTTCCCAGGCTCTTTTTACTTTTACTTTAACCTTCGTGATAAGAGTATAAGGTTATGAGTATAAAAGTATGCGATTCACGTACAAAACTATTACGATTCCTTTAACCTCTCAATTACTTTAGACTAGAGCCCTAGCCTATCAGGAGCCTGGAATGAATTGATGCTTGGCGCGTGACGCTCCTCTTCTTTCTTCGTCTCCCCAGGTAGACTGCTGGGGAGAACCGCTGCACAGGGGGAGAGGATTATTCTGCCTCTATGTTCCCCCCCGTGTTACTTTGGGTGGAGCTTATCTCGAGTAAGCTCTCGTCCGCCACTGCACATTGAGACCAATGGAACCAGGTCTCACCCTTTCCCTTCAGCCGAACCGCACTGGTGGTGCAAGCCGTCACCTCGAATGGCCCCGTCCACCTCGGATCTCTCCACTTTCGCTAATGACCTTCAGCCACACCGCCTTGGCGTCGGGGACGGACCTGTCCACCGCATTCACCCCCACTCCAACCTGTTGTGGGAAACTAGACACAAGAGCTTTTAATTCTTTCCAACATTCCGCATGCTTTCTGTTACTTTTTATACTTCCTTCCGCCGGGACTGTTGTCCAAGGACCTGGAAACTGTCGTCCTGTCAACAGCTCATATGGTGTGAAACCTGTGGATTGATTAACACAACATCTTATTATCATCAATGCAATGGGCAGGGCTGCAACCCAATTTAGCCCCGTCTGAGCAGAAATTTTAGCTATTTTGTTTTTCGGGTTTAGATTCATTCTTTCCACCTTCCCCTGGGACTGAGGATGATACACCGTCCCAAATCGGTGCTGCAACCCCAGCTTCTGTTCTACTTCTGCCAAATCTTTATTTTTAAAATGAGTTCAAGTGGTCCCCCGCTTCGGAGACAGACAAAGGTTGGTACAGCCGTTATTTTGTTGTTCCAAAAAAAGGGGGAGGGCTTCGTCCCATCCTCAACCTGCGAGTCTTGAACACATATCTACGAACGCTAACATTGAGACAGCTCTTGAATGCAGTCGGCCCGGGAGATTGGTTTGCAGCAATCGATCTAACAGATGCTTATTTTCATGTGGCTATACACCCGAAACACAGGCAGTTTCTGAGGTTTGCATTCGAGGGCGTACCCTACGAATACCTAGTGCTGCCATTCGGGCTGTCGCTCGCTCCTCGCACCTTCATGAAATGTGCCCAGCGCCTACCTAGACGACTGGGCTTTCGTAGCTTGCTCCAGGGAGCAGGCGGAGACACAGCTGTCGCTGGTTCTGTCACACATTCAGACACTGGGGTTCTCTGTGAACTTTCAAAAGAGCTCGCTAATCCCGAGTCAGCAGATTACTTTTCTCGGTTTGGAAATATGCTCGCTTTCCAGCCGCGCACGTTTGTCGGAGCTCAGAGTGGCAGCGTTTCATCGCTGCCTCGCTCAGTTTCAGCTGGGATGCAGACTGTGTTTCCAGACGATATTAAGCTTGTTGGGCATGATGTCATCTATGATTGCCGTAGTGCCACTTGGACTGTTAAAAATGAGAGCGTTTCGATGCTGGACTCTCTCTCACAGTTTGTGTGCATCGCGTCACCTCCGGAGGAGGCTGCCGGTAACCGCATCTTGCATGCTAGCTCTCAGTCCTTGGAGGGAGCCCAGGCTGCTGCATCAGGGCTCTCGGATTGGGAGGGGGTTGTTTCGCAAGGTGGTGTCCACAGATGCTTCCCTAAGAGGGTGGGGAGCGCTGTGGAAGGGTGCATCAGTTAGAGGGATCTGGTCCGCAGCCCAGCGCCAGCTGCACATCAACCTCTTAGAGCTGTTAGCAGTGTTCTTAGCTCTAAAGCATTTCCGTTCAGTCCTGGAGGGCCAGCATGTCTTAGTCAGGACGGACAATTTAACAGTGGCGTCTTACATAAACAGGCAGGGAGAAACACGCTCTCTTCCCCTGTTGAAGCCGTCTCGCTCTCTGCTGTTATGGTGCAGTGTTCATTTTCTGCCTCTAAGAGCCACCCATGTCCCGGGCCACCTGAACCTGGGGCCGGACCTTCTCTCCAGGGGGGTCCTCTGGTGAGAGAATGGAGGTTACACCCTTTAATAGTGGCTCAGATTTGGGATCTATTTGCCAAGGCGCAAATACATCTTTTTGCTTCCAGGGTAAATACTCACTGCCCCCTGTTCTTCTCCATAATCGACCACAATGCACCCTTGGGCTTGGATGCGCTAGCGCACCAATGGCCAGACGTGCTCCTGTATGCATTTCTTCCAGTGGAAATGATATCTCCAGTTCTAGAGAGAGTGCGTCGGCATTCCCTCTCTCTGATTCTAGTGGCCCCTTGGTGGCCCACAAGGTCGTGGTATGCAGAGATAATCAGCCTGCTAGCAGCGAGTCCTTGGCAGCTTCCTCTCCGCAGGGATCTCCTCTCTCAGGTGGGAGGAGAAGTGTTTCATCCACACCCAGATCTGTGGCGCCTTCATGCTTACCTGCTGAGAGGTTAAACTTGATTGCTAAGGGTTTGCCACCTAGTGTGATAGCGACAATTCAGAGTGCTAGGGCCTCATCTACTAGAGGCTTGTACGCTTACAAATGGACCACCACACTCTGCCATTTCAGTGCTCTATTGTGGCTGTTTTGACATTCCTGCAGGAGCTGCTGGATAAGGGCCTTTCATTTTCGACAATTAAGGTTTATTTAGCAGCTATATCTGCTTGTCATATTGGCTTTGACGGGGTAACACTAGGTGCACATCCCCTCGCCATACGTTTTCTGAAAGGAGTTCGCCGGCTGAGGCCCGTGCTTAAGTCCAATGTCCCTGCTTGGGACTTGTCTTTGGTGCTGGAGGCCCTTTGTAGCCCCCCGTTTGAACCCACTGAGTCTGTGGATATGAAATTTCTTTCATATAAGACTGCATTACTTCTCGCTTTGCCTTTGGCAAAGCAAGTGGGTTACCTTCATGCGCTGTCTGTGCATCCCTCCTGCACACAGTTCTCTCCTGATGGCCAAAAGGTCGTATCTTATAGCTCAATGGAGTTTGAGTGGCTGAGCTTTTGCTCCCCTCCTTTTGCATCTGAGAAGCAGAGCATGCATTTTCTTTGTCCAGTGCATGTGCTACGCACCTACATTGAGCGCACTCAGAATGTGCGTTTAAGTGACCAGCTGTTTGTCTGCTTCGCTAATCCAAATAGAGCTAGAGCTCTGTCCAAACAGAGGCTCTCCCACTGGATTATAGAAGCTATCTCACTGGCATACGGCACCAGAGGTCTCGCTTTGCCCCACGGGGTGAGAGCTCATTCCACCAGGGGGATGGCAACCTCATTTGTGCGGCAGCTAGTTGGGCATCACCGCACACTTTTGTGCGGTTTTATCGGTTGGACGTTACAGCCCCTTCGGTGGCTCATGCTGTCCTTTCTGCTGGGTCTACCACTCACTAAGGATGTGATGGTCCGATTCCGGTTCAGTGGCTGCTCTGTGGGGCGTGTATACTTATATATACTATACGTGTATACCATACTTATGTGTTGTACCGAGTGAGTCGACTGAAAGAGAACGAATAGTTATGTCTATAGCTTCTGTTCTCTGAAGGAGAGGAACGAGTCATAATCCTTTGTCTCACCCCAACCGATCGCAGCAGATGGCCGCCCCTCCCTGAGCCTGGTTCTGCCGGAGGTTTCTTCCTGTTAAAAGGGAGTTTTTCCTTCCCACTGTCGCCAAAGTGCTTGCTCATAGAGGGTCATATTAGAGCTGGGCGATAGAACGATAACAATATGCATTGCGAAATAACTTTTCCTCGATAGAAAAGTTAAACTATTGCGATAGGCCTCGTCTCTCTTGTCCTCTTTAAAAAAAAAAAAAAAAAAAGAACAACAGCCAATCCAAATGAAGTAGCGCAGAGCCGAACCAATCACAGCCGCAGCGTCACGTCACGTGACTTGTTACGTGCCGCACATGTGTATTTGTTTGGGAAGCAGCCAGCCGCTGTGCCGCCTGGTAATGGAGGAAATGAGTGTGCCGACTAGAGAAAGATCAACTGAGCGTGACCGAAGGTTACCGAAGAGAAAACAGATGATGGTTCTAATGCCGGAGAGATTGTCGAACGGAAGAGCCACAGAAGTTCCGTAGTGTGAAGGTATTTCGGCTATTTCAAGTCTGACAAAAACAGAGTAGCGCGCACTGTAAATGTGCCGAAAGCAAGTCTGGAAATACAATAAAGCGGTGCATGCTCAATCTCTGACTGGAAGCGCTAATTCGTCATTCGGCTTTTGTCAGATTAAAGTAACTGTTTGAAAAGCTAAGCTATACAACAAGGAGAGATTGAGAATTCCCTTTTAGTTCTCAGTTTATTTGATATTGACAAAAGTTAGTCAATTTTGTCTGATCTTCTGTAAAACTTACTAAGATTTATTTTTAGAATTAATATTTTGTTTCTAAGTGGAATTGACAATTTAGTAGTCTGTTTTGTTTGTTCTATTTTGAAACTTAAACGCTTCAGCGGCTGCCTTTTGTGTAGTTTGCCATATTTGCCTTTATTTATCTGAAAAAGTCTCATGTTCCTTAAGTACATCTACCCTCTTGAACTTATTATGGGAAATAAATATTTAAATAAAAACAAGCTGCTGATTATTTCACATTTTACTTGTGAGCAACGGCACATTAAATCTTACAAATATAGTTATTTGGCTTATATCGTGATAGATATCGTTATCGCCTGAAATGAAAAAAACATCGTGATATGAAAAAATCTTATATTGCCCAGCTCTAGGTCATATGATTGCTGGGTTTTTCTCTGTATCTATGAAGCGCCTTGAGGCGACTTTTGTTGTGATTTGGTGCTATATAAATAAAATTGAATTGAATTGAATTGAACTATTCGTTCCACACCACTGAAGTTGCACCATTTTAACAAACCAATTCTGGTTCATCTGTTTCATTCAACGATCCGTTTTCGCCCTTCTCATTCTCCTTCGCCGCCATGCTTTTTCTGCCATGTCGGCATGAAGACAAAGGCACTGCGCATGTGCGTTTTACCCATATTCTATCGCAATATTTCATTTTCTTATCGTTGCCCAACATTATACCGGTATTACCGTGAACGGTATGATATGGCCCAGCCCTATAGGGAGCTACAGTTAATTGAGGCAACCATGAATGCCAACATGTACTGTGTCACACTGAAGCAGAGCATGATCCCCTCACTTCAGACACTGGGCCACAGGACAATATTCCAACATGATAACAGCCCCAAACACCTCGAAAAAGAGCAGTCCCTTGCTAAATAAACTGAGGGTAAAGGTACTGACTGGCCAAGCATAACTCCAGACTTAAACCTTATGGAGCATCTCTGGGGCATCCTCAAATGGAAGGTGGAGGAGCGCAAGGTCTCTAGCATCCACAAACTCCGCGACATCATCATGGAGGAGTGGAAGAGGATTACTTAAATTAAAACATGCTGTTCGTAATCTTTGTAAATCACCGGTTAATTGCATATTAATTTTGTACTTTTCCCCCCTTTTAATCTAAACGAAAGGGATCAGTTTTTATGCAGTGGTTTTACTGGGCTGTAAATTTCTCATCAAACCCCTGCTCTTAAACAAATTGTCACATCCAGCTTCGATACATCCATACAATATTGATTGTAAAAAAGGTTAGCACGTTGTTAAAGGAGGCCATACAAAAGGCATCATACGTTTTGTTAACAGTGATGGCTATAATTTAAAAAAAGAAAAAAGAAAAAAAAGAGATTTGTATGGCTAGATTTACCTTCTTTGCATACAATCTATACTCCCAAACCCATCAATTAGTGATGGGATTTCCGGCTCTTTTTAGAGAACCGGCTTTTTCGGCTCAGATCACTTAAAAGAGCTGGCTCTTCAGGTTGTTTTGTTGCTTTAATTAATATATTATTAACAACAATATAAAATTATGCACAAAAGGAATTACTAATGTAAAAAAAAAAAAAAAAAAAAAAAAAAAAAAAACCCACGTGGTTTTATTTATATATGTTTATATATAAATATATATGGTGGCCCCTAGAGACAAAGCACGTACAAATTCCAAAACACATTTCTAGCGTTAACTGAACTTCCAAAACAGAGCTATCTAGATCACTTAAATTACACAATTGAAAGTATACGTGTATTGTTTGTGTATTTATACACAAGCACTCATATATATTCAAATAATTAAAAAAAAAAAAAAGTTCATATACCTGTCACTACCACACACCAAATCCAGTCGTTGGTACTTCTTGGCTTGTGTAGCCACTAGGTAACAAAAAGCTCAACACTGCGCCCAGCATCCTGGAGCACTTGTGTCGTGTTTTGGAGTTTGTACGTGCTTCAGAGTTTTTAACGTGTTTTGGAGTTTGTATATACTTCGGGGTTTGTACGTGCTTTTACTCTAGGGGCCACCGTAGGTATACTTTTATTTATTCACTCCACATAAAATGTAATAAATAAATCATATAATACAAAAACCAACGATTTACATTTCAACTTTTAACTATTTAAATTTTCAGCTTTTTCCTTTTAAACAAGAGTGAAACAACACAAAACACTGCAAACCACAACACAATTAAATATAAATATGAAAAAGAAGATGCACATTCTCTGACATATGGGCCTGCATGAATAAACTTTCTGAATCCTTTATCATCTGCAACTGAAAATAGTTGTGGATGATTACTATACCTTTCTAATGTGACGTTGTTGTTCCTGGCTCTCTTCCTCTCTCTCTTTCCCTCTGGCACTGTTCCTGTGCTACTGTGAGTGTAACTACCGCCCCTCCCCCTCTTCCCAGCGCAAAGCACAAGGCTCGCGTGCAGAGTGAAGCGGAAAAAAAGTGCGAGAGAGGGTGAGAGAAAGACAAAAAAAAAAAAAAAAAACCAAAACCCCGGCTCCCAATAAAGAGCTGGCTCGTGTCGTTCACTTTAAAGAGCCGCCTCTAAGAGCCGTTTCGTTTGCGACCGAGACATCACTACTAGGGCTGGGTATCGTCACTGGTTTCTAGAATCGATTCAATTCCGATTCACAAGGTCCCGAATCGATTCGATCCACGATTCGATTTAATTCGATTTGAATCTGGGAAATTTTGACAGAAATATTATAATTCAGATAAGTACATTTACATATTTTTGTATCTATAAAAAGGAAGCTGACACACGCAAGACTTTATCAAAGGTGTGAGCATCACAGCAGATGCCTTTGTGTCAAAGTAGCTGAAGATAAAACACAGAAAAACATGAAGGTGATTTTCCTGGCCTGGGATTTTATAAAAATATTCTGCAGTACATCAAAAACGAAAGAAAACCATTAATCAACATATGATTGTAATCTGAAGTTACAGCGGTTTTATTAGAGACACGGCTAAGCATTTTGCATTTTGCATAATTTTAAAAAGTTTAAATTTGTTCAGTATTGAACAGCAGAAATTAGGTTTTCTTTTCGGAAGTGTATATAAAACGGAAAAAAAACCAAACGTCGGCCGACAGCGCTGTAAACAACGGTAGTCTTGTGCGTAACAAGTAAGCGAATAATGAAGAAAACAGATTTTTAGACGGGAAACTGTTCTTGAAGTACAGAGAGAGAGAGAGAGAGAGAGAGCTGTGCATCTTGGTCAAAGCAAAACAGTAAAAGTCAGAGTGAATACATGACGATGTTTATGTGAAGCATAGTTTGGATCTTCTTTTGCTGCTGGTTCGGTCAATATTGTTTGGAGAGACATCAAACTAACAGCTTTAGAATCAGCGCATAAAGGGCGTGAACACAAAGTGCGGCAGATCAGAATCACCAAGCTGTCGGCTTTCAGCCCCAACCGTGAGAAAGGCGACATCTAACTGATTCTGATCCGCGGGTCGCGCTGTGTTTTTAAGTTTTTGTGCAGAATCCGTGTTTCTGCTCTCATTTACTGTCTTAGCTGTTTGGTGGTGGTTGAAATTTTGTGAGATTTTACCTGAGATTCTGGCATTTCAGGCAAAATAAATTTATATTAAAAAATCGATTCAGGATTTTAATAAATCGATTTTACGTTATCCAAGCCAGAATCGATAAGTCGATTATAAAAGCCCACCCCTAATCACTACCATCAATCCAAGAAGCCTGAGATGAACTGGAATACCAAATGTAACACAGACCTCATCATCCGGCAAAAAGAAGGGAAAAAAGCTGCATCTACTGAAACATTTCTCTATTAACACGAAAAAATACCACAGATGATATAAAATATGTTTAATGACTACAAAGCAAACATGAGGTTAAAAACTTAAAAGTTCACAAAAGAACTCAGACTACCACAAATCAGTTAACTTCATTATTCCACATGTAGAAATATGAAAGGAAGAATCCATGAATGTAAAAATCATCTGTGTCTCTCAGTCTTCATTAGCACTATTTTTTCTGGCAGAAAAGTAACTTCATTATAATAAGTTAGATCTTGTGCTTTGGTGATTAAAACATGTCTCTCTTTCATTTCAGGTAAATATCAGACAACATAACTGCGTGTAGTCATGACATTACTCTTACATGGTATCTGGTTCAGGGGGCAGTGTTTCTTACATTAAAGAGGCCACAGTAACAAAGAGGAATCAGTGAGTTTCTATTTACTAGCAACTGAGTGACGACACTTATTAGATCCACACTGACAGCTGAAGTACTTGCTTTTCACCCTCCAATAGTGATCACCATAATCGAACCTGTTGAGGAAAAGAGAACAACTGTGTTAACTTGTTCATCCTACAGCCTGGACAATTTCTGATTTTTAATACAGATACTGATATTTGGTCATTTAAAAATCAGATATTCCGATATATTGGCCAATTTTGTTTTCTTCGTTCAGAGACATAAAACAGATTTCCCACATTATTACTCAGACAGAAGCTTCATCTTTGCACCCTGCTGCATGAAGAACAGTTCAGTTTCCAAACAAATTCATCTAAAACTTTGAGTACACATTAGTCTCAGCAGTCACATGCAGTGGTTATTTTTGTCCCTGCATCTCATTAAAATATGTTGCTATTACTGAGTCAATGTGAAAGTCTCCCAAGGCTCCCAAGTCTCCCAAAGTCAATGTGAAAGTCTCCCAAGGCTCCCAAGTCTCCGAAAGTCAATGTGAAAGTCTCCCAAGGCTCCCAAGTCTCCCAAAGTCAATGTGAAAGTCTCCCAAGGCTCCCAAGTCTCCCAGGCACACGTTGTCATTTAATGGTTTTTCTTTATTTTTATAACTATTTACGTTGTAGATTCTCACTGAAGGCATGGGATGGGATGGCCTGTTGCTGCAGGATGCTGTGGTAGCCATGCTGATTCAGTGTGCATTCAATTTCGAATAACCCAACTGTGCCACAAAGCACCCCCACACCATCACACCACCTCCTCCATGCTTCATGGTGGGAACCATGCATGTAGAGACCATCCATTCATCTTTTCTGTGTCACACAAAGACATGGCAGGTGGAACCATAGATCTCAAATTTGGACTCATCAGACCAAAGCACAGATATCCACTGGTCTAATGTCCATGTGTTTCTTGGCCAAAACAAATCTCTTCTGCTTGTTGCTTTTCCTTAATTGTGGTTTCTTAGCACCTATTTGACCATAAAGGCCTGATTCACACAGTCTCCTCTGAAAGGTTGATGTAGAGATGTGTCTGTTACTGGAACTCTGTATGGGATTTATCAGGGCTCTAATCTGAGGTGCTGTTAACTTGCGATTTCTGAGGCTGGTGACTCGGATGAAATTATCCTCAGCAGCAGAGGTGACTCTTGGTCTTCCTTGTGAGCCAGTTTCATCGCAATGCCTGATGGTTTTGCGACTGCACTTGGGGACACATTTAAAGTTTTAGCAATTTTATGGACTGGCTGACCTTCAGTTCTTAAAGCAATGATGGACAGTCATTTCTTTTTACATACAGGGAGTGCAGAATTATTAGGCAAGTTGTATTTTTGAGGAATAATGTTATTATTGAACAACAACCATGTTCTCAATGAACCCAAGAAACTCATTAATATCAAAGCTGAATGTTTTTGGAAGTAGTTTTTAGTTTGTTTTTAGTTTTAGCTATTTTAGGGGGATATCTGTGTGTGCAGGTGACTATTACTGTGCATAATTATTAGGCAACTTAACAAAAGACAAATATATACCCATTTCAATTATTTATTTTTACCAGTGACACCAATATAACATCTCCACATTCACAAATATACATTTCTGACATTCAAAAACAAAACAAAAACAAATCAGCGACCAATATAGCCACCTTTCTTTGCAAGGACACTCAAAAGCCTGCCATCCATGGATTCTGTCAGTGTTTTGATCTGTTCACCATCAACATTGCGTACAGCAGCAACCACAGCCTCCAAGACCCTGTTCAGAGGGGTGTACTGTTTTCCCTCCTTGTAAATCTCACATTTGATGATGGAGCAAAGGTTCTCAATGGGGTTCAGATCAGGTGAACAAGGTGGCCATGTCATTAGTTTTTCTTCTTTTATACCCTTTCTTGCCAGCCATGCTGTGGAGTACTTGGACGCGTGTGATGGAACATTGTCCTGCATGAAAATCATGTTTTTCTTGAAGGATGCAGACTTCTTCCTGTATCACTGCTTGAAGAAGGTGTCTTCCAGAAACTGGCAGTAGGACTGGGAGTTGAGCTTGACTCCATCCTCAAGCCGAAAAGGCCCCACAAGCTCATCTTTGATGATACCAGCCCAAACCAGTACTCCACCTCCACCTTGCTGGCGTCTGAGTCGGACTGGAGCTCTCTGCCCTTTACCAATCCAGCCACGGGCCCATCCATCTGGCCCATCAAGACTCACTCTCATTTCATCAGTGCATAAAACCTTAGAAAAACCAATCTTGAGATATTTCTTGGCCCAGTCTTGACGTTTCAGCTTGTGTGTCTTGTTCAGTGGTGGTCGTCTTTCAGCCTTTCTTACCTTGGCCATGTCTCTGAGTATTGCACACCTTGTGCTTTTGGGCACTCCAGTGATGTTGCAGCTCTGAAATATGGCCAAACTGGTGGCAAGTGGCATCTTGGCAGCTGCACGCTTGACTTTTCTCAGTTCATGGGCGGTTATTTTGCGCCTTGGTTTTTCCACACGCTTCTTGCGACCCTGTTGACTATTTTGAATGAAACGCTTGATTGTTCGATGATCACGCTTCAGAAGCTTTGCAATTTTGAGACTGCTGCATCCCTCTGCAAGATATCTCACTATTTTTGACTTTTCTGAGCCTGTCAAGTCCTTCTTTTGATCCATTTTGCCAAAGGAAAGGACGTTGCCTAATAATTATGCACACCTGATATAGGGTGTTGATGTCATTAGACCACACCCCTTCTCATTACAGAGATGCACATCACCTAATATGCTTAATTGGTAGTAGGCTTTCGGGCCTATACAGCTTGGAGTAGGACAACATGCATGAAGAGGATGATGTGGACAAAATACTCATTTGCCTAATAATTCTGCACTCCCTGTATGTCTTTGTGTGACGCATAAAAGTTGAAAGAACAAAAAACACATGATCAGCTTCTACAAAAGCAAACAGATGTTGCCATAGTATGAATTCTAACAGTTGTCAAATATGGCTATCAGCTGTGTACTAACCTGACTTCTGCACAACACAACTGATGGTGCCAACCTCATTAAGAAGGCAACAATTAAACCCTGACAAGGCACACCTGTGAAGTAAAAACCATTTCAGGTGACTAAATCATGAAGCCCACTGAGAGAAGGCCAAGGGTGTACAGCGCCATCAACAAAGCAAAGCGTGGCTACTTTCAGGAATCTAAAATATAAAACACATTTAGAGTTATTTATCCATTTCTTCTCTTTGCTACATAATTTAATATATCTTGCTTCATCTATTTGATGTCTTCAGCATGCTTCTACAATATAGAAAATAGGAAATACAATGAAAAACCATTAAATGACAAGGTGTGTCCAAACTTTTGATTGGTAGTGTACTACTCTGAGGAGATCCCAAGGCAGACACTTGACACATTTACATACACGCTTATTTAATTACTATTTTATGCTGTTTGGATGGTTACCCAACAGGGAAGTTGCAAAGTGCCCTCTGCTGGATGAACTATGCAACCTCAGCACTCATAACTTGGTTAAAGTGCATTTCTCCCATCTTTTTGCTTTTTAATTGATCAGCCATTTAGCAAATAGCCATTATTGGGCCCACTGATTTTTCGTCACCACTCACCCTATCTGGTCTCCAGCTTTGATGGACCGACTGGAGAAGAAGGCTATCCGGGGGAAGCGTAAGTCCTGGTGCATGGTGAACACCCTCACAGCCAGTAGGTTGGGCTCACACAGGTGGTTGATGAAGCGACCAATGTTGCCAAAGAGTCTTGCATCAATACAATGGGCATCCCCAACCTGCACACATGTTAAAAAAACAAACCAAAAAGAAAAAAAGGAAAGCAAAATTTGTATCCTGCTAATGACTGCCTTTTGATAAGATAGATGTTAGAAAAAGGTGACACCCCCATGATGAAGTTGAAAGAGCAAAAAAACATATGATCAGCTTCTACAAAAGCAAACAGTTAATCTAGATTTTATCAACAGTTTTATCATTAAGTTGAACCTACAGTGAGAACATGTAAACTGCGGCTCACAGCAGCAATTCATTTCCAGAATAGTTGGACTGAATGAAGGTGCTGCAATAGTCCTGTCAAAGTCAAGTTTTCAACCTTATTGAAACGCTGTGGCAGGACACTAAGAGCTGTTCATAAACAAATGCCTGGAAACTGAAGCAATGTTGTGAAAATTAGTGGGCCAAAATTTCTCTAAAATGACCTGAGAAACTAAGTCAGAAAGACCAAAATCGAAAAGGAAAGCTTTAACCCTAGTCTTAAAAATACAGAGGGTGTCTGTTTCCTGAATCCATACTGGAAGCTGAAGGCTGTGACTCTCATCCTAACTTTAAATACTGTAGAAACCACAAGTAAGCCCGCAGTCTGAGAGCGAGGAGCTCTGTTGGGGTGATACAGTACTACAAAGTCTTCAACACAGTGCCTGATTTTTCAAGACGTTGTACCTTAACCTACAATTTACACTAAGACTTTAGAATTGCAAAAAATGGACTTCCTTTTATCCATGGCTATATATAAATAAACTCTGCTGAGTGCAGCTTTAAAAATGTATTTAAACTTATTGAATCACCTTATTGTCGAGAGTAAACAGGAAGGAATCATTCTCTCTTTTGTCAGCCTCTCCATCTGTGATGATCTCGCCAACATACCTGTGGATCAGAACGGAAGTGAGCTTATAGCACAGCTCATTTTATATATCTTTTATGCTCTTAAACACACTACATTTTATTGCTTCACTTATGAAACAATCCTCACTCGCAAATGAATGTTCCTTGAGGGATATCCTGCATGGCTTTCACTCCCCAGCCCATATTCTGTGTTCTGAACAGCTGTAGCCGGACCCTGAAAAAAAACAACAAGGCAATGTAGACGGCAGAAGTGGCAGCATGCTTTAGAGCAGGGGTGTCAAACTCAATTGCACAGAGGGCCAAAACTCAACACTTTAGGTCGCAGGCCAAACAAGATAAACGTTTATTGAACACACTAAAACAATGTTTTTTTTTAAACATAAATATGAATAAAAACAGACAGGAATATTATTCCAGATTTTTTTTATATATATATATATATATATATATATATATATATATATATATATATATATATGTGTGTGTGTGTGTGTGTGTGCGTGTGTGTGTATATACACACACACGAGACAAAACGTCTTTGCAGTTCAGCAAAGTCCGCTGACTCGGTTCAACATTACCCGGCAACGGGGAAAGTGAGGCAGGTTGCACTGGTGCATTTTTGACAGCTTCACTTAAAATGCCTTCACCGCATCATGCATGCCATGTCCATGAACTGACAGATTTCCTTGCTGAGCTCAAAAACTATTGAGAATTTTTATCCCAACTCAGCCAACGGACCTCTGTATGATAAGGAATGTCGGCAAACTCTGAATCTATTTCCCACATAAAAGACTGAAATTGACGGGGATTTAAACTTTTAGCTCCGATAAAATTTACGGTTTGCGTTACAGTGGTCATTACATGCTCCATTTTTTAGGACTTTACCACACAGCGTTTCCTGCTGTATGATGCCGTGATATGCTGTTAGCTCACCGGTACAGTTCTCCTCCTGCATCTTTACTCGCATCCTGCTGATTAGTCCGCTTTTTTCACCGCACAACACCAGCGCTCCATCTGTTGCAAGTCCAACAAGTTTGTCCCAGGGCAGTTTCATGTTGGTTACACTTTGACATACATTTTCAAAAATGTCTTTTCCTGTCATTGTCCCGTGCATCGACTTAATGTTCAATATTTCCACTCCACAGATGAAGATGGCCAGCTGTGCAATGTGCATCATGTCTATACTTTCATCCACAGCAAGAGAGTATGCAATAAAGTTTTTGCTTCTTTCACACAACTTTGTTCTTAAATCAGTGGCCATCTCACCAACCCGATCAGTAGGGATGGGTATCGAAACCCGGTTCTTGTTGAGAACCGGTTCCCACTGTTTCAATTCCTTGGAATCGTTTGCCATTTTTGCAAACGATTCCCTTATCGATTCCAGTCGCCCCGAATGACGTCACCACGTTGCGGAGCGTCATTTACCTGGCAGGAAACACGGCGCCAGCGGCTCAAATGCTCAAAAGCTTGGTTATACTTTACGAGAACGGATGACAACAGGGCAACTTGCAATACTTGCAAAGTAGATATTTCATTTAAGGGAGGAAACACTACGAATATGCAAAAGCATTTGCTCACAAAACACGTGATAACCTTAAATGAATGTCGTGTTTTTAATTCCGCTCCGGACTCGTGAATCTCAACCGAGCAGCAGCGGTAACGCTTGCACGTCCTCTCCCGTTAATGCGGCAGGTAAATAATCAACTAACAGTGCATATTATGTTAGCGCGATCTGCCTTATTACAAAACCTGCCATTACTGTGCATTTAGGTGACCATGACGAGAGAGACAGACAGAGTCTGGCTGTCTCATATGCTGGCAGTTCTCACTGCAGTCTACCGGTAGCGTCTCCTTTCAGGCCAGGATAGACGAATGTCACCGAGCAGTGACTGAGTTTGTGGTCAAAGGCTTGCACCCATTTGCCACAGCAGATGCCCCGATTTCACTTTGGTAAGTGAATGTGTTTAATTGTAGGCAGGGACATTACTGGATATTCTTGTGTAATTGCTACAGAATAATTTATGTTACACTTTGTTATTGCTACAGGAGAATATTTATTTTATTATTTTACATTTACATTTTTTTTCCTGGGGACCCTGTGACACCCCATTGAAGAGCCGTAGGCTGGATCTCTTAAGATCTCACTGTTGGGTTTGTAAGGCCATGTTACTCCTAAATTTCTATCTTGTTCAAAGAGAAGATAAAAAACAAAGTTCTAAGCTAATCGACCTTAGTGTTCTTTTTTAAAAATAAGAATCGATAAGAGAATCGATAAAGAATCGAATCGTTAAACAGAATCGAAAATGGAATCGGAATCGTTAAAATCTTATCAATACCCATCCCATCTCTGGGCTGGGGCTCGGGCCGGGCCTCGGGGGCTTGGGTCCTGGTTGGTGTGTTGCCGGGGTTGTGGGCGGGTGGGTGCATGGGGGCCCAGCCCTGGAGCAGGGTGCCGCCGGTGCATCGAGCCACCTGGGGGGCTCTTCAACTGGTGGGGAAGATTGTCACATCTTGCAGGAGCTTTCCTCTCCTCAGGGGCTCTCTCTACAGGAGGGGGAGATACAGGAGAGGTGGAGGAAGATCTCAGCCTGGGTGTTTATTGTCTTATGTAGTCTGGAAGAAGAGTGGATGGTTGGGTGGGTGCAGTTTTCTCTGTGGTGGGGTTGGGTAGACTGTCCTGGGCTCTGTGGGGCCGGGAGGCGCTGCTGCGCTGGGCCCCGGTCTGGATGGGCCTGGGCCCCCTTTCCCTGGTGGGTCGCGGGGTATGGGGGTGCCTACTGGGGTCAGCGGGGGAGCTGGCCCCAGGGAGGGGTCACTTGCCCCTCCCTTCCTTCCCTCCCCATCTCCAGCTGCCTCCCTCTTCCCGCTCCACCACAACCACCCACACATGCAGGACCTTGGAGTAGGGGTATGTCACCAGGATGCAGAGGAGGCCACCCTCCCCCCGTCCCCTTCTGGCTGCCTCTGCCTCAATTTTATCCCACAACTTAGACATTCACATTACTCACACTCTCGTTACACATACATATAGGATCTTGGGGGTGGGCACGATACACGGAATCCAAAGTACCATCAGGGTGTACACCCCACCCCTGGCGTCGTTGCCCACCTCTCAATGTTAAATACATGTAGACATTGAGGGCTAGCAGGAGGGACCATGCGCTTACCTGCTGCTCTCTGGCAGGTAGCTCCATGCCCTCCTGGGTTTTAAATGCACCTTAGAACACACATGCATCAACACTACAATGAGCGGGTGGAGGGAGGTTTGGAGTCTTCTCTCACCCCCATTCTCTGCGACCTGCTGGAGCGGGGGGGCTAGGAGGAGGAGTTGGCCGTCCGACTGCGGTCTGGAGTGTGGGGCCTCCCTGCTGCTGCGGAGTCGGGGCGGTCTGCCTCCCCCCACCGCAGGGAAAAGGGTAACACCACCTGGGTCTGGGGGCAGTTCCCCCCCTCCAGGGGCAAGGGTACCTAGACCCGGGGCTTAGAGTACGCTTGGGGAGTGTGATCGTGTGTACAGCGTCTCTTTATGTCTGTCTCCACGTTGGTTGAGTGTGGAGTAAGTGTATATGAGAGCATGAGGGTGGGAATGGATGTTTGTATATGTGTGTGCCTGTATTTCTGTGTCTATATGTCAGGTTGGGTGTCAGGCGCCACCTCTCTGGGGACAGGTATGGAGGCCTATCTCCCCCTACCACCACTTCCCCTGCCAGTGGCGGACTCCCTCAGACATCGGTGCGTTGGTGGTTCTTTGTGTCCGGGGGTGGGCGTCCAGGTACACACCGGCTCACTCCTTGGCGGCCGCTTATCGGGGCCTGGAGCCTGGGGCTTGCTCGGGCCACTTTGGAGGTGGGGTGCCCCCGGCCTCTCGGCCTGGGGCTCGGTCACTCAGGCACGGCTGGCTGCCGGCGGAGCTCACGGGCGCGTCACTGCAACTCCCCCTGGTTTCTGCTCCGCGGCTGCTGAGTGAGCCCTCATCTGGGACTCTCCTCAGCTCTTTCTGGGACAGTGGCGCGGCTGCCCCTCTGTTGGTCTTCCTTGGTCTCTTGTGTTCTGGGGGCCTCTGGATGTCTGGAGTTTTGATCTCCTCCATACCTGCTTCATGCCCTGGAGGGCGGGGCTGTGGCCCCCCCACACCCTCTAGCAGATCATTACATGAAGGAACCTTTTAAAAAAACAAAAAACAAACGCGTCCATGCTCACAGGTGTACACACGGGTGATCACACCCACAAACTACACCCTTTTTGGCTCCTACCTCAAAGCACACTGTGTTCTGTTGATCTTATGTGCTGCACAATAATGTTTAATATTTAGTATTTACTGTCATATTCCCATATATCATTGTGATGTTGTTTATTCTATCACTCTTGTTCTCTTCTGCTTGTTTTCTTTTTTCTTTCTCAGCAGGTGACCCAGGTGATTGATATATGCATTTTTTTTCTTTTTTTCTTCTTTTTTTTCTTTTTCTGCTCATTCTGTTGGTTTTTGCCCTTCTCCCCCGTCCCTCTTCTCAGCTGTTTCTCTTTCCCTCTTTCTTTCTCCCCTTCTTTCCCCCAGTCAAGTCTGTCCCATAGTCAGTAAGTGAAAATAAAATAAACAATAAAAGGTGAATCAAATGGACCATTATGGCAAGGCTGGGATGGTCAATTTGGTAAAGTAAATCCGTTGGGCATCTTTCTTTGCCTTTAGACAACAATTCTGATGGCAGAAGAGCCAAACGGGACAGGCAAAAAAAAAAAAAAAAAAATCAATACCCATCCCTACCGATCAGCAATCGTATTTCTGCTCAGGCTCACATTTGCCAAAATCTGCGTTTTGTCTGGACACAAGACGTCGCACGCCTTCATCATGCAGCTCTTCAGAGTGGTACCGGCCTGATTTGGCTGTCTCCTCTGCTACAGTAAAACTTGCTTTCACAACAGCTTCACTTTGTGATTTTGCTCCGGTGAAAAAAGTCTGCTGAAATGTCAGACTCTTCTTTAGCTCTTCTACTTTCTGTAGTTTCTCATCTGCATTTAGGTTTTTCAGCTTATCCTGACGTTTTGTCTCGTAGTGCCGTCTTAAATTAAATTCCTTAATTACAGCCACATTAGCTCCACTAATAACACACACGGGTTTACCAGCAATGTCTGTAAACATATATTCAGTCACCCACTGGCGCTGAAAGGCTCTGCTTTCAGAATCAACTTTTCTCTCCACTATTGTGAGCACCTACCTTCGCAATAACAGAAGTTTGACTTCACTGACGGGAATGTTCCCAGTTAGCCTAGCGTTCCGCAAGGAGGCTGCAGCACTGCATTATGGTATCTGTAGTTTGTATATTATTAGCGGCTCATATGCCGGGCCATGCATAACAATAATAATACATCTATAATAAAATGATCTCGCGGCCGGATATAAATGTACGCCGGGGCGGATGTGGCCCGCGGGCCTTGATTTTGACACATGTGCTTTAGAGGAACATTAAGACAGAAAACATCTTAGAAAGTGAGTCCTTTTCCTTCTACATCAAGCTGAGTTCTCCCTCTTCTGGCCAAGGATAACACTGCCTGCCAGGAATGTATCGGGCACGTAGGTTGTCACCTAATGGTTCGCACAGCATACACATCTAGCTGGCATGATTGATGTGATGCAGTTTATTATCACCCGAACTTGCACAAAACCTCAATCAAGGCAGTAACAAGAGGCACTCTCCAAGGAAACACAAACATAAAGCAAGTTTTGAGCTAATGAGCAAGGATTTCTGAAGAGTATGTAAACTGGTACAGGTAAAAGTGACACTTAATTTTTAGTCTTGGGCCTGAAAAACACATTTTACCTAATTGCTGAAAATATCTCTCTCAAAAATGCGTATCCTTCATTGTAACTGCAGAAACAGCTATTCAGAGTATGTTCTCTGTAACAATAGGAGCCCCATTAAATCTTTAAAAAGAAAGTGCAAGTGCTAAATAAAGAAGTAGGAAAAAATTGCTCTAAATGGGGTGCCTGCATGTCATCTACTAATTGGCAGGTTGGTGGTTTGATCCTTTTGCTGTTCCAGTCCTTGGGCAAAATAAGTCACTCTCTGATGTGGGTGCTAGCTAGAAAGCACTTAGGCAGAAAAAGCACAGCAATCTGCTGGAGTACCAGGAGAAAACCCATGTAGGGAGAACCTCTAAGCACCACAAAGAAATGTCACAAGCAGGCTTAAGCTCAGAGCCTCCCTGCTGTAAGGTGACAGTGCTAACTTACAGCACCCTGAAGATAAGCGATCAACAGGCAGGCAGACTAACAATTCTAAGAAACTGGTCTACTGGGAACTGGTTTTCTACAAGAACTGGTTCTCTTTCATAGCATTCGTTTCGTGTCTCACTATGGGGAACGCCTCCTGCGTGACCTCATCAGAAGCTCAAATACCATTACGCCAGCCCTTACAGGCTGGCTAGGTGACGCCCATGTCAGGAGGGGCCAGTGCCTCCCTATATAATAGGCTGACATAGCGTCAGATGTCATTCAAAAACCTCTTCTCGCTTCTCACAGAAGCCTGTAGACAACTGTGCTATTGGGTGCTAAAGCTAAACTGTCCACAGATTCGAGTGAACAACTCGGTCGCCGGGCGCTTTGTTCCCAGCCTTTCAGTTGTCCACTAGCATACAAGCAGTAGCAATACTGTTCTGTAGCTAGTGCTGGTGCCAAGTAGCAATACTTTCACCCAGGGAAGTAGCAATACTTTCCGAAAGCGAAGTAGCAACACTTTGCTAATAAAGGTACCCCTAGCTTCACCATCAGGTAGCGATACCCTTCGACGCTAGCGGTTTTACACATTAGGTAGCAATACCTGTAGAAAAGTAGCAACACTTTTCAACCCACGTTAGCGAGGAATAGCAATATTCTCCGCACTCAGTGTCAGTCTCGCTAACGTGCGCAACCCTCTAGCTAACCATGGCTACAACGGCCAACGAAGTTGCAAAACTTTGTCCTTGCGGCAAGAAGATTTCTGCCTGGGATACACACCCCGTGTGTGCGGCATGCCTGGGCTCATCTCACGCTTAGGCTGCCCTGACACCTGCACACGACTGTATCCACTGCGCGGCTTTCCCACGCAAACTACTCCGCCGCAGGCTAGCTCGCCAGGCTAACCTGTCGGGCGGCGACCCTTTGCTGTGTGAGGCTGCTGTGGCGCAAGGAGAAACTGAGATGCCCGATGATTTGGCCGCAACGCCAGGGCCGAGCTGGGCAGAGGCAGACCCTCAGCCCATCGCGACCGCTTTCCCGTCGCTGGAGGCACACGGAGATCGTGTGTTTTTCCGCGATACTGGAGTCACCTGGGGAGGAGATGCTAACGAGGACGGAGATGAGTCGGCTGACTCGGAGCTCCTGCTGTCTGACGACGGCGAGGAGGAAGATTCCACCTCCTTGGCTAGCATCAGCTGGGCTGCAAAGCCCTCGGCTACCGGCGAGGTTGAAAAACCGACACCGCCGTCCCCCCTGGATCTCGACATGCAGGACATGTGCAAGCGCGCAGCCGCTAGGCTCAACATCCCGTGGCCCGCCATACAAACAGAGGTTGTAAAGTCTCGTTTTGACGGTAAGAAATTGCCGAAGGCGAAAAAGACGGGGAAGCATGTGTTGCCTGTTTTCCCTGAGCTACTCGATGAGATAGCGGTGACGTGGAAAGCAAAACCTTGCAGCGAGAAACACCCCATCGTGGGGAGCTCCCTGCTGGATTGGATGGACTGGAGGGGATGGAGTCTATCGGCCTCCGCCGGATGCCACAAATGGAGCCGTTGGTGGCGAGCCATCTTCACCCGAAGACGTCTCTGTCCTCATCGGCCCCATCTCTCCCCTCCAAAACAGACCGCTTCCAGTCTAGCCTTACAGATAAGTGCTACAAGGCAGCGGCTCTGTCAGTAAGAGCCCACAATGCCTCTTCTATGCTAATGGCTTACCAAGCTGAGCTAGAAGAGGACATGACAGCTAACACAGATACCACAGTGTGGGAAGAAATCTGCGTTATAACTGACCACGTCCTCCGCCTCCACAAGGTAGCCATACAGGCTACTGGGAGAGCCATGGGCCTCATGGTTCTTCAGGAGCGAGCACGCTGGCTCGGGCTCACCAACCTGACGACTAAGGAAAAAGAGGAACTCCTCGACACCCCTGTCGTCCCTCACGGTCTCTTCGGTGCGGCTGTTACATCCATGCAGAAGAGATGTGAGGAGAAAAAGAGAGATGATGAGGCTCTGAAACTCTGCCTGCCGAGGAGGGCCCAGCACGCCACCCCAGCAGCGCCGCGCCAGTCATTCGCGCAGGCAGCGTCTCGCCCGGTCCCCGCTTTCAGGATTCCCAAAGTGCCTAAGACGCAAGCAGCCCCCCAGGCTGCCGGGGCCCCTAAGAATCCATGGACTCGGAAGCAGTCTCCCCAGGCCAGACCTCAAGCGGCCCCTCCTCCTCCCCCCGCTGCCGCGATCGTGAGGAGGAAGAAGCGGCCGGCCTGACAGCCTCTCCTCTAGGCGGGAGCGAACCCAGTTTCCCCCCTTCATGGGCCACCCTCCCGCCTCCCAGCTCTATTCCAGAGCAAGTTCAACGGGACATATTCCACACAGAGTGCTTGACTCGGGCCGGCGTTCCTGTCACCGGACCCGCCAGAGGGAAAGAGAGCCAAAGTTCGCAGTGTTGTTTCACGAGCACTTCTCTCATGCATTCTGTATTTAAAAAGCCCCGACACGCGCATCCAGGCAGTTTGCCGAGGGCGCTGTCGAGTGTTGCAAAACACATGAGAAAATCAAACATGCTGAAAAACAGAGCACCGTCTGCCATAACGCAGCCCGTGGAGACTCGCGTTTCCACGGCTGTGATGATACAGATGAGCCCGTCACCTCGCTCGCCTGTGACAGAGGTGACGGGACGCCGAAATGGCGTATGTTTCGCGCTGCGACCACAAGGGGGCGCCAAAACGCCATATTCGGTGAAGTGGCCAGTGAGCGCTCTGTCTCTCCACATGAAGAGCTGGGCCACCTGCACTCAGTCAGCATGGGTGCTGAGGACATTGAAAAAGGGCTACAGGTTGCAATTCAGTGTCGCTCCACCACAATTCAAAGACATTGTTTACTCTCGTGCTCCGGGCGAGTCTGCCAGTTTTCTCTTGGAGGAAATTTCCACCTTGAGAGACAAAGGAGCTATAAGAATTGTCCCTCCCGAGGAAATGCACAGCAGATTTTATTCAGGGTATTTCCTTGTGCCAAAGAAAGGGGGAAGGGGGATGAGAGCCATTCTGGATCTCCGTGCCCTGAACCGGCATTTGAGGACATACAAGTTCAGGATGTTGACGCACGCCTCGCTGCTACGGTTTGTACGAGCGGGCGACTGGTTCACATCAATCGACCTGAGGGATGCTTATTTCCACATCCCCATATACAGTGGGGCAAAAAAGTATTTAGTCAGCCACCGATTGTGCAAGTTCCCCCACCTAAAATGATGACAGAGGTCAGTAATTTGCACCAGAGGTACACTTCAACTGTGAGAGACAGAATGTGAAAAAAAAATCCATGAATCCACATGGTAGGATTTGTAAAGAATTTATTCGTAAATCAGGGTGGAAAATAAGTATTTGGTCAATAACAAAAGTACAACTCAATACTTTGTAACATAACCTTTGTTGGCAATAACAGAGGTCAAACGTTTACTATAGGTCTTTACCAGGTTTGCACACACAGTAGCTGGTATTTTGGCCCATTCCTCCATGCAGATCTTCTCGAGAGCAGTGATGTTTTGGGGCTGTCGCCGAGCAACACGGACTTTCAACTCCCGCCACAGATTTTCTATGGGGTTGAGGTCTGGAGACTGGCTAGGCCACTCCAGGACTTTCAAATGCTTTGTTGCTCCTTTGTTGCCCGGGCGGTGTGTTTTGGATCATTGTCATGTTGGAAGACCCAGCCTCGTTTCATCTTCAAAGTTCTCACTGATGGAAGGAGGTTTTGGCTCAAAATCTCACGATACATGGCCCCATTCATTCTGTCCTTAACACGGATCAGTCATCCTGTCCCCTTGGCAGAAAAACAGCCCCATAGCATGATGTTTTCACCCCCATGCTTCACAGTAGGTATGGTGTTCTTGGGATACAACTCAGTATTCTTCTTCCTCCAAACACGACGAGTTGAGTTTATACCAAAAAGTTCTACTTTGGTTTCATCTGACCACATGACATTCTCCCAATCCTCTGCTGTATCATCCATGTGCTCTCTGGCAAACTTCAGACGGGCCTGGACATGCACTGGCTTCAGCAGCGGAACACGTCTGGCACTGCGGGATTTGATTCCCTGCCGTTGTAGTGTGTTACTGATGGTGACCTTTGTTACTTTGGTCCCAGCTCTCTGCAGGTCATTCACCAGGTCCCCCCGTGTGGTTCTGGGATCTTTGCTCACCGTTCTCATGATCATTTTGACCCCACGGGATGAGATCTTGCGTGGAGTCCCAGATCGAGGGAGATTATCAGTGGTCTTGTATGTCTTCCATTTTCTGATGATTGCTCCCACAGTTGATTTTTTCACACCAAGCTGCTTGCCTATTGTAGATTCACTCTTCCCAGTCTGGTGCAGGTCTACAATACTTTTCCTGGTGTCCTTCGAAAGCTCTTTGGTCTTGGCCATGGCGGAGTTTGGAGTCTGACTGTTTGAGGCTGTGGACAGGTGTCTTTTATACAGATGATGAGTTCAAACAGGTGCCATTCATACAGGTAACGAGTGGGGGACAGAAAAGCTTCTTACAGAAGACGTTACAGGTCTGTGAGAGCCAGAGATTTTCCTTGTTTGAGGTGACCAAATACTTATTTTCCACCCTGATTTACGAATAAATTCTTTACAAATCCTACCATGTGGATTCATGGATTTTTTTTTTCACATTCTGTCTCTCACAGTTGAAGTGTACCTCTGGTGCAAATTACTGACCTCTGTCATCATTTTAGGTGGGGGAACTTGCACAATCGGTGGCTGACTAAATACTTTTTTGCCCCACTGTATCCCCCACACCGAAAGTATCTGAGATTTGCTTTCCAGGGGATGGCATACGAGTTTGTAGTCCTGCCTTTTGGTCTCTCACTGAGCCCAAGGGTGTTTGTGAAATGCACCGAGGCAGCAGTGGCCCCGCTCAGGAAAAAGGGCATTCGGGTGGCCACGTACATCGACGATTGGCTGGTGACAGCCCCAACCCGCCAGGGAGCGACTTGTCACACAAATGCTCTCATACAGGGGTCCCCCCAAGTTACACACGCTGGCACACAGACTGATAGTCTGGAGCAGTGTTCACCTGCTGTCACTGAGAGCAACTCACGTGCCGGGGATCTTGAACTTTGGAGCAGATCTTCTCTCCAGGGGCAACCCGCTGTATGGGGACTGGAAGCTTCACCCGGAGGTGGTGAAGCAGATCTGGCTGCAATTCGGTCTGGCGACCGTGGACGTTTATGCATCCAGGGAGAATTCTCAGTGTCCCCTGTTTTACTCGCTGAACGATCAGAGAGCTCCACTCGGGGTGGATGCTCTAGCTCACGAGCGGCCGAGAACCCTCCTCTATGCTTTTCCCCCAGTGGCCCTCATTTCTCCAACTCTGGCCAGAGTGAGGGAGAGAAGTCACTATATGATCCTGATAGCCCCGCACTGGCCAGGGAAACACTGGCTGGCGGAGATTTTTCAGCAGCTGTGCGGCCCACCTTGGCTGTTACCACTACGCAGAGACCTCCTGTCTCAGGCACGGGGGGAAATATTCCACCCCCACCCAGAGAGGCTGGCTCTGTGGGCTTGGCCCGTGAGTGGTTTAACCTGAACACGGTGGGGCTCCCTCATAGTGTTATCGACACTATTCAGTGTTCTAGAGCATCGTCTACTCGGACGCTATATGAGCATAAGTGCCGTGTGTTTGAAAGCTGGTGCTTAGAATCACAGGCCATCCCTTTTCAGTGCTCTGTGGCTGTGATTCTGTCATTTCTTCAGGCCCTGATTGATAAGGGTAAAGCCTTCTCCACCATCAAGGTGTATTTGGCAGCAATTTCAGCCTGCCATATTGGTTTTGATATGCCGTTTCATGAAGGGTGCACGGCGTAAATTGCCTACGTCTAGGCCATTGGCTCCATCGTGGGACCTTCCCACAGTATTGGCTGCGCTCTCCTGTTGCCCATTCAAACCCCTGGAACAGGTTGAGTTGAAATTTCTGTCCTTGAAGACGGCTCTTTTAATTGCTTTAGCTTCTGCTAAACGTGTGGGAGAGATACACGCTCTCTCAGTGCATCAGTCATGCATTCAGTTCTCCTCGGATAATACGAGGGTCTGTATGCGGCTCAACCCTGCCTTTGTCCCGAAGGTTGTCGGCACATGTTCCCCTATAGAACTGCCGGCCTTTTGCCCACCGCCTTTCTCCTCAGAGAAAGGCGGTGGGCTCTGCGCATTTACATGGACCGAACCCAGAGTGTCAGACAAAGTGACCAGCTGTTCGTGTCCTGGGCTAAACCACATATGGGAAAGCCTGTGTCTAAACAGCGCCTCTCCCATTGGATAGTAGGGGCAATTGCCTTGGCCTATACTAGCAGGGGCCTTCAGCCCCCTGCTGGCTTACGTGCGCATTCCACTAGAGGTCTGGCGACCTCATGGGCTCTCTTTAGGGGAGTTTCTATTCAGGAGGTGTGTGCAGCTGCATGCTGGACCTCACCTCATACATTTGCTAGGTTTTACAGGTTAGATGTGACAGCACCTAACCTAGCACATTCAGTCCTCAGTGCAGGTTCTTCCCGGGTGGGGGCCTCTCCCCTGTGAAGTGCTGTTGGGGACAGTTGTCTTCTTAACAGGCATGTCTGGCAATCCGGGAGTCAGTATTTCTCCCATAGTGAGACACGAAACGAATGCTATGAAAGAGAACTTAAGGTTATGTATATAACCCCGGTTCTCTGAGTAGCATGAGTGAGTGTCTCACCAGACCGCCCTCCTTGCTATGGAAGCGAGGAAGAGGTGGGCTTGTTTTGAATGACATCTGACGCTATGTCAGCCTATTATATAGGGAGGCACTGGCCCCTCCTGACATGGGCGTCACCTAGCCAGCCTGTAAGGGCTGGCGTAATGGTATTTGAGCTTCTGATGAGGTCACGCAGGAGGCGTTCCCCATAGTGAGACACTCACTCATGCTACTCAGAGAACCGGGGTTATATACATAACCTTAAGTTCTCGATTCCCAACGCTATTCAGGACCCATTGACAGAATTTATCATTGAGCATCTTCTTTGCAAAAACTCATCCATGTGATCAAAGCGGATCCTTTAAGCTGATCTTTGTTATGAGGCTCACTTTCTTCACAGCTTTAAAAGTAGATTACCAAACAGCAGCACTTTACCTTAGTCCATTCTGGACCACACGGTTCCTGCAGGTCCTCCAGCAGGAACATGCATGGTTACATTCAAACAGCACCGGGGGCTCCCGCTGGCAGAAGTCCATTGGTAGTCGACCCTCCTGCAATCACATACACCATGAGATAAATAGTCATTGGGAATAAAAACAGATTCTCTTCAGAGCATCTGTTGGTAATTTTAGTCAACAGAACGTGAAGAAACATTTCATTGAAGAGATAAACAAAATATAAGTGGGCCAGGCCGTACTGTAATGTAAAACCAGTTTAGACCCCAGCAGTGAAGGGGGCAAATGTAAGCTTTATTAAACAAGTCGTTGAGAACACATTCTTATTTAAAATGAGGAAATGTGGGTGTCACGTGAAATCATTTCAGTAGGTACACAGGTTCTACTTACACTGTCATACCAACAACGCAAGCTGAGCTGGCCACATATGCAGGTGCTAGATGAGCAGTCATCTGTGCAGGTGCAGTGCTGAGTGACACAATCAGTGAGCCGTTAGAAGCTGGCCATGTACCTATTCTCTTACAATGCTAGTCATTTTCTGCATAATGACTGCAAACTTCTTCAGAGCACTAGTGCCTTCTCTGGACTGCTGCAATAAATGTGTAATTTACACCTTACCTGTCATCACTCACTTACCTGTAAGTGAGTGATATCTTTGTCTATGTTCAGCGGGGAGGTGACACAGCTGTCTGGTATATATTTAAAGTTTTCAGGCAATGGCTCACTGTCCACAGCATTAACACAGGTGATAGGCACTGCCTCATACCCCCGAGAAATGTCCCTAACAGACAGAAAAGGAAAACAAAAACAAAACAAAGAAACAAAAAAATCTACAAGTTTTTAGTTTTCCTTTTTGAGGAATGGCAGATTTTGAGAAAGCAGAAATTCATCAGCCAACAAAAGAACAGGACAAAGTGCAGCACTACCTGCTGAGCACTCTCTCTCCACGGCCTTCCCTTCCTCTCCTGGCATCAGTCAGCTTCTTGTTGGTATTAAGGGCTGTCCACACTTTGGAACCGGAAGCACAGCAGTCCAGAGCTGTTTCTCCATCCCTGTTCCTTTGACTGACATCAGCTCCACGAGACAGAAACAACCTGCGCGTGGAAAATGTTTAAGTTAAGACTTATGGTCATCTAAAAAAAACAGAGTGAAGGTGACAAGCACTGAGATAGACTGGTATGCACTGTCGCTGCTCAATTTGAGCAGTCAAAATCGTTTCTAAATCTCATTTACCTAATTACACACACAGCTATAGAGCATTTTTATCTGTGCCTAAGCACTTTCTAACATTCGCCCACACACTTGATGGACATATGCAACTCTGTACCTTGAGCAAGGACACAAGGACACGTGCACTGGAGGAGCCAGGTATCAAACCATCTGATTAATATCAGTTTGCCTCAGAAATTAACGGCTTCATTTGGTTTTATCAGTTGAGCGCTGATTTCCCAGAATGCAAACCCACGTACTATTTGTTCTAGAACTCTTGCATATTAATACACTTTCAGGAGAAGCAGACTGCATTTTATAGATAAGGCTTTCTACAGCTGCAGAGAAAACATTTGAACACTGTGTATAAGGAACAAAATGTTTAAATAATCTGTTTGTGGTTGAAACCAGGAAGCAAACAAATACAAGAAATGCAGTGACTAAATAGCTGAATAGCTGTATTTGTTTGTTTCCAATAATACTCTCTTCTCTCATTACAGACATAAACCCAAAAAAAAAAAGTTTCCTCAAAATCAGCATCATCATCTGATGTGAAGAAACTGAGTGACCTCTGTGACCTCTCAGACTTCACACTCACAATATGCACTCCAGGTGGTTCTCTCTGGCAGCGACATGAAGTGGTGTATCACCATGAACATTCACAGCATTTAGGTCGCATCGAGCCTCTAGCAGAGCCTGGGCAATGTCATCGCAGCCTGATAGAGCGGCCCAGTGTAGGCAGACATTCTCTTCCTAAAATGACAGTGACAGGTGTAAGATGTAAGCATCAGACATGACATACCTCTACCCTCGGCAACAGTGCTCTAAAACATCTCGACAAGCACTCGCAAAGACTTTACTGAAGTCGCCATTTGCGCTGACTAATCCCCAGGGGTAGCAGAAAGAAAGGCTTCCAGCAAGACATGCAAGTGAAAAAGAAGCTACTATTTTGAGTATGTGAATTTCTGAACTGTGACCTCAGGAGGAAAACACTTTTTTGGATACAGAGTTCCATCAAGGCATGTCACTGTGTCTTAGTTCTAATAATAATAATAATAATAATAATAATAATAATTAGGTCTCCAAGTAACGCCCACAACTAATAAAAGTCTGTTAGACGTAGCTGATATCCTTAATTTTTTTTTTTTATCTGGAAGACACAACTAGCTAAGCCCACCAAGCTGCTTCAAACCCTCTGTTTGTATACAGTGGGGCAAAAAAGTATTTAGTCAGCCACCGATTGTGCAAGTTCCCCCACCTAAAATGATGACAGAGGTCAGTAATTTGCACCAGAGGTACACTTCAACTGTGAGAGACAGAATGTGAAAAAAAAATCCATGAATCCACATGGTAGGATTTGTAAAGAATTTATTCGTAAATCAGGGTGGAAAATAAGTATTTGGTCAATAACAAAAATACAACTCAATACTTTGTAACATAACCTTTGTTGGCAATAACAGAGGTCAAACGTTTACTATAGGTCTTTACCAGGTTTGCACACACAGTAGCTGGTATTTTGGCCCATTCCTCCATGCAGATCTTCTCGAGAGCAGTGATGTTTTGGGGCTGTCGCCGAGCAACACGGACTTTCAACTCCCGCCACAGATTTTCTATGGGGTTGAGGTCTGGAGACTGGCTAGGCCACTCCAGGACTTTCAAATGCTTCTTACGGAGCCACTCCTTTGTTGCCCGGGCGGTGTGTTTTGGATCATTGTCATGTTGCAAGACCCAGCCTCGTTTCATCTTCAAAGTTCTCACTGATGGAAGGAGGTTTTGGCTCAAAATCTCACGATACATGGCCCCATTCATTCTGTCCTTAACACGGATCAGTCGTCCTGTCCCCTTGGCAGAAAAACAGCCCCATAGCATGATGTTTCCACCCCCATGCTTCACAGTAGGTATGGTGTTCTTGGGATGCAACTCAGTATTCGTCTTCCTCCAAACACGACGAGTTGAGTTTATACCAAAAAGTTCTACTTTGGTTTCATCTGACCACATGACATTCTCCCAATCCTCTGCTGTATCATCCATGTGCTCTCTGGCAAACTTCAGACGGGCCTGGACATGCACTGGCTTCAGCAGCGGAACACGTCTGGCACTGCGGGATTTGATTCCCTGCCGTTGTAGTGTGTTACTGATGGTGACCTTTGTTACTTTGGTCCCAGCTCTCTGCAGGTCATTCACCAGGTCCCCCCGTGTGGTCCTGGGATCTTTGCTCACCGTTCTCATGATCATTTTGACCCCACGGGATGAGATCTTGCGTGGAGCCCCAGATCGAGGGAGATTATCAGTGGTCTTGTATGTCTTCCACTTTCTGATGATTGCTCCCACAGTTGATTTTTTCACACCAAGCTGCTTGCCTATTGTAGATTCACTCTTCCCAGTCTGGTGCAGGTCTACAATACTTTTCCTGGTGTCCTTCGAAAGCTCTTTGGTCTTGGCCATGGCAGAGTTTGGAGTCTGACTGTTTGAGGCTGTGGACAGGTGTCTTTTATAGAGATGATGAGTTCAAACAGGTGCCATTCATACAGGTAACGAGTGGGGGACAGAAAAGCTTCTTACAGAAGACGTTACAGGTCTGTGAGAGCCAGAGATTTTCCTTGTTTGAGGTGACCAAATACTTATTTTCCACCCTAATTTACAAATAAATTCTTTACAAATCCTACCATATGAATTCATGGATTTTTTTTTCACATTCTGTCTCTCACAGTTGAAGTGTACCTCTGGTGCAAATTACTGACCTCTGTCATCATTTTAAGTGGGGGAACTTGCACAATCGGTGGCTGACTAAATACTTTTTTGCCCCACTGTATGAGGCAAAACAGAAAAACGGTGGCTTCAAGAAAGAGGGGCTAAAACCAGACCCACTTTAAGATAAAGAATCTCAAAAAGGTATTCCAGAAGATACCAAAAATAAAAATATGAAGTAAGAAACAAACATTTAATCTCCACTTTTTGTGGTGACCAGACACTTTTATTAGAAATCAACAAGCTTCTTGCACAGTCTCGGTTAATGCTTTTTTTAAAGGCAGAATTTGTAGAGGTCAATACAATATGTCAAAAAATGTCTTTGTTTTCAAAAAATATCCAAGTCCTAACTTAACTGTGAACTGCCCAGATTTTTTTTTTGTAAACAGGTCTGGTCAGGACTTTTTGTACCAGATTCTTTCCCCCCTTTTTCAATGTGTAAGCATTCAGCACAATAGCATACTAAAAAGAAAAAGTTCTAATGGGGGGGGGGGGCAAAGAAAGGCCAGTATTTCCACGATGTCTTGTGACTACCTAAATTTCACTCAGATAACAGGTTTAAATTTTTTTCAAAGAAATCTAACAGAATACAATTAGACTAGTCAGAGAGTGTTCTGCTGTGTGTGTGTAACAGTGTAGGGACTAACGCGTTATTAAGTATCGCGTTACAGTAACTACGTTATTATTGTGGTAACGAGCACGGTAACTAGTTATTATGCCAAAATCAGGAACGCGTTAATTGTTACTGGGATTTAGATAGGGTCGTTAGTCTTTACTTCGTGTCATGGCTATCGCGGAGCTTCCACAGATTCAGTAACATTAGCAAGTGGTGGAGGCCAGCAGGTGGATAAGGGAAAGGGGAGGCAGGAGGAGCAGAGACCCGGGGCGGCCACCGGTCCGAGTGTCAGGTGAACTGAACTTCAGGTAAGAAGTTGACCTGCAGTCTACCTGCGTCAGATAGAAACCAAGTTTAGGTGGAGTTTATTTCGTTATGCTGACTTTTTCATACTGGGTACTAGCTAGCATGACGGACTTTCTATACAGCTGGGTGGTTGCTATGATGTTACTGAGGTTGAACTTATTTGTTCATAAGGTTAATTATTAGAGTTGCCAACAGTCCCCTAAAAAACAGAATCGTCTTGTATTCAGAGAAAAATATTACGCGTTTCGTATTGAGCTGAAAAGGAACAGTTTGTCCCGTACTTCAGCTAGAATGAAAAAGACACAAAGCTGGAGTTATTCTGTCTTTGCTGCACAGCTGCCTCTTCTTCTCTCATTCTCTCCTCCTCCCTCTCCTGTTTCTACTTCAATCATGAAACTGATCAATGATCAGCTGATCGGCTTTTCTCTCTTGTTTGTTTATTACCCACTTTGCGGTAGAAAGAGGAAACCAGATTTTTTTGTCCCAGTCCAGCCCTGTATGCAGCTCATCTGCAGTCTGGTGTTACCTACATCTTCCTATTCAGAAAGCAGAATTTCCGAGTTCTGAGTGCAATCGAAAGCACCACGACTGCAGTTTTCGTGTTGGATGTAAAAAGAGCACATGACGCTGTGACGTAGGCTAGAATCGTGGCGGTGATCAACGACGGTCCAGGCGTGGGATTTCTGTCGTGGAAATATGCACATTATTTTTTCCTTTCTGTTGGTAGGTGGCAAAGTGCACTGTGTATAGAGAGCGACAGCACTTATTGGTGAGTGATGATAATTTGCGCAGCAATTCCTCTGACATCGTCTTATCAATCGTTAGCTTACTACGCAAACATGACGAGTGAAATCTCCCGCAGCAAGCTTAAACATGTGAGAGGTTGATCGCGCAGAGAATCGCTGAGCTTATGTGAGTGCGTGTGTAAAAGCAGCAGGATATATATTTTAGTTCTGCTGAGCCAAATAAGACACGTCAGGGTGAAGAAGTGACAGCCAAAGAAAAGCTTACCACAAAACTGAAAAGTTATGACAAATCAGACTATAAGGCAAAAAGAAAGTGCAGCTTTATCGTTTCATGGACAAAATAATTTCTGTGGCTGTGATATGATGAGCTACAGTGGGGCAAAAAAGTATTTAGTCAGCCACCGATTGTGCAAGTTCCCCCACCTAAAATGATGACAGAGGTCAGTAATTTGCACCAGAGGTACACTTCAACTGTGAGAGACAGAATGTGAAAAAAAAATCCATGAATCCACATGGTAGGATTTGTAAAGAATTTATTCGTAAATCAGGGTGGAAAATAAGTATTTGGTCAATAACAAAAATACAACTCAATACTTTGTAACATAACCTTTGTTGGCAATAACAGAGGTCAAACGTTTACTATAGGTCTTTACCAGGTTTGCACACACAGTAGCTGGTATTTTGGCCCATTCCTCCATGCAGATCTTCTCGAGAGCAGTGATGTTTTGGGGCTGTCGCCGAGCAACACGGACTTTCAACTCCCGCCACAGATTTTCTATGGGGTTGAGGTCTGGAGACTGGCTAGGCCACTCCAGGACTTTCAAATGCTTCTTACGGAGCCACTCCTTTGTTGCCCGGGCGGTGTGTTTTGGATCATTGTCATGTTGCAAGACCCAGCCTCGTTTCATCTTCAAAGTTCTCACTGATGGAAGGAGGTTTTGGCTCAAAATCTCACGATACATGGCCCCATTCATTCTGTCCTTAACACGGATCAGTCGTCCTGTCCCCTTGGCAGAAAAACAGCCCCATAGCATGATGTTTCCACCCCCATGCTTCACAGTAGGTATGGTGTTCTTGGGATGCAACTCAGTATTCTTCTTCCTCCAAACACGACGAGTTGAGTTTATACCAAAAAGTTCTACTTTGGTTTCATCTGACCACATGACATTCTCCCAATCCTCTGCTGTATCATCCATGTGCTCTCTGGCAAACTTCAGACGGGCCTGGACATGCACTGGCTTCAGCAGCGGAACACGTCTGGCACTGCGGGATTTGATTCCCTGCCGTTGTAGTGTGTTACTGATGGTGACCTTTGTTACTTTGGTCCCAGCTCTCTGCAGGTCATTCACCAGGTCCCCCCGTGTGGTTCTGGGATCTTTGCTCACCGTTCTCATGATCATTTTGACCCCACGGGATGAGATCTTGCGTGGAGCCCCAGATCGAGGGAGATTATCAGTGGTCTTGTATGTCTTCCATTTTCTGATGATTGCTCCCACAGTTGATTTTTTCACACCAAGCTGCTTGCCTATTGTAGATTCACTCTTCCCAGTCTGGTGCAGGTCTACAATACTTTTCCTGGTGTCCTTCGAAAGCTCTTTGGTCTTGGCCATGGCGGAGTTTGGAGTCTGACTGTTTGAGGCATTTTAGGTGGGGGAACTTGCACAATTGGTGGCTGACTAAATACTTTTTTGCCCCACTGTGTGTGTGTTTATATATATATATATATATATATATATATGTGTATGTATGTATGTATGTATGTATGTGTGTGTGTGTGTGTGTGTATGTATGTATGTATGTATGTATGTATGTATGTATGTATGTACACTCAGCAAAAATATAAACGCAACACTTTTGTTTTTGCTCCCATTCCCCATGGGATGGACGTAGAGACCTAAAATTCATTCCAGATACACAATATAACCATCCCTCCCAAACAGTGGTCACAAATCAGTCCAAATGTGTGGTAGTGGGCACATCTGCTATATTGAGATAATCCATCCCACCTCACAGGTGTGCCACATCAGGATGCTGATCTGACATCATGAGTAGTGCACAGGTGTACCTCAGACTGCCCACAACAAAAGGCCACCCTGGAATGTGCAGTTTTTTGCGCTATTGGGGGTCTGGGGACCCAGAACCGGTCAGTATCTGGTGTGACCACCATTTGCCTCATGCAGTGCAACACATCGTCGCATGGAGTCTATCAGATTGTCAATTGTGGCCTGTGGAATGTTGGTCCACTCCACTTCAATGGCTGTGCGAGGTTGTTGGATATTCGTGGGAACTGGTACACGCTGTCGTATACGCCGGTCAAGCACATCCCGAACATGCTCAATGGGTGACATGTCCGGTGAGTATGCTGGCCATGCAAGAACTGGGACATTCTCAGCTGCCATCTGCCCTGAACAATGTGAACCATGATTCATCCGTGAAGCGCACACCTCTCCAACGTGCCAGACGCCATCGGATGTGAGCATTTGCCCACACAAGTCTGTTACGGCGACGAGCTGGAGTCAGGTCAAGATGAGGACGACGGGCATGCAGTTGAGCGTCCCTGAGACGGTTTCTGACAGTTTGTGCAGAAATTGTTTGGTTGTGCAAACCAATTGTTCCAGCAGCTGTCTGGGTGGCTGGTCTCAGACGATCTTGGAGGTGAACCTGCTGGATGTGGAGGTCCTGGGCTGGTGTGGTTACACGAGGTCTGCGGTTGTGAGGCCGGTTGGATGTGCTGCCATATTCTCTGAAACGCCTGTGGAGACGGCTTATGGTTGAGAAATGAACATTCAATGCACGAGATCAGCATCCTGATGTGGCACACCTGTGAGGTGGGATGGATTATCTCAATATAGCAGATGTGCCCACTACCACACATTTGGACTGATTTGTGACCACTGTTTGGGAGGGATGGTTATATTGTGTATCTGGAATGAATTTTAGGTCTCTACGTCCATCCCATGGGGAATGGGAGCAGTAACAAAGGTGTTGCGTTTATATTTTTGTTGAGTGTATATATATGTATATATATATATATATATATTAGGGGTGCAACGATACACAAAATTCACGGTTCGGTTCGGTTCGATACTTTGGTGTCACGGTTCGATATTTTTTCGATACAAAAAAATGTTCATGCATTTTTTATTTGTCATTTATTAAAATTATAAATATATGTTTTAACTCAAAAGTACAGTTTTTAAATTTAACCCTAACCCTTGTGCGTGTTTTTTATTTTGACAGCGAATGCGCACCTGCGGACCACTTATGTGCAGCCCTGGTTATTTAGCTCATCATATTGCAGCCACAGAAATTCTTTTGTCCATGAAACCATAAAGCTGCACTTTCTTTTTGCCTTATAGTCTGATTTGTCATAACTTCTCCGTTTTGTGGTAAGCTTTTCTTTGGCTGTCACTTCTTCACCCTGACCTGTCTTATTTGGCTCAGCAGAACTGAAATGCTTTTACACACTCACTCACATAAGCTCAGCGATTCTCTGCGCGATCAACCTCTCACATGTTTAAGCTTGCTGCGGGAGATTTCACTTGTTTGCTTACTATGCAAACATGACGATTAATAAGACTATGTCAGAGGAATTGGTGCACAAATTATCATCACTCACAGATCAGTGCTGTCGCTCTCTATACACAGTTCGCACGATTGCAAAGTGAAAGCAAAAAAACAAGCGCAAATTCAAACGCGACTTCAATATGGATCTGCGCTCAACAGTGCAGCCTAGGCGGAGTAGTCGAACACAGATTCACTGAGCGCTCAACACAGACAGCATCGTCAGAAGGAAAATTGATAAAATAAATTACAAATGTTGTATTGTTCGATACATATGCGTACCGAACCGAAAGCACTGTATCGAACGGTTCAATATCGATACGAATATCGTTGCACCCCTAATATATATATATCCATACATACGTATATACACATACGCACTTATACACATTTTCAATAACTCCATTAACACCTCAAAGGATACACAACCTACAAATATATACCCATGCCAACATACCCGTGCACTAGCACACACATGAAAATATTAGACAAGAACACGCTATCAAATCTCTGCCTCTTCCCTGTACCCTGTAAAAACCATATCCTTAAACCGCTTTTTAAACTGCGCCATGCTCGGACATTGCTTCATATCTTTACTTAGTCTGTTCCACAGCTTCACTCCACACACAGAGATGCAAAAACTTTTTAATGTTGTACGGATACGAGGATGTTTTAAATTTAATTCCCCCCTCAAATTGTATCCCCGTTCCCTTTTAGAAAACATTTTTAGAATATTGTCAGGAAGCAGGTTATTTATTGCTTTATATATAATTTGTGCAGTGAGAAAATGAACCAGATCTGTGAATTTTTGATTTTAAGAATAGTGGATTTGTATGATCTCTGTAACCAGTTTTATGGATTATCCTTATGGCCCTTTTTTGTAATATAAAGACTGATGATAGCAAACATTTGTAAGTATTGCCCCAAACCTCTGCACAGTAATTCAAATACGGTGCAATCAGGGAACAATAGAGAATGTGGAGTGATTTGTGGTCCAGAATGTGTTTTACTTTACTCAAGATTGAGACACTTCTTGAAATTTTGTTATGTATATGATTTATATGAGACTTCAAGTTTAATTTATCATCTATAATCACACCAAGAAACTTATGTTCAAGTACTCTTTCAATTTCCACGCCATCTATATGAATCTGCACTTGTGCATTTCTAAGGGAATTCCCAAATAAGATTATCTTAGTTTTACTTAGATTTAGCGATAGTTTGTTCCTGTTAAACCATTTTTTAATTTTGCACATTTCTGAAGTAATTGTATCCAGCAGCTCCTTTAGATTCCCCCCAGAACAAAATATATTTGTGTCATCTGCAAATAATACAAATTTTAATATATCAGATGCCTTACAAATATCATTTATATGAATAATATTAATTTTGGACCCAGTACAGAGCCTTGAGGAACACCACAAGCAATGTCCAAGCATGATGAGGAATGGACACCCAGTAGGGCTGCACGATTTTGCATAAAATGAGAATCACGATTTTTTGGCATAGAATTGAGATCACGATTCTCTCACGATTCTCTTTTCCAGTATAAATATTTATTGCACTTATTAACTGCACATCAACTTCGTAACAGTTGAGACTGAACATAAAAACAATAAATAAACATAAAAACAACAAATGTCTCACGTTTTTTGTTGCCGCAAAATGTTGTACTGCTTGAAATTCCGTCTCCACCGTTGCTCGACACTGCGTGTATAGAGCAGGTAGTGCAACAATAGAAAAATAGTTGCGGGACGGCACTGTGTAGCGTTTGTCTAGGGTGTTGATCATTTTCCTAAATCCCTCGTTTTGCACAGTGTTGATGGGAGCCATATCTTTGGTCAGGTGATAAGTGATAGCCTCCGTAATTTCTTTGAGTTCGACGTATATAGGGAAGCGCTGTGTAAGGTTCCCGTTATTGATGTTTGGGTGGTTGACCGGAACGGATTTTCTCCTGTCACTTTCTCATCATCCCTGACGTGCTCTCCGTTGTTTTTTCCCTGCTAATTTTAGCATCACACGGCACAGCTTCTGTATCACGTGGTATAAGGCTCCGCCCTTGTCATTTGTTGAGCAGGAAGAGTGAGCACTTGTTTTCATGCAGAGTACGTCCCGGATCAAGATGCGGCACAATCGTCGTCGTCGTCTTTTTCTTTTTTTCTTTTTTTTAAAAAAAAATCATTGACATTTGGAAATGAGATCGCACATAAGTATGAATCGAGATCGCGATTTTCTAACGATTAATCGTGCAGCCCTAACACCCAGCTTCACAAATTGTTTCCTGTCACTTAAATAGTTTTTCACCCATTGCAGTACAACCCCCCTGATCCCGTACCGCTCCAGTTTATTAATTAATATGTCATGATTGATTGTGTCGAATGCTTTCTTGAGATCCAGAAATACTCCAGCTGCATACTGTTTCTGATCTATAGCATTCGTAATCTCCTCAATTGATTCGATTAATGCCAGAGATGTTGATCTTTTTGATCTGAATCCATATAGAGATTGAAAATGTGACGTCACTCAGGGGTAAAACCGCAAAGAATTCTGGGAACTCGTGGCAAGAGGTACTAGCGCACGTAGGCTTTCAATTGAAATCAGTTATACAGCGATAAAAAGAAACACAAAAAATGGCAAGAAGCTGTTGTATTATTAACTGCAATAGCCGGTCGCATGACAGCCACGGGAAGCCGACGGGTAAAGAGATCGGTTGTTATCGGATTACGTCGTTGAAGAGAAATTGTTCGAGCCATGTTTCCGAAGTAACAAAGAGGCGACGGATGGCCTGGATTGCAGCCATTCAAAGACAAAATATAACGTCCCAGAACACTCCAGCTCACAGGTTAATGCTCCAAGCATTTCCACACAGGTCAGTCTGCTGTTGTAGTTAATGCGTCATTTTTCTTAACATAATTGGTGATATAGGTTACAAGCAAGTCTGGCGCTGAACAGAAATTGTCGCTTTATGCTCCTTTGTTTATTGTGCATAAACAGTGAATTGTCCCGACACAATATTGTGTTTCGCTTCTGTTATTACCATGGTACACTAACAAAAACATTTTATTCACAGGATAAAACAGTTGTTTTGTATCACTAATTGCCCAGTACGATTACAGCATACAATATTATTGTCACTGCTACATTTCTGTGATGCGTACCAGAAATTATTTCCACTACTAATTAATTACCGTTGAGCTCAAAGGTTATATTAATAAACGGTTAACGAATGTGTATTTATGAAGACGATTTGTGAGACTGGTAAACTTATGATACGTACGATGGTCTTTACTTTCTACACGGTGCATTTCAAGGTCCTGTACCCATCCGTCGGTAAACTGTACCTGGGCTTGTTGCAGTGACCTGAAGTTACTAAACTTCACGAGTGTATGCACTCACTCCAAGAACCGTATAATTATAAATATGAGCATGGTGAAAGTTGGGCAGCACGCTGACGTCTTTTGACCCTCTGTGTGCTCGTAAGGGTCTAACACTTTCACTGGTTTGATTTTTTTCCTCGTATCTTTTCTTTGACTTTTCATCAAGTCTGTCTTTGTACGGACCGGCATTGTTCTCCTTCGTTTTGTACATACCTTTTTGGGGGGCAAAGAAAAAGCAAGAGTTTATTGGAACCGAAGAATGAACGTTTTGCGGTGCTGCAAATGCTTGCATTTGATGCGGTACTTGGATTGTTTTGCCACGAGTTCACGGCATGCAATGCGCGAAAGTCACGTGGTCTGTCAATCTCTATTGACTGTCAGAGAGTAATTTATATTTATCTAAGAATTTGTCTAATCGTTTATTAAACAGGTTTTCTAGGATTTTGGAGAATTGTGGTAGTAAAGAAACAGGCCTGTAATTTGTGAAGTGGCGTCTATCCCCAGTTTTATACAGCGGCACAACTTTAGCTATTTTCATTTTGTTTGGAACTTTTCCCGTCTGAAATGATAAGTTGCAAATATATGTTAGAGGTCCTACAATTCCTTCAATGACCTTCTTGACGATTTTCATGTCAATATCATTACAATCAGTAGATGTTTTATATTTACACATGTGTACAATGTCAATTATTTATTTTTCCTCCACTGATGTGAGGAACATTGAGTTAGGGTTCCTATCAATCAGGTTTTCACTACAGTCTACTGATGGCAGTGACTCAGGAATTTGTTCTGCCAGTTTTGGTCCAATATTTACAAAATAATGATTAAAGCTGTTGACCTTATCAGCAGTGTTTTCCATAATATTGCCATTGTCGATAAAGTATTGAGGATAACTTTGTTGTCCAGAATTATTTTTAATGATACCGTTTAAAACATCCCATATTCCCTTCATATTATGTTTATTGTTGTTCAATATTTTACTATAATACTCCTTTCTACATATACGTATAATATTGGTCAACTTATTTTTGTATTTTTTATATTTATTTTCAGCATCTTTTGTTCTTTGTTTTAGGAATTCCCTATAGAGTGTATTTTTCTTTTTACATGCATTTTGTAAACCCTTAGTGATCCATGGTCTATCTGAATATTTGTGCTTTCTGTTGTATTCTATTGTTGGACAGTTTTTATCGTACAATTCCATGAATATTCTTAGAAATATGCCATATGCAATATCAATATCAGTTTCTTTGTACATATTGTCCCAGTACTGATTTAATAGATCGTTCTTAAGTGCATTCATAGTTTCTTCTGTCCTTACACGTCTGTATCTCAGTTGTTTTTCATGCTGATTTTTCATAAACTGCAAAAACTGGTAGGTGATCACTGATGTCATTAATTAATATTCCGCTCACAATGTTGTTTTCCATATTGTTAGTGAAAATATTGTCAAGTAAGGTGGCACAATGAAGAAAAGAAGAAGAAAGAAGAAAGTGTGTACTTTATTGTACTTTATTGAGCCCCGTGGGGAAATTGCTCTCTGCATTTAACCCATTCACTTAGTGAAGCAGTGGGCAGCCATTGGGCGCCCGGGGAGCAGTGTGTAGGGACGGTACCTTGCTCAGGGGTACCTCAGGGTAGCTGTTAAGGGGAATCGAACCCCCGACCTTCCGATCATGGGGCAACCACTCTACCTACTGAGCTATCCCTGTGGTGTAATTCTGCTAGGCCTGGTTATTTTAGGATGTAAACTCAAACTGTACATAGGGTTTAGGAATTCGTCGGTCATTTTATGCTTTTTCGGATTCAACAGGTCAATATTAAAATCACCACAGATAAACATAACTTTGATTTGTTTTAGAGAATATTTCCTCTATGAAGTCATTAAATACTTGAATACTAGAGCCAGGTGTTCTATATATACAGCTAATTATTACATTTTTCTCAGCTGTTCGATCAGCTGTTCGTAACACTTCCCACATTGAAAAAGACGTCAGCCCGAACTATCGCAGGTCCGCCATTTCCTGCCCGAAACTGGAAGTGACGTCATCTTCGCGGAAAATGTAGTTTTTTTACTTGTAGGCTTTAAAAACCTATACTGGTGTTTTTATAAGTCATGTTTGACTTCTTTGAATAGTTTCTGGGATGCTTAGAACTCAAATTGCACTGCTGGAAATAGTTTATTTTGATGCACATGCTGTTTTCTTTGCAAACTGGCATTATAGGATTGTTTTTTTGTTTTTCCTGCAGTATATAAAAATTGGTGTATCTCCAAAATAAAACTATGAAGACACTCAATAAATTTCCTGTTGTTGTAAACTATTTTTTGCAACTTTTTTGTATTTAAAGTTTTGAGGGATAAACCTCTTAAATTTCTCCAAGTAGAAATATATGTAAAAAAAACCAAAAACGATTTTCAATTTTTTTGTAGTTTATTGCACTTTTTTGCAATTAATGTAGTTACTATGGACTTAATGCATACATATTATTAAAATATGGGCTATAACAGTTGTATTGACGTATAGCAACTTGAAATGCTCCCACAAATGGCACTACAACATGTAAAAAAATAATATAAGCTCTGGCGGACTTGGTTCTATAGTAGGTCTTAAAGGGTTAAATAAATATCGTCAAATAATCGAGATCTCAACTTCAGTGAAAATAATAGTGATTATCATTTTTGCCATAATCGAGCAGCCCTACTTCTCGGCGTTCTGGATGCGGAGAGCCTTAACTTCCTCGACCAGGTCCAGGACGGCTTTCTGCTGCAGTTTGACAGCAGAAATCTCCTCTGTCATAAACTCCAGCGACTTCTTAATATCCTCGGCTGACAGAACTTTTTTCGGGCCCATGCTGAGAGACGCTCTTGTAGCGGGGGTTCACAAATAACTTAGTGCTTCTCTTTAGATGAGCCAGGACAATAAACTAAAACACAAACGCAATCAAGCGGGAACTGTGTGGCTTTTTCTTCTTCTTTGGAGATTATTACTGGTGATATGGTTTGTTGTATTGTGTTCAACAAATATTTTCATACTTTTTCACACTGTTCTGGTTGCCTGCGACACCTTGTTACAAGTGCTAGAACCTGTTTACTGAATCAGGTGCGTGCGTAGAAGGAGGAAGTGCATTTACCTATCTTGCTGGATATCCAGTTACGGAAGCAACACATTAACAAGAGAATTCTGAGTAAAACCAAAGTTACTTTCCCTAGTAACTAGTTACTTTGAAAGTAACGAGTAACTTGAAGTAACTGAGTTACTTTTAATAGAAGTAACTAGTAATGTAACTAAGTTACTAATTTAAAGTAACTTACCCAACACTGGAACAAGAGTAAAACAGTATGCCGAGCACACCAACCTTATCTCTGATATTAACATCGGCTCCTTTGGCCAGCAGCAGGTGGACCAGCTCCTTGTGCTTGTACTCGATGGCCCAGGTGATGGGAGTCCACCCTCCATCATCCTGTGCACACATACGCAGAAAATGTCACACCAAGATTCCCCATAACGCATGACTATTAGGGGCAGTTAGTGAATCGCACCGTGTTTTTACCTGACAATTGATGTATTTGGATGCCTTGGAGAGCAGATGATGAATTACATTGTAATGCCCCAGTTTAGCTGCCAGATGCAGACAAGTGAAGCCCGTGATATCCTGGGATGACAACATGATTCACACTGAACAACACTGCATTGCTGCCAACACTGTCAAAGCCCAGAAGAAAGAGAACTTTACTGATTTCTGGACCTTGTGAGTCAAACAGGACAATAGACAAAAAATGATGAAGCAAAGTGCATCAAGCAGCTCAGAAATGTTCTCTACCTGCTCCTGCTCCACTGTTTATGCCTTACAGCTGGTGAGCGTATTTATTTTTCATATAGTAGTTTCAGAAACTTGCTTAATGGGGGTCTCTCGCATATTTGTTGCTTCAATGCTAATTCTTTTCTTGGCCACAATTACATAACCAATTCTCTGCATAAATAAAATAACAAATCACAACAGAGCAGATTCTGAAAATACTCAGAACACTTTGCATATCCTATTTTCGCTAACCCATAACAAATCAAACTATGTGTGTAGATCAAAACAATACACTTTTTTATTCTAGTGTAGTAATGCTGCCATCATATCATCACACCAGGAAAACCAGTGGATTATTATTCATTACTCAGTAATGACAATTTTCACACTGCAAAGCTATCGAGTAGGTTGACTCAGACACTCTAGTTCTGGTCTCTAATGTGTATGATTGACACATGTGACCTGTTGAGATGTTTGTGGGGATTGAGGCGCCTGTGAAGGGATCTGAAAACTGGATTATCGATGGCAGACAGCAGAAAGATGGTCGCTCACAGTGGACATAAATGAAGCCATTTATGTCCACTGTGAGTGACTATCTTTGAACAGAGGCGGTGGTTTACGACACCAAATGTCTGCCATCTATAATCTAGTTTTGAGATCCCTTCCCAGACACCTTAACACCCACTCACATCCTCAGGAAATCACATGATAGGGTGGGGCTAGGTTTCACAATGAGCTCACCTGAAACCTTGGCTGATTGTTACCTACACCCATTTTCACACCTTTACTCATGTGATTAGGTGGAGGATCATTAGGGGGTCCTTTTATCCCTCTTGGGGGGGCACTCCCACAGGGTTTAAATCTGGGACTCTCCACCATTTGACCCCAGAACTGAAGAAGCTTCTCTGATGAGAGGTGAAACATCTTCAAGCAACTTAAAAAAGTTCAGATGCTTTTCCTTCCAAGCTCCTTAGACCCTCTTAAGGGACAACCCACACTAGGGTCTAAATACCTGGGACTGTCTACCTTTTGGTTTTAAAACTGAAGAAGCTTCTTGGATGAGGTAAAACATCTTCACAAAATTCAAAGAGGTCCAGTTGCTTTCTTCCCAGCTCCTTAGACTACAACGACCTGGATGGCTGAGAACCTACACAGACAAAATTGTAGGCAGATTTTCTGCAAAATTGTACCTGGGTTAGCTGCTGCCTGAACCTCTCAATGCTAGTTGCGACCAGTTTCCCGTGCGAGACAAAACTCACGTTCAATCCTCCCCATCAATAAACTGATCTTCTGAATTGTGTAAAGCTAGAAACTGTACAGCTACCAGGTTGCCCATGTAGTGAAAATAAAATATATTTTTTGCTTTACTGTATTGGTTGTTTTCAGGTCCCTGAATCTCTTAAACTATACGATAATCTTAGATTCTTGTAATCTAATGCCTTTGTCATGTTTTAGGGGTTGTTTTCTTTTGTTCGCCTGGACCCCCCCTTTAACCTGACTTGTTAATAAGCAGTTGAAAAAAATGAATATGATTCTAAAAACAGAACCTCAGGTTCTGAAGGTCCTAAGAAGTGGCAGCAGATGACAGAGAGTGGAATCAGACTGAGTGATGGATGACACAGAATCTGAGTAAAGCATACACCAGGCTGATAGGAGACGCTAACGGTGCCCAAGATGGGGACTGACCCACCCACCTTGTGGCTGACGGACGCTCCGGCTCGAAGAAGATACTTCACCGTGTCCAGGTGGTTGTTTTCACAGGCTGCCATCAGTGGTGTTCTCTGGTCCTCATCAAACATGTCCAGGTTAGCTCCAGCCTGTGTGTGCACCAAGGTTGTTATTGTTAACGAAAACTAATGAAATAACGAAAACTAGAAGTGAAAAAACATTTTCGTTAACGGAAATAAAAATAAAAACAAAAAAAGGAAAACTAACTAAAACTGTAATGAGTGTTCACAAAACTAACTAAAATTAACTGAATTTATAGTAAAAATGTGTCTAGTTTTCATTGATGTGTGCGTGTCATACAATAGTCAAGGGTAAAAATGAAGTTTAGTTTACAGATTTTTTTCTTGCTGTCTCATTATGCCAGCAGGTGGCAGTACGTTAGTTGAGTCGTCTGTGTTGCTGCTCCGTCCACTCGCAGAATCATGTCAGGAAAAGTCAGGAGAAAGCGCCGGAGTCCAATTTGGGATTACTTTGAATATGACTGTGTTTTGGATAAAGCAAGTGTCTTGTAGTGGAAAGAGACAAATTATGAGGGACATTTCTAAAGGGGAAAAAAATCCCACAAACCTTAAAGTGCTCTTGAAAAGCTCACATAAGAAGGCTAACCTAGCTTACCTTGAGAAGGTAAGGGAGCACACTCAACCCTCATCCCCAGAAAACAGAAGCTAACCCCAGGCAAGGCAGCGTGATGCATCCCGAGACAACAGGACTGGGATATCTACATAACCATGTGAGTCAATTGCCTTCAAAAAGTTTATCAATTCACTTGAACCAAAATTACGAACACCCGGTGCTGCAAGAGTTAATAGTCTCATTGGGGCCAAGATATACATTTTATAGTTGCCTGGTATCAATGGTTGTTCATCTGCCCTAATTTATTTATTTATTTAAAGAACCCATAGGTGGGAATGTGAGTTGTCTGTCTCTGCGTGTTAGCCCTGCGACAGACAGGCGACCTGTCCAGGGTGCAGGGTATGGTAGCTGGAATAGCAACATACCCAAGGATAAGCAGAAGAGCATGACTGATATGATGAAACTGGGATTTTGTTGCACTTAATTATTGCAAACACAACTAAAACTATAACTGAAACTAATCAAAACTAAACTGAAACTAAGGATTTTCAAAAAAATAAAAACTAAACTAAACTAGCAAACAATTGGTAAAAACTAATTAAAACTGATATAAAATTGAAAATCTGAAGTCAAAACTAAATAAAAATAAAAACTAATGAAAATTGCAAAACTATTAAAACCCTGATGTGTTTTTTTTGTTTGTTTGTTTTTTAATTTGTAAAGAATAATTTCCACCAGAGACTAAACTGGGAATCCTTGACTCACACATACTGTACTGTACAAAATTTAAGATGATATCTTATTGCTCAATTACTTTATATTTTGATAGGAAAATGGGACCTAGGTGAAGCAATGTGCACAAACATACATAAATAGAGTACATACTGAAAAAATAGAGTTTGTACCGTAGTAGTAAGCTTTAAAGTCAGTATTCAGTATGACTACACCTTCCACCTGTGAGCCAAGACGGGCATGTTAACTCATACAGAGAAACCATGAACAACAAACAGAGCAGACAAAAACAAATGACAATGCTTTCATATGATCATATGGGGAGGAAAAAAGTGGAGTGATGTAGAAGTACTAGTGCATTATCGGAAATCTCCCAAAAGTGAACGCCAAACTAAGGTCACCTCAATCAGTCCCAACTAAAAGCGGAGAGGGAGTCTCACTTCTGAATTTAAACTGGGAGTTGGTCCAGCCTTGAAGTAATAAATGCATGAACCAGTTTTTTCAGTACCACTCTGAGAAAGGATGTTGGAATTTTAATAATACTGGACAGATAAACAAATGCAAATGCAATAACAACAGCTGATCAAGCTTAAACGTGCTGCTGTTGTTCAGCCGCTGGTTTCCTCTTTCTGGTGCAAAATGGGCCAAAAGCAAACTAGAGACACGGACTCGCGACAGAAAAGTCAATCAGCTGATCGTTAAGCAGTTTCATGATTGAAGTAGCAGCAGGAGAGGCAGTCGCTTGTTAAGCTTAATGCAGGAATGCTTTACAAACATTCAGAGATGGACTTACACACTTGCTTTACTTCTCTCAGGATAACTTTGTCGGAGATGAAATGCCGGGTTGCTAGCGAAGCTCCAAATGCTATCCAGACCACCGACAGGTCCCGCATGCCACAGCCGCTCTATCACGTGATGCATACTGCTCCGACGTGCTAACGTTCTGAGGTGAGTTACGGCGTGTTGCAAGTTTTGTGAGGTGCTTTCGTGATATTTAATGGATCGGATTACATTTTTTATTTTTCTCCGATATCCGATCCAGTAATTTAGGTCAGTATCGGACCGATACCGATACGTAATATCGGATCGGTCCATCTCTACTTTTGACATCCCGGTGAGTCACACTGTGGAGAAGAAGGGGACCAGCACGGTAGCGATACGCACAACGGGGTATGAAAAGTCTTCTTTTACTGTTGTGCTTGGCTGCCATGCTAATGGACAGAAACTGCCGCCTATGGTGATTTTTAAGCGAAAGACTTTGCCTAAAGAGAAGTTTCCAGCAGGAATCATCATTAAGGCAAATGAAAAGGGCTGGATGGATGAGGAAATGATGAAAGAGTGGCTGAGGGAGGTGTATGTAAGGAGACCAGGTGGTTTTTTCCACGCATCACCATCGCTCTTAATCTGTGACTCTATGCGTGCCCATCTCACAGCCGATGTGAAAAAACTAGTGAAACAAATTAACTGTGAGCTTGCTGTCATTCCGGGAGGCCTGACAAAGGAACTCCAACTGCTGGACATCGGTGTGAACCGCCCGTTCAAAGTAAGGCTGCGAGCGGCCTGGGAGTGATGGATGACCGATGGAGACCACAGTTTCACCAAGAGTGGAAGGCAGCGCCGGGCGAGTTACGCCACAATTTGCCAATGGATTGTAGATGCTTGGGCTAACATGTCTGCTGGCACTGTTGTTCGAGCTTTCGCAAAAGCTGGCATCATTTCCGAGGAGCCGCACGGCACGGAAAGTGACTCTGACAGTGAAGAAAGTGAACCTGGCATGTTTGATGGAGATTTAGCGCAGCTGTTCAATTCAGACACAGAGGATGAGGACTTCGATGGGTTTGATTGATGATAAAAATGTGAGTACCAAACTTTGTTTTGCTCCTGCTTTATTTTTAAATATGCACACTTGTATGCTTGTGTGTTGTTGATGATGACGATTACTGGTAATAAAAATGTGAGTAAGGTACCAAACTCAGGTTTGCTCCCGCTTTATTTTTAAATACGCATACGGTACTTGTATGCGCCCTATGATCCAGTGCGCCTTATGTGTGTGTTAAATACAGTAATGGCACACATAACTGAGACTGCGCCTTTTAGTACAGTGCGTCTTATGGTCGTGAAAATACGGTAGATGCACCTGAGGTATCACCTTGTCTTGAGTAATCGCATTTACAACTTGGGTGTCCAAAAAGCATGTCTCCAATACGTCTTATCAAACAGTCTGCAGTGAAGCTAATATCATCTCACCTGGACCAGCATGTGACAGATCTCCTGGTGACCTTCAGCAGCTGCTGCATAAAGGGGGGTGCATTTGTTTTGGCCCTCCATCAAAAAGTTGGGGTCCTTCCCATCAACTGTAACACACAAATTTTGGTCTTACACAGCCGCCAAGAAGTAGATCCAGAGTTGATGTTGCTAAAGCCAATTTTCTTCTGAGAACATATGTGAGCTACCTAGAAGCTGGATGACCTTCTGGAGGTCTCCCTGCTTTGCAGAAATGTACAGCTGCCTTGTGGGGTACTTGACCTTCTTTGGTTTGAGGCTGAAAAGAATACAGCTTATTCATTTATCTCAAAGTGTAAACTTTGATACCCACACTGATGTCACTCTTATATTTCATGGGTAACCTTACTTCTCATCATCCAGTGCCAACAGAATGCTCTCCAGTGACTCTTTGGGAAGTCTTTCTGTAGTGTTCACAGCCTCATCCTTTAACCTGCAGAGAAAAAAAACAAGTAGTAAGCTTGATTTATCGTTTAATAGTTCCTTTCATCCAGGAAGTTAGTCTTTACTTTTCATCTGTGAGGAGAAGAGATGTCATGGCCACAAGCAGCACTATGTTACCTGCTTGGGCTCTCATCTCTGCCTCTCTGCGGCTCACTGCTCTTTTTAGCTCTGAGCCCCTGTATTCGTAACATGTTTGGGACTGAAGCCGGCATAGCCACCGCAGATGCAGCTGGAAGCAATGACTCAGGATTCAATCTAGGGACAGAGGGTGACAGATCAGCCTTGGGGACTGTGACCTCCTTTGCCCCACAGGCATCCTCTCCACAGTGGGGGCAAAACTTTCGGTCCTTCAGGATGGAGGCGCAGTCACGGTGAAAGCGGTGGGAGATGCTGCCATAGGGCCTGCACTCCATGAAGGTGCCCTATGGGATAAAAGTTAAGAAGAACAGCAGTGAAACATTCAACATGTTTCAGATTGAAACGTTTCTAAATGGCCTGTATTTGTATGGCGCTTTACTAGTCCCCAAGGACCCCAAAGCGCTTTACATACTCAGTCATCCACCCATTCACACACACATTCATACACTGGTGATGGCAAGCTACATGTAGCCACAGCCACCCTGGGGCGCACTGACAGAGGTGAGGCTGCCGAACACTGGCGCCACCGGGCCCTCTGACCACCACCAGTAGGCAACGGGTGAAGTGTCTTGCCCAAGGACACAATGACCAAGACTGTCCAAGCCGGGGCTCGAACTGGCAACCTTCCGATTACAAGGCGAACTCCCAACTCTTGAGCCACGATCGCCACATCTTTCACTTGTCAAGCCACATATACACTCAAAGCGATTACTAATATTTTGTGTTAATTTGTGTTGATTTGAAGACAGGAACCTTCCTGGAAGAGAGGTCAGACATCTGTAAATGAGTCTCTTGGAGGAATGCGACATCCCCTTTAAATGTGTAAAGTAAATACACAGAATATCCGGAAAGTATTCCGAGCGCATCACTGTTCCACATGCTGTCATGTTAGAGTCTTATTCCAAAATGGATTAAAGTCAATTTTTCTACATACAATAATGACAAAATGAAAAACAGTGATACTGTGCAAATGTCCTTTGCACAATATCACCTGCAGGCTGCTGAGTTTGCATCTTTTGCTGTGAAGTACAGCCAGACTTTAGACCTCTTTGCCTTGGGCATTTTTAATCTGTAGCTCTGCTCTAAAAGAATGTACGTGGGCCCGCCTACTATCCTTGTGAAGGTTAAATGATTGGCTAGAATCCAAAGTGTATGACATCTCAGGGGAAAAAAAAAAAAGTACCGAAATGTGCGCTGCTTTTCGGTCTGGTTACTACCGTTTATGTCAGAACCGGTGCCATTACCGGTACCCATCCGTACTTGGCACATGTGCAGGTGAAGGCAAAGGGAAGATATGCTTCACCATATTTTCTAGTCTTTGGCTTAGAATGAAGTTGGTTTGGAAACATATTCAGTGATGCTTCATCTCCTGCTATGCGTTTGTGTGGGCGCCCCGTGCTAGCAGTGTCCAAGCATTTTTTTGTTTTTTTTCTCCCCTTTTCATACCGCGCCCCCCTGCAATGGCTCTACGCCCCCCCCTGGGGGGCAGGCCCCACACTTTGGGAAGCTCTGGTATATAGTATGTATAGTAAATATACTATATACTAATAGAGTATGTGAAAATGAAAAATGTTTTTAAAAGTGAAATATAGAGGTAAAATCAAAAGTAGTCAAAAACAGCCAAAAATGTCCTGCAGTATATTTGAGCATGTACTGCAGTAAATTAATAATCTCAGGACTTTGTGTGCTTTGTCTGCTCACCGTCCTACAGAAGAGTCCACATCCAGGGCAGCACTGGTGCTTAACCATACCGGCTCGGTGATCCTCGCACAACACCAGCAGATGGACAGTGTTGGAGGGGCGCATCATTTCCTGTTTCATCACTCGCCTGTGACAGCGATTTAGCTGAGCGGAGACACACAGACACAAAAAATGAATACCACACTGATGCAGCATTAATGCAAACAAGGTTATTGTCACGCTGAATGACAGGACAAGTTCAGCCAAGCTTTAGCTCTCACGCTGATGGTCTTGCTTTTAATTTTAGAATACTTTGTTATACAAAAGTGGCTTCAGAACAAGCTCAAATCATCACCTCTCCATCACTGTGCTAGGTTTTTGACAAATGTGGCACTGTGTATTAAGGCTAAACATCTGCACTTTGATCTCAACTCTCCAAAAGACATTGATTCAGAAATTGTGTGTTTTGTTCAGATGCATCTTAGCAAAGCCAAGCTGTGATGTCATGACCTTTTAAGAGAAAATAGCATTTAAAAACCTTTCCTATCAAGCCATTTTTTAATTTTACTGTGATAAACTTTAACATTTAACATGCTGAGGCCTATAGAGTCTGAGATGTAACTTGTGGACTTTCTGTTTTAGCTGTCAGACAGATTTCTCTGACCGCTGCAGTCTTCCATTGTGGTGAATTTACTGGGAGATTCACTCATGGAAAGACATTCTCTCTGTTGAATGATACGAGTTTATATTATTTGGAAATGGCCTTAAAACTCGTTTCAGACTGATGGGCAGCAGCAATTGCTTCTTTAAGACCATTACTAATTTTTCTGATAACACAGCTGAATGCTCCAGCCTTACCAAAACCTCTGCTTTTATAGAGGTGCCCACACTTACTAATGGTCATCTAATCAAGTATATTTGATTAGCAGCACTACTTAATCTCTTAATTCCTATCGAAGCAGAAAGGCTGTACTTAGTTTTGCCATACACTAATTGGCTAACCCTAAATTTTAGCTAAATAAAAAGTCATGTATTGTTTATCTGAAGATGTGTTTACAAATAAAATTTATTTCATATAGTTTACTGTGAAGCTTTTTTCTCCAGGGGCAATGAGACCATGAATGTCTTTGTTATTCTAGTTGATCTTTACCGTTCCATCTGCACTCTCCATGGCCATGCAGGTCTGATCCAACGCAGAGAGGCCTCCTCTGCTGTTAGGTGTCTCCATGCGACAGCAGCATAGCGGCAATTCCTCAGCCAAGTCTGTTTCTGCCACTTCAGAATATGCTGCCAGACCTACACACAAAATCCTGTTATTCTAATACAGATCACAGCAAGCCTGTGAACTCTAAAACTGAGCATTGTAGAAAGAAAAGAGGAGCTGTGATGACTTCAGGTTAGAGGTAATCCAGTTATCCTTCAGTAAGTTCATCTTACCTGCTGATACGGATGGTGAGAGAAGCTCCTGCTGAGCTTTCAGGTCCAGGCAGTCCAAAGCCAGCTCTGTGTATTCTACATGGCTCCCTTGTCCTGACTCCATCTCCTCCACGTGCGATTCCCTCCTGACAGCTGTCGTTGCTCCAGCCTGTACAGTTACAGGAGGACTCACTGGTTTCTCAACAACTGCAGTTTGGTTCTTCTCCATTCTGACTTTAGGCTCCTCTTTCTAAAACACAGAAAAATAATAAAAAATTGATAAAGACAGGAATAACATTTTCTGACAATTTACGTCTAGTCATTTGAAAAAAGGCTAGTCCAAACTGGAAGTAGTCTGCAGGAACAAGTCCATGAAGACAACACTTGCCAACCTCAAAGTCCAGTGGGCACGTCTCAAATTAAGCTTCTCAACTTCTAGGTCAAGTGATTACCAGTGAGAGCAAAGTATTGACATTATGACTGACATGTATGATAACAAATTGAAGCGAACGAGTGACCAGTAACTACAAAGCAATTTGCAACAAGCAAACAGAATTCTGTGTAGACATCCTTTCATAGCAAAAGTTCTGAAACAGTTGAACAAGAAAACCACATCGTGACAGTGACAAATGAAAAATGCCAATGTCCCACTCAGAATCAGTCTGACAAATAATGAATTAACAACATTTAACCATACAAAAGAACAATGTCTGTAAGTGTATGCAGAACAACAGGGAAACATACAACGCCATGTGATTCAAAGATCTGCACTTGGTATTAACAACTGCGTAATATCTTAGTAGAGTGCCTCTTTTCAACCAAACCCCCAGTCAACGTTTGTGTCAGTGAGCAAATAAATTAATAGACCTGCCTTCTCTGGCTGTTTAACTGCCTTGGCCTTCTTTTTAGGGACCAGGTTGTACATTCCCATCTTCCGCTTTTTCCTCTTCAGACCTAGGAAAGGGACAAAAAGACCAAAAATATTTGACCATAAACATTTTTATTCTGCGAATGTCAAAACTGTGAAATTTTATACTGTCAACTGTATTCGCTTGTCTGCCTTCACACGCACATGAACTTCAGCGACATCTCATTGTTAAACAGAGATGGGCAGTAACGCGTTACTTTTTTAAAGTAACGAGTAAAGTAAGGGATTACTATCGCAAAAACGGTAATTAGATTACCGTTACTTTCTTGTAGGAACGCTGCGTTACTGCGTTACTAAAACCGTGATTTTTTTGCGAGAATGTCTCATGACAATGACGTAAGCGAGTGCGACGTTTGCGACAACAGCTGTGTGCAGATCAACAATGGATAATATATCATGTAGGGGAGATAGTATGAGCGTGCAGCGTTTAAAGCGTGGAAGTACTGACCTTACTTTGAGTTTGATTCCATAAAAAGTGACAAAAACATTAGTGTCCGTTGTGCGTAGGAAGAAAACTTCTTTTTACAGCGAAAAAAAACCCCTAAACAAGCACCGAGTGCGCAACAACGTAATGGGAAATTCACAGAGAAACTCGCGGATTCTTCCACTGACCGCTGCGGCACACCTGCACCAGGGTAAACCTCCGCCTACCCTACTCCTGCTTTACAGGTGAAAATAGAGCAACAGGACCGCTAGTGTTTGATTTTATTTATTTTCTGCTGCGTTTTACTTGCATCTATTTGAAAGACTGAGTGTAAACACAAAAAATATTTTTATTTTATGTGCTGGAATGTACAGAAAATAGGTTTAAATGTTAAACTAATTTCTTCAAGTCAGAGAATGGTGCATATAATTTAATTTTTAGTTGATGCATAAAGTTAAAAGATTAAAACTGATAAAACAAGTTTAAAAAAAAAGAGACTTTTCCATTTGATTACATTTTGTATGATGGATTATGCAGAAAAAGTAGAATTGGGCTGAAAGACCTATCGCTTTATCACCTATTCAGGTTATAAATCGTGTTTTTAAAAAGTAACTAAGTAACTAATTACTTTTGAAACCAAGTAATCAGTAAAGTAACGGGATTACTTTTTTGGGGAAGTAATCAGTAATCAGTTACTGTTTACGTTTTTCAACTAACTTGACCAACACTGTTGTTAAATATGATGGTCAATTCAGTCCATTCAAGTTAGAACTACAAAAAACTTTGGAGAAAATATTTGTATACAAGTTGCTGATGTGAAACTCAAAAATATAGTGGATTAAACTCTCACCGTGGGAACGGTTTTGATTAATGGTGTAAAACCATGCAAATTCCAAACATTTTTAACTTAATACCAGATTATAAATAAAACTTAAGCTCTAAAAAATTTTATGTCTTCTGTAAACAATGACCTACGTTAGCAGGTCAGGAAAAGAATGTTAACTTGTTATTTTCTTTTATATCGCGAGAGTACTCTTGCCCGCGAAGTGTTGTTGTTGCATGTATGTAAAATGGCGTAACGAATAAAGCGCTGGGAATGAGAGTACGACGTCGTGTCTTTTGAGTTAACATTGGTAGCAGCGGATGGTTTCCAATTGCAAAGTACCACCAAAGCTTGATGAAGCCAGGCCATATGAATGCTGGAAGAATGAAGTCAATATCTAGAGACAAGTTACGGAGCTGGATAAACACACACTGCAGAAAACATGTCTGTCACACACACTGCAGAAAAACATGTCTGTCACACACACTGCAGAAAACATGTCTGTCACACAAACTGCAAATGAGCCCTCTACACCCACTGATCATGTCTCTGCAAATGTAAAGTTAAGGGCAGGACAGCTGATCACTTTTACCAACAGAGACAACGGTGTTCAACACACAGCCAGAGTGCTAGGCAGAGCGGGAAAAGCAAAAGGGCAATACAAAAACTGGTACAATGTGCAATATCTTGAGCATGATGGTAGTGAAGGTGAAAAGAAAGCTGTAGACATGTCACTTGTTGATGGTCTTTGCACTGAAGCTGAAAACAGAGATGCAGATGTACTCATAACAAAAGATATTTCCTTTGATTCTGCTAATCTTTTAAATCACGGCTTAAAACATATTTGTTTGAACTTGCTTTTTCTACTAGTTAAATTCTCGCCTCGCTTCTGTGAGTTATTCTATTAATGTGTCTGGTTGTTTTGCATTGTCCTGCGCTGTCAATGTTTTCTATCACTGTGTTTGATGGTACAGCTTTACTCTGCTATAGCTGTGTGCTATAGCTTATTCTTATTAGTGGTCTTTACCTGTGAACATAATCTCACACTTATATGACTCTGACGTTATAGTGCTAATTATTTTATTATTTTATTGTTGCGTTGTCTATGTTCTCTATCACTGTGTATGATGGTACAGTTCTACTTTGCTATAGCTGTGTGCTATAGATTATTCCTATCAGTGGTTTTTACCTGTGAACATAATCCCACACTTATATGACTCCGATGTTTTAGTGTAAATCATTTTATTGTTTTATTGTTTTATGTAAAGCACTTTGGCATGCCCCTGGCTTTTAATGTGCTCTATAAATAAAGATTGTTGTTGTTGTTGTTGTTGTAAGCAGCAGGAGATTGAGAGCTGGCGAAGTAATGGTGTGTTTGATGAAGTGAAAGACCTGGGTCAGAAATCTGTGTCTACCAGATGGGTCTGTACACTCAAAGAAACTGCTAATGGTGTTGTCCCAAAGGCTCGACTTGTGGCACGGGGGTTTGAAGAGGTAAATACTAAAGAACTACAGAAAGACTCTCCAACATGTGTGTCTGAGTCCCTCAGACTGGTGCTAGCTGTGATATGTCAAAACAAGTGGAGAGTAAATTCAATGGACATTAAATCTGCCTTATTGCAGGGAATGGAACTGTCAAGAGACATTTATCTTCGTCCCCCACCTGAAGCTGGCAAGGACAATGTTCTATGGAAACTGAAAAAGTGTGTTTATGGACTTGCATGCTTCACTTTATTGGTATAATAAGGTCAAAGACATTATGTTCAAAACTGGTGGTAAAATATCACAGGTTGATCCTGCAGTGTTCTATTGGCAGAATGAACAATCTGAGATTACAGGAGTGCTTGCATGTCACATTGATGATTTCCTTTGGGCTGGTTCAAGTCACTTTGCAACTCATAACATTCCTGTACTGAAATCTACCTTCCTTGTGGGCCGTGAAGAACATGACAGCTTTTCTTATGTTGGTATGGACATTTGTACAGTTAATGATGTAATAGAGGTGCATCAACAACTTTACATTGACAACCTACAACCGGTTCAGTTACAAGCAGCACGGGCTGTACAGAGGGATGCTTCCTTAAGTGAAACGGAATGTGAGCAACTCAGGTCAAAAAAAAATGTGGCCTGATGAACAAGGCCTGATGTTATGTTTGACACATGTAGCCTTGGATCTAATATCAAAGATGCAACTGTACAGTCTATTCATGAAAGAAAGCTGCAGAGATCGTCAACTCCTTCATTCATGAAGTGACCAGGGCTCGCAAAATTTCAAAATCCCTGGTAGCCCTTCAGGCAGGGACTCTTCAGTTTTTGGTAGCCCAAAATAAATTTAAGTAGCCCGAATAAAAAAAGAGAGCAATTTTTTGACTGATGTTTTGTTTCCTGTTTTGTTTCCTTTACAATATGATACATAAAAGTATAATATTGTAACAGAAACAAAAAATTAATCAAAAAAATTACAACATTGTATAAAAATTGCAATCATCAACTCAAATACTTGGTTCTAATTGAACAGAAATTTCTATGAACTTGTAAGAACTGTGTAGAACATGAATCCGTCTGTGTCAGATCCTGAATTTGAAATTTCCACTGAAGTCACGGGTAAGAAACAAGTGGAACCAAGATCTAGGCCATTTGCTTTTTGAAGTTTGCAAAGACTGCTAAATTTTGCCAGTGGTAGTTCACTCTTTGCAACATAGTACGCTGTTCTAAACAGAATTTTCAGGTTTATTTTTAGTATGTTATTTGCAATTGGTGTTTGTTCTGGGAAAGATATTGCAGACTGAGCAATAATGCATTTCTTGCATTTCTCATGGGTTCTAATGGGGGCCTTTCTTAAAATTACTGGTCCCAGTAACAAAGGCGCTTGTCAACTCAGAAATCGAGGGAAAACCAACAACACACCCGGCAGAACATTATGTTATTTACACGGGTGCACATAAGTGGTCCGCATGTGCGCATTCGCTGTCAAAATAAAAGACGCGCACCAGATAAGAAGTTGCAACGCACGTTTGCGTCCATATAAAAGGCAGTGTTTTTGTCCGCTAGAGTGGGATTTTCACGGCACATTCTGCACCACATCTCTGTGCGTTCATCATTTGTTTGAAGCCAGCTCACCTCCTGCAACCACTTTTCCGAGAATACGTGCTTCTTTTGTGGTTCGGACTCCTTCTGACATTTCCTTTGCGGTGGAGGAACACCAAAGTAATTGCTTAAAGGAGCTTGCTTCTTCGACATCTTTATGAGTTCTAAACAAATGTCTGTCCTCCTCCAGAAAATCTTATGTACGCAAACACGCGTTGCAACTTCTTATCTTGTCCGCATTTTTTATTTTGACAGCGAATGCGCACCTGCGGACCACTCATCTGCACCCCTGGTTATTATTTAGCTCGTCATAATGCAGCCACAAAAATTCTTTTGTACATGAAACCATAAAGCTGCACTTTATTTTTGCTTTATAGTCTGATTTGTCATAACTTTTCCGTTTTGTGGTAAGCTTTTCTTTGGCTGTCACTTCTTCACCCTGACCTGTCTTATTTAGCTCAGCAGAACTAAAATATATATCCTGCTGCTTTTACACATGCACTCACATAACGCTCAGCGATTCTCTGCGCGATCAACCTCTCACATGTTTAAGCTTGCTGCGGGAGATTTCACTCGTCATGTTTGCATAGTAAGCTAACGATTGATAAGACGATGTCAGAGGAATTGCTGCGCAAATTATCGTGACTCACCAATCAGTACTGTCGCTCTCTATACACAGTTCGTGCGATTGCAAAGTGAAAGCAAAAAACAAGCGCAAATTCAAACGCGATTTCAATATGTCACATATTTACAGTGGCTCATCGATGCCAATGACATAATTACCCAGCTACATTTCCGAAAGAATGCAAAAGCATTGACATATTTTTTTTCTTCCTATGATAGCCCGACGGGCAGGGCAGAGATAGATTTTGGTAGCCCGACTGGAAAAATCGCTAGCCTCGGGACGTCGGGCTAGCGATTATGCGAGCCCTGAGTGAACAAAGTTATCCGTAAACTTAAGGCAGAGAAAGTGACTCTTAAGTTTCAGCACTTGGGTGAGGATCTGGCATTGGTTGTTTTCAGTGATGCTTCATCATTTGGCAACCTTCCTGATGGCAGTATTCAAAGAGGGGCATTAATTGTCCTTATGGGTAAAGGAGGAAAGTTTTGTCCTCTCTTCTGGCACTTTAAAAAAAATCAGGCGTGTGGTTAGAAGTATACTGGCAGGAGAAACTCTTGCCATGTCAGATGGAATAGACAGTGCTGTCTTCCTGGCAACACTTTTTTCTGAGCTTACAACTGGTAACACTAGTCTGAACGCTTTTCCTTTGATCTGTGTGACTGACAATCATTCCACCGACTGGGAAACACTCTGTGAGCCTCACGCCGAGGACATCAATGGGCTTACTGAGTGTATCACAGACTACATAACTTTCTGCACCGACTCCATTGTTCCAGCTCAGACTGTTCATTGTTACCCAAATAACAAGCCGTGGGTGACTAAGGACATCAAAGCCCTCCTCAACAACAAGAAGAGGGCTTTCAGAGGGGGCAACAAAGAGGAGGTGAGGAAGGTCCAGGTGTTACTAAAGGACAAGATCAGAGAGGCTAAGGACAATTACAGGAGGAAGCTGGAGTGGAAACTCCAGCAGAACAGCATGAGAGAGGTGTGGAGGGGCATGAAGACCATCACTGGATTCAGGCCAACCAACAGCAGGGGAGCTGAGGGAGGTGAGAATAGAGCCAACGAGTTGAATCTGTTTTTCAATAGATTCGACACCACAGTGTCTGCTCCCACCCCCACAACCTCACCTGCAGTCAGCCTGGAATCCAGAGCCACACCACTGTGCCAGCCTCTCTCTTCACATGTTGCCTCCTGTGAGATTCCTGACACCCCTCCCCCACCCATCACCTTCACTCAATACCAGGTTGAGATGCAAATGAGGAGACTTCACTCAGGCAAGTCTGCTGGACCAGACGGAGTGAGTCCCCTTGTCCTCAAGGCCTGTGCCCCCCAGCTGTGTGGAGTCTTTCATAAACTGTTTATGCTGAGTCTGAGTCTGCAGAGGGTCCCGGTGATGTGGAAGACATCATGCCTCGTCCCTGTACCAAAGACGCCTCGTCCCAGTGGCCCCCAGGATTACAGGCCCGTGGCACTGACCTCCCACATCATGAAGACCCTGGAAAGGCTCATCCTGGACCAGCTGCGACCCATAGTAAGACCACATCTGGATGCCCTTCAGTTCGCTTATCAGCCTCGTCTCGGAACAGAGGACGCCATCATCTACCTGCTCAATCGTGTCTACACCCATCTGGACCAGCCGGCGAGCACTGTGAGGGTCATGTTTTTTGACTTTTCCAGTGCTTTCAACACCATCAGGCCGACCCTCCTGGGTGATAAGTTAGCAGCGATGCAGGTGGATGCTTCTCTGGTGTCCTGGATTGTTGATTACCTGACAGGAAGACCACAATATGTACGTCTCCCACAGTGTGTGTCTGACAAGGTGATTAGCAACACAGGGGCACCACAGGGGACTGTCCTCTCCCCCTTCCTCTTCACCCTCTACACCACAGACTTCAGCCACTGCACAGAGACCTGCCATCTTCAGAAGTTTTCTGATGACTCTGCGGTGGTTGGATGCATCAGCAGGGATGATGAGACAGAGTACCGGGCTGTGGTCGACTCCTTTGTCACGTGGTGTGAGCAGAATCATCTGCAGCTCAACGTGGCAAAGACCAAGGAACTGATCGTGGACTTCAGGAAGACCAGGAAACACTTGACCCCTGTTTCAATCCAGGGGGTCAGTGTTGACATTGTGGAGGACTATAAATACCTTGGAGTACACATTGACAATAAACTGGACTGGGCTAAAAACACCACAGCACTTTACAGGAAGGGCCAGAGTCGTCTCTATTTTTTGAGGCGACTGAGGTCCTTCAACATCTGCCAGAAAATGCTGAGGATTTTCTATGAGTCTGTGGTGGCCAGTGCGATCCTCTATGCTGTTGCATGCTGGGGGAGCAGGCTGAGGGTCGCAGATGCCAACAGACTTAATAAACTGATCCGTAAGGCCAGCAATGTTGTGGGGATGGAGCTGGACTCCCTCAAGGTGGTGTCGGAGAGGCGGATGCTGTCCAAGATAAAGACAATGTTGGATAACACCTCCCACCCACTCCATGACATGTTGGTCAGTCACAGGAGCTCGTTCAGTGAGAGACTGAGATTACCGAAAAGCACCACTGAACGACACAGGAAATCATTCCTGCCTGTGGCCATCTCCCTGTACAACGCATCCACTTAACACACTGTTTGCTGCTACAACTACACATGTTTCTTTTCCAAATATTTATTTATAAGTGACTTATGTATGTATGTATGTATGTATGTATGTATATATATGTATATATTGTACTATTCTTAGTTAGTGTATTGTCTGTCTTGTCTTAATGTTGGTTTAAAATGGAGCACTGTAACAAAAAATAATTTCCCCCAGGGATCAATAAAGTATTCTGATTCTGATTCTGATTCTGATGTCTGATGCACTCAAGTCTACTAAGCAGGTTACAGAGAAGAGACTGAGGCTAGAAATGAGCAGCATTAAAGAGCTCATACAAGCCAAGAAAATCAGACAGGTTTGTTGGTCAGACTCAAAATCTCAACTTGCTGATTGTCTGACAAAAAAGGGAGTTTCACCTTTAACCCTTCTAAAGGCGCTAGATGAAGGACTCTGGATACTGTAATCGTTTGTTTACAAAGTTGTCTTTGCATTAAAATGCACCATTGTTTATTGTGTGCAATGATAGTATGCTTTAAGTAAAGCAAAGCACTTTTGAAAAGTTTTTTTTTGTTTATATAAATATATACATATATGTATACAAATGTTTACAGGGGTGTGTTTATACTTTTATTTTTTTAAAAGAAAGAGGGAGATTGTTAACTTGTTATTTTCTGTTATATCGCGAGAGTACTGTTGACCGCGAAGTGTTGTTGTTGTATGTATGTAAAATGGCGTAACGAATAAAGCGCTGGGAATGAAAGTTCAACGTCGTGTCTTTTGAGTTAACAAAGAAATTCTATCAATACGGGTATATAGGCTTAAATGATTTGCCTTTTTAAAAATATTTGGAGCATGATTACTGACTGCACAGTATCAATTTACACCTGTTTACTAAATGCCTCACACAGGCAACTGCAAAACAAGAACAGAAAACAATTTTTAGTTAAAATTTAAGAACTACCTATCTTAAAGCCTTTAACATTATTTGTCTTTTCCACTTGTTCCCAGCAAAAAATCTGTTAAGTATGTAAGTAGTTCAGATGAAGTAAAGGTAGGGAACGGACACAGATATAGAGAATTCCTGTATTCTTACTCAGATGCAAACTGCTGTTTGGACACATTTCTAAACATAGCTCCTTTGATATATATGCACAGATTTCTTCTTCACCTACTCCTTTAAACAGTAAACGTGGCATGCACTTTGATGCATACTTGTTACTTATGATGCCATCTGTCTGCAGCAAACTGGAATCAATAAAAGATTTCATAAAAATTTAAGTTTCCAAAGGAATGGATGGACTAACCAGCCTGAGGTTTGACTGAAGTGGAGACGGTCTTCTTTCCTTTGCCTTTGGGGCTGTGATGAAGCTCCATGTTGAACAGCGGTCCAGACTTCACTGAGTCTCTCACAGCCAACTTTGACATCTTCAAGCTGGCACCCTTTGAAGACGATGAGAATGTCATGTTATCAAGTTTATATGTGCATTATATAAACACAGGATATTCTAAATACTGCCTGATAACATTTCAAAGTAAATCTGTTTACCTTGTCAGTAGACGGACTTGCTTGCACTTTTTTTCCTGGCGTCACCTGTGATGAGCCTGAACTGTGAGCCTGTCTTTCTGAGTTCCCAGCAGCAGTAGGTCTTTCTCTGAAGAGTGGAGTGGTCACACATCCAGCAGTGCCCAGAAAAAAGCTGACAGGAGAGCCCAGAGGATTCCCACTTGCTGTCCGTTTGCTGTGAAAAGCTGCATTGGCTATGGGTGAGCTGTGAAAGGGAGTTATCAATACTTTGGGCCTTTGACTGCTCAGTGACACTTGTCCTTTGACACCCACAGGTGTTCTAGAAGCAGGACTTGAAGGTTGTCTGCTGGGAGAAGGACCCTCATCGGCTGCGCTGTGATCCATTGCTGTGCTGTGCAAAATAATCACATGTAGTACTGTCATCTGGGGTCCGTTCTTCGTACCTCGCTTACTACATCCAAGATCAAATGACACATCCAAGATCAAATCATCGCGCTAACTTTGAGCTCGCTGACAAATTAAACTAGTAAGTAATTTAATAATAATAATGGATTGGATTTATATAGCGCTTTTCAAGGCACCCAAAGCGCTTTACAATGCCACTATTCATTCACTCTCACATTCACACACTGGTGGAGGCAGCTACGGTTGTAGCCACAGCTGCCCTGGGGCAGACTGACAGAAGCCAGGCTGCCATATCGCGCCATCGGCCCCTCTGGCCAACACCAGTAGGCGGTAGGGTAAATTTATTATATTACACCATATTATAATATATTATATTACATTATATCCTCTTTCACATTAGAGCCACAACAGGACCCACTAGAACATGGGAACAAGTAAAAGTGAAATATAAGAATAGTCTACAGAATGGTAATATTTATCACTTATATTGCTTTTAGTCTCTTGAAAAGAGACCCTGAAATAATCTGTTTGTTTGTTTGTTTGTTTATAACAGCAACCAAGAAAAGGGCAGAGCAAAAAAAGACAGGTGGTGGTCCTGCACCCCCTCGTCAACAAGTTGGTTAAGTAAATAATACCCTCACAGGAAAATCGATATCTCTCTATGAGCACTGAGCTAAAGGATCCTGTCTATCCCGCAATATACGCTGAATTCTGAAAACTCTCCTTATCAATCTTGCACCTTCCGCAATGGGTGGCTCGCGTATACAGACTTCCCAAATCCACCTTCGCTTTTATAGCCGTGGTCTCTCATCTTGCTTACATGAAGTAATTTACTATTACTACTCTAAAATATGAATTACATCTGAAATAATCAAATACATGAAATAGAATGATTAATAGTACATTTCCCCTTTTTTAGGAAATGACCTGTATGTATCTTTATGAAATCAATAAAAGAATCAAATACTGCATTATCTTTAGTTACTTTGATAATATTTATTTATGGTAAAACAGTGGTAAAATATCGCTGTTGCTTTCGTATAAATGAAGCGGACATACCTGAGTGGCCGCGATCTAATCTTGTTTACACAAAGCAAGCCTGCTCCCGAGCAGGTTTACGCTTACGGATCTGTTGCTATGACAGCAAGTCCCGGATGAGCTTCGGGGAACCGAACGATCCAGGATCACGCGAAATCGTCAACAATCAAATCCAGCTAACTTACTTAGCGAGGTACGAAGAACGGACCCCAGGTTAGACTTTATTCATCAACAGACTACATGAAAGGTTCCTTATGCATGTAGTGACCTTACCAAAAGGCCTTCTGAGCTTGTTGTAAACTCACTACATAAATAAAGCTAAAGAGAATTAAATTGTACTGTTGTTTTTAGCGCTCCTTTTCGAGGTTACACTGCTATGCAGTTTGAGACATCTGATCTTAAGACTAACTAAAAGCAGTGCAAATACCCTTCAACATAGAGGGTAATGGAGATTGCAGCAAAAACACAATTATCACATGTTTGCATGTCAATGAACTTTGACCCGAAGGGGTCTGGCCATTCATTTTTGTCATGTCACGTGACACACCACACAGTATACATATTTCACGTCGCCTATTTGCGTGTTTCGCTTAGGACTGAATTCTAACAACTTTTATATACACAGAAGTTCGAAAGCAGCAGTAAAGAAAGAATACGAATATTTGTTGTCAGTTTGTGCCCCTTTTTTTGGTTTCCAATAGCAGCTCAGCGGTAACAGAGCTAACCACCGTTTATCCTAAAAGTAAACTTAGCGGGTACTTTCGAAAACTACTGAATGTTATTCAAAGGCACTTTCTATCGTATCGGGGTTGTTTGGAGACTCCCAAAAGACCTTTTCAAACAATCCAATCCATGCAAAATACGTTTTTGAAATGCCATTTCCCATGTTATTCTTGCGGCAGATGGGCTGCCATCTTTATTTTCATTCGGAAGCAAAAGCCTAAGTTAGGAAACGAAATCAAATATTTGTAATCCTTTCGTGGACGAATTCTTTTTAGTCGTGATCGCTACAGGAGTCTTTGAGGAATCTCCAGATACCACAAAACAACTCGGAGTGTCTGAAAAACCACCCTTCACGCTTTTCAAGTATTACATGTTCTTTAGCGCCTTTAGAGAAGTCAACAGTTAGCTCTGTGACCAGAAAGTATGCTAATACATTAGAAACACAAACTGGGTTAAAGATGCAAGAAAGGCCGTGCAAAGCTCGCTTCCGTAGAGAAGCATTGCAAGCCACGAGTGATAACGGGCAACCGGAGGTTGTAGCGCTAAAAGCCAAAACAAAAAGTTACACCAGCAGAGTTTCATCCTACCTACACTCATCCGCATAGCTGTCCAAACTAAGGTGGGACCGCTGGAACAGGAAGACTACGGTCCTCACTTCCGCCCCACCCGCATGCTCACGTGACGCATTGGGAGCGCTTGCAACTTGCATCCTTGGTGAAATCTTTTTCAAGTGTTGTAGAGTCTCTGCTTTCATTAGCCGAAGACCTCAACTCATTCAGTAGCACTAACCAGACGTATGTATTTATTTCAGCTAAGACGAGCCAGTCTTTAAACTGGCAATACTGCCACTACCCCTGATAAGTCGGTGTTTTCCTGGATAATTACAAAACAATCCCATACTTTATTTCAAATAAAGATTCTGTGTTTTAGTTAAACACTACCTGAAGTTACTTTTTTGTTAGGAAGGATTTGTTCCTTGTTGAGTGCAATCTTAAATTAAGTTCTTTAAAAAGCAAAAAAAAGAAAAGAAAAGCTTATTATAAGATGTCCAACCGTCCTCCTATTTTGCACTAGTTGACTTGTAAAGGCCTATATGACATTTTTTTTATTTCACCATTCATTAACCGCACAGAGAAGGCATCGTTTGAATATGTTAAAATTTTCTTTAAACAAACAGTATCATTAAATTTCTTCCTGACTGGGTCAAGTGTCCTCTTTTTTTGGAAGTCAAAATATGGCCACCCTAGTTTATTATGAAGGCAATATGAGCAGAGATTACAAACATGTTGAGGGATTGGCTGTGTTAGTGTTTGATTCTCTCATTGAACTAATGTCTGTATTTTTATTTTGTTAAATACAAAATGCACTACTGTACTACTTGAACATAAAGTGGCCCTCCAATGAGATGACAGTGCCAGCATTGGCCCAGAGTTCATTTAAGTTTGAGACCCCTGCTTTAGAGTAATTATTCTCAGCTTTTCTGATACATTGTCATCACATGCTGAGTCAAGACACATAGGCATGATTTACATTTCTTTCCTCTTTTGTGCTACCCTGTAACACTTATATCTGATATCAGGCTGCTTTTATGCCTTGTATAATTCGCCACCTTTAATGTACACGAGTTCTCTGTTTACATAAATGGCAATAGCTTACAGGTGTCTTTGGAGCATTATAACTTAGCTACTTAGGCACAACAACCCTTTAAGTGGAAAGTTACTTACTTTTATTAAACATGTCATGGAAAAGCACAGGTGGATCAATGCGCACATACATCACACTTGATGTTCTTCTGTTTAGAACATAATAATAATAGTGTGACTAAACAATGTATTGCTAAATACATAACACCTCTCTTGGAAAATTAAAACCACAGCAGCTTTTTATAGTTCTTTTCATTCCCTATTAGCTTACACCAGAAGTCTACTCTGAAGAAGATTATTCAAAACATGCAACACAGTTGACAATCTTTCTAGGGGTGGAAATCACAGTAAATTCACCCCTAAATCAGATTGTACAATACAGAAAAAAAGAGCTACATCTCAGACTCTACACGCTTCAATTAGCATGTTAAATGTCAAAGTTCAGTTAGCAAAAGACTGAACAAAATCAGCCTCAGTTGAGCAACTAACCAAAGTGACACACATTGCTCTAAATAAGACAATCCAAGTAGTCACCAAAGCCTGGACGTAGAGGCCTGAGGGCCATCTCACACATTTATTCAGAATATTCAGGACTAGTTAGATACCTATGAGTTACTTATAAGTGTGAAAGATAATTAAGCATGCATAAAGTGGAATAGTTAGATACCTATGAGCCACTGATAAGTGTGACAGATAAGAAAACGTGAATAAAGTGGACTAGTAAGATACCTATGAGTTACTGATAAGTGTGACAGATTAGGAAACAAGTATAAAGTGGACTAGTTAGATATGTATGAGCCAATGAAAAATGTGACAAATAAGGAAACATGCTTAAAGTGGACTAGTTAGGTAGCTATGAGCCACTGATAAGTGTGAAAATTGGTTGAGGTCATCTAGACCACAAGAGGGCCTGTTCTGCTGGCTGAGGCCATCTACACCACTAAAGGGGCTGTGGTGCTGACTGAGACCATCTACGCCACACCAGGGCCTGTGCTGCTTGCTGAGGCCATCTACAACACATCAGGGCCTGTGCTGCTGGCTGAGGACAACTACAACAGACCAGGGCTTCTGCCGTTAGGTCTAAGCTATTTACACCTCACCTGGGCCTATGCTGCTAGAAGACACCAACTGAGCCTCACCAGGGTCTGTGTAGCTGGCTAAGGCCATCTACAAGCTTAAAATTTTAAGCTTTTATAGAGGCCTGAGGGCCTCTATATAAGCTTTTTTAAGCTTTTTTAAGCTTAAATTTCAAAACTTATACTAACTACTGATCTTATCTATTTCTGATTTTATCTGTTTTGATTTTATATACTGTTTTGTTTGTTTGTTAAGCTTAAATTTCAAAACTTACATTAACTACTGATTTTATCTACTGTTCTGATTTTATCTGTTTTGATTTTATATACTGTTTTGTTTGTTTGTTTGTTTGTTTGTTTGTTTGTTTGTTTGTTTGTTTGTTTGTTTGTTTGTTTGTTTGTTTGTTTGTTTGTTTGTTTGTTTGTTTGTTTGTTTGTTTGTTAAGTGGGTTTAGAGCTCTGGGTAGCTCCCCAACTGGGTCTAGAGAGTATTTTAAATTCAGGGAATTTAAAATAGAAAGTAGCTCGTCCACAGAAGGACTGGTAGCTCCCCTTACGATAAGGGTTCAGATCGCGCGAACAGGTGTGAAATGTGTGTGTTTAGTTAGTTTGTTTGTTTGCTTGTTTTAATCAATTTTAAATCATGCTTTTTATTTGTTTTTGTTTCTAATGTCTCTGTAAAGCACTTTGAATCACCTTGTTGTTGAATTGTGCTATACAAGTAAATTTGCCTTGCCTTGCCTTGCCTTACAACAGACCAGGGCCTGTGCTGCTGGCTGAGGCCATCTACAACAGACCAGGGCCTGTGCTGCTGGCTGAGGCCAACTACAACGCTGCAGGGCCTGTGCTGCTGGCTGAGACAATCTACAACACATCAGGGTCTGTGCGGCTGGCTAAGGCCATGTACACCACAATAGGGCCTGTGCTGCTGGCTGAGGCCAACTACACCACAAGACGGCCTGTGCTGCTGGCTGAGGCCAACTACAACAGACCAGGGCTTCTGCCGTAGGTCTAAGCTATTTACACCTCACCTGGGCCTATGCTGCTAGAAGACACCAACTGAGCCTTACCAGGGTCTGTGCTGCTGGCTAAGGCCATCTACAACAGACCAGGGCCTGTGCTGCTGGCTGAGGCCATCTACAACAGACCAGGGCCTGTGCTGCTGGCTGAAACCAACTACAACACAAGAAGGCCTGTTCTGCTGGCTGAGGCCATCTCCACCACACCAGGGCTTGTACCGTAGGTCTAAGCTATTTACACCTCACCAGGGCCTGTGATGCTAGAAGACACCAACTGAGCCCCACCAGGGTCTGTGTAGCTGGTTGAGGCCATCTACAACAGACCAGGGCCTGTGCTGTTGGCTGAGGCCATCTACACCACAAGACGGCCTGTGCTGCTGGCTGAGGCCAACTACAACGCTGCAGGGCCTGTGCTGCTGGCTGAGACAATCTACAACACATCAGGGCCTTTGCTTCTATCTGAGGCCATCGACACCACCACAAGGCCTGTGCTGCTCGCTGAGGCCATCTAGAACACACCAGGGTCTGTGCGGCTGGCTAAGGCCATGTACACCACAATAGGGCCTGTGCTGCTGGCTGAGGCCAACTACACCACAAGACGGCCTGTGCTGCTGGCTGAGGCCGACTACAACACTGCAGGGCCTGTGCTGCTGGCTGAGGCCAACTACAACACTGCAGGACCTGTGCTGCTGGCTGAAGCAATCTACAACACATCAGGGCCTTTGCTCCTATCTGAGGCCATCGACACCACCAGAGGGCCTGTGCTGCTGGCTAAGGCCATGTACACCACAATAGGGCCTGTGCTGCTGGCTGAGGCCAACTACAACACTGCAGGACCTGTGCTGCTGGCTGAAGCAATCTACAACACATCAGGGCCTTTGCTCCTATCTGAGGCCATCGACACCACCAGAGGGCCTGTGCTGCTGGCTAAGGCCATCTACACCACAAGACGGCCTGTGCTGCTGGCTGAGGCCAACTACAAAACACCAGGGCCTGTGCTGGTGCCTAAGGGCCATCTACAACACACCAGGGTTTGTGCCGCTAGCAAGGCCATCTACACCGCATAAGGGCCTGTGATGCTGGATGAGGCCATCTACAACATACCAGGACCTGTGCTGCTGGCTGAGGCCATCTACACCACAAGACGGCCTGTTCTGCTGGTTGAGGTCATCTAGACCACAAGAGGGCCTGTGTTGCTGACTGAGGCAATGTACACCACACCAGGCCCTGTGCTGCTGGCTGAGGCCAACTACAACACACCATGGTTTGTTCTGCTGGCTGAGGCCATCTACACCACACCAGAGACTGTTCTGCTGGCTGAGGCCATCTAGACCACAAGAGGGCCTGTGCTGCTGGCTGGGGCCATCTACACCACTAAAGGGGCTGTTCTGCTGGCTGAGACCATCTACGCCACACCAGGGCCTGTGCTACTTGCTGAGGCCATCTACAACACATCAGGGCCTTTGCTTCTATCTGAGGCCATCTAGAACACACCAGGGTCTGTGCGGCTGGCTAAGGCCATGTACACTACAATAGAGCCTGTGCTGCTGGCTGAGGCCATCTACACCACAAGACGGCCTGTGCTGCTGGCTGAGGTCAACTACAACACTGCAGGGCCTGTGCTGCTGGCTGAGGCCAACTACAAAACACCAGGGTCTGTGCTGGTGCCTAAGGGCCATCTACAACACACCAGGGTCTGTGCTGGTGCCTAAGGGCCATCTACAACACACCAGGGCCTGTGCTGGTGCCTGAGGACAACTACAACAGACCAGGGCTTCTGCCATAGGTCTAAGCTATTTACACCTCACCTGGGCCTATGCTGCTTGAAGACACCAACTGAGCCTCACCAGGGTCTGTGTAGCTGGCTGAGGCCATCTACATCAGACCAGGGCCTGTGCTTCTGGCTGAGGCCATCTACACTACAACAGGGTCTTTGCTGCTGGCTTATACCATCTACAACACACCAGGGCCTGTGTTAGTGCCTGAGGCCATCTACAACACACCAGGGCCTGTGCTGCTGTCTGAGGCCATCTACAACACACCAGGGCTTGTCCTGCTGGCTGAGAACATCTAAACCACAAGAGGGTCTGTGCTGCTGGCTGAGGCCATCTACACCACATAAGGGAAGTGCTGCTGGATTAGGCCAACTACAACACACCAGGGCCTGTGCTACTGGCTAAGGCCATCTACACCACATAAGGGCAAGTGCCTCTGGCTCAGGCCATGTACACAACACCAGGGTCTGTGCTGCTGACTGATTCCATGGACATCACACAAGGGCCTGTGGTTCTGGCTGAGGTCATCCACACCACAAGAGGGCCTGTGCTGCTGGCTGAGATTGTGTAAAAACACAAGTCAATGTAGTATAAGCAGCTTGAATTGAAAGTGATTCGAAATGTTTACGTTTGATCAGCCACCCATCCATTCTCTGCTGTCTTTCTTTTTCAGTGTCACAGGGGAGCTCGAGCCTATCCCAGCTATCTTACGGTGTGTTCACACCGAACGCGATAGAGGCGGCCAGAGCGTCAGATTTACATGTAAAGTCAATGGAAAGGCGCGATGACTCGCGATTGCGGCTTCCGCGAAAATTCGGAAGTAGATTTGCGTCGCGAAAACGCGTGAAACGCGCGTCAGTGTAGCGCGTCTGGCGCGTTTGACTCGCGAAAAAAAACCACGCCCATGAATTTTTGTGTTGCATTTTGTGCATAAGCGCATTTCGCGTCTACCGCTGGAGTTGGAAAAATCTGAACTCCAGCGTCAAATCGCGCCGCAACAACCAATCAGGAGCCCTTCATTCTTCATTCAGTATGGAGGAAAAGCTCATCAGTTCCGTGACTAATCATCCAGAGATATATGATGCTAGCTGCTACTTCTACCGAGACAGGAATAAAAAGGACCTAGCTTGGAGACACATAAGTGAGGAGATCGGGCAACATGGTAAGTTCATTCATTCTTCTTTTTAATTTTCAGACTGACCCGATGTAGCCGCGCAAAAGCTAGCAAGCCCGCCTACTGTCCCGCTATTTTCCTACTGATGTACAAAATACCTTTCCGCTAACAAGATAATGCGTTTATTCAGAGGACATCTGCAGGAGAAAGTAGAAGAGCCTCAGGGACGTATAATAAGGAGAAGAGGACAGAGAAGGAGGTGTGGGTCTACAGCAGGATCGGGGAGGAGATGGAAGTTCTTCGCGGTCATGGAGTTTCTGGACCCCTTCCTCACCCCGCGGGAGACTAGCAGTAATATGGTGCGGACCGTGGAGAACTTCTCCCCTGAGGACCAGGGACAGCCCGAAGAGGCAGCAGGGGAGTGTCAGTCAGAAGGTATGTTTACAATGAATTAATGTAGGCAGTTAATTTATGCGTGTTGTCATATAGGAATATATTTTGTTTATTAATAAACAGTATACAGTGGTCCCGCTGTTCATCCGTCACTGCCTCGCCTTTTCGCTGATTTTTTTTTATTGCACCGTACAGCTTTCAACAATGCGCATTGCATTCTGCAGCCCAATTGACAAATCTCCTCCGTGTCGTGTCTCCTGCGCTTGCCAAACTTATCATGTTTGGTTTTGATAACCATCACGTCCAATAGAAAAAACAGCACAAAAACACTCATGATTATGACCCCCCTCATTCGGAAATAGACACCTGCACCGCGAGCGAAAAAGGCGCACAAAAGTGGCGCTGCAGACGGAGAAAAAGCACGGCATAATACTTTTACGTTTTAAAATCGACAAAGGTTTGCACTTTGAGAATCAACTTGTGAGAACTGCGCCTACTGTTCATGTGCTGCAATAAATGAGAAACCACTGTATATAATAATAAGTATATAATAATATTCTCTATGACTATTGTCTTCAACCTGTTAATATTTAATATTGTCTTGATAGAGTCAAGTAATCATGCAGCAGAGTCATCCCCTGTTGCTTCTGCTGGCTCCCCAGTCCCTGGTCCCTCAGCTCCTGCTGCTGCACGCACAGGTATGTACATCAAGCACTGATAGCTTTTTACTTGCTTGAATTCCCTTGTGATCACCTTTACTAAATATCTACAACCAATCTGTTTATATCCTGTTTTTTTCAATTTTGAAAATGAAAATCTAGTAGCAGCCTTCTCATTACTTTGTGTTGTTTTGTGCTGTGTTTTACAGGCCCACAGAGGAGGACAGCTCGAAGGCGGTCGAGGGACGGGTCCCAGGACGGTCCATCGGCGGTGGAGCTGGCCATCCTGGAGTCCCTAAAGAGGTCACGCCAGTCTCTAACAGAACATTTCCTCCTGAGCCTTGTTCCTGCTCTGGAGAGCATGCCGCCTCAGACACGAGAATCCGTGAAATTTGAAATTTATAAATTAGCTTTTGAAAACAGCACAGCTGTGTTAAATTTGGAAACATTGGACACTAATGATCAGTAGTTTTCTGATGAGGCAGCAGCTCTCCAGGGCAGAAACAATGTTTTATTTTTCTCCTTCTCCCTGAGGCTATTCCACTCCAAGCTGGGTCCTTTTTATTCCTCTCTCTGTGTAAATAGTTAAATTTTATATATTTATGTTTAATGTTTTTGTTAGTGAATTTATACATTTTTTCCAATAAACATTTATAAAGACAAATGTCTCTGTTCTACTATACAGCAAATGTTGGCACACGACTTGACACAAGTAGAATTTATTTCATATTATACTAATGGCAAAACATACTAATACAGTGGGATGCAAAAGTTGTGAACCTTGTGAAAAGTAATTATTTTCCTGTACAAATCATTGGTTGTCACAATAAAAATTATCAGTTAAATATATCATATAGGAGACAGACACAGTGATATTTGAGAAGTGAAATGAAGTTCACTGGATTTACAGAAAGTGTGCAATAACTGTTTAAACTAAATCAAGCAGGTGCATAAATTGGCAACACAAAAAAGAGAAAGGAAATAAATATTTAGTATATATCAATGTATGTGTCTCCTGTATGATATATGCAAGTGACATTTTTTACTGTAACAGCGATTCATGCAGGAAAATAATGACTATTAATAAGGTTGCCCAAACTTTTGCATCACACTGTATATAGGAACATAGTGAAGACAAGTTACTTAAGAGAGTAAAAAGAGGTTAGTTTATTTTGGAGTAGAGCTCCATTTATTAAGAAAAATTTAAAAAGACAGAAACACTCTTTAGAGGTTTGTGGGTAGCTCTTAAAAGAGCCGTTGTGGGGAAGTCACTCGGACTTCAAACAGGCTGCTCATTTGGTTGCCAAGACAAAGCTCCCTCTGCCGAGAAGTGGGCCATGAACTTCTCCCTCACCAGGACAGCCTCTCTGGAGGAGTTGTTTGCTGCTATACGACCCAGGCCTTGCAACGGCTCCACCACAGCAGGTGCCACACCCCTCACAGCAGGTGCCCCTCTCTCGTCCACACAGCGCAGAAAATTGTGGAGAACACAAGTTGCCTTCACACACTTCTCCGCAATTTCAGGACGGAGCTCCATGGCGCGCCGATACAACCTCCACTGTGAGGAGAGGACACCGAAGGCACCCTCCACTATCATCCTGGCCCTGGAAAGGCGATAGTTAAAGACCCTCTTCTCTAAAGGGAGGAGGCGTCCAGGGAAAGGCCTCATGAGCTCACGCCGCAGCGGGAACGCTTCATCAGCCACAAAGACATGGGGCTGGGCTCCACGGTGTTCTCCACAGGGTAGAGGCTGGTCAGGAGGCAGATGGAGAGTCCCAGCCCGAAGAGCCACCAAAGGTGGAGTTGGCCAGAATACCACCGTCGCTGGTCCTCCCGTACCCCCCAACATCAATAACGCGGAAGCGATACCTTGCATCCACAACCGCAAGGAGAACAATGGAAAAAGTTCCCTTGTAGTTGTGGAACATGGATCCTGAGTTGGGGGGGTGCCTTCGTCTGGACGTGCTTCCCATCCAGAGCTCCACAGCAGAGAGGAAAGTTCCAGCGCTCCTGGAATCCCTCTGCAATGGACTGCCAGTCTGCAGTTGAAGGCACAGCCATGAAATCGTCCACTAGACAGTCCCAGATGGCCGTCGCTACCTGGGGGATGATCTGGCTCACCCTGGACACACCAACTTGAAAACTGAACGCGATGGTCCTGAAGGGGTCCCCAGTGGCAAGGAACCTAGAATTGTTTAAAATTAGTATTATGTGTACTGCAGTTACAAAATACATTATTCAAATTCCAAAATACTTTTGTGATGTCAGATTTAAATTACAAAACATAAATCTTACATAAAACATTTTGTAATTATAAGGATAATTACATAATGTATATTACATATAATCTAAAACGGTCTACAGGGATTATATACAAATATTCAACTATCCCAGAATTAAACCAGGTCTAAATAAAAAGGCGTGCGTATCACTACAAAGGTTAACTCACAGTGGTCCTAATGCTACAGTTTGATATCAGCAAACACCGAGAGCATACATTGATATAACACCACAGCCATGCTATCGTTGCAAACACTGATAACAGCATAAATCGAATTAAATCGGGACTTGATGAGACCTTTCGAGTATCACTAGAAATATTATAAACAGTCATCTCCGTACCACAGTTTGCTATCAGTAAACACCGACGGCATTCACTGTTAGCATACCACATCCATTTTAGCTAAAATGATTATGGTAAAATGCTCTACCAGGTGTAACAATTGAGTTTAACATCCAGCCATCCATGAAAACGGAATTTATGATATTTAACGGAGTTAGAAGTTAGAAGCAAGAAGTTAGCTCGCTAGCTTCTATCTAAATACAATATAGCATGTCCTGACTGCTGGGTTTTGGAAACAAATTAAAACGTACAGCTCTGTTATCACTTCCAACATAAATGAAGACAGAAAGCTAAACAGCAGTGACGTTTGTAGGGTTACTGAAGTTTGGCTAGCTGGTATATAATGATGTGCTACGTGACCGCTAGTGACACAGCTGTGTAGCATAATATAAGCAAGCTAACTTTTTTTCCACTCGATAAAAGTTAACGTGAGTGTACTCGGTGGTCAGGAACAAATGTAATCGCATGGCAGGATGCTGTAAAAGGACCAAACTTCAGCCAGGAGAACAACTGAGATAATCCATCCACAATATGAGGTTAGTCATTCATATACTGTTGCATGGGCTGGGCTGTAGTTACATCCTAAGGTTTTAAAAACTGAGCTTAAATAAATGATTAGCGGTAATAAAAGCCGAGGGAGGTCAACAGTGATCACTGACTGTTTTAGGAGCTTTTTGAGATTAAATAGAAGAAATACATAACATTAAACATGTTAACAACACAAAAGCCATATTAAACGCAGACTACTTTAGACCCGGAAGTAGGATTCGTCATGTCATCACTTAACGACCGGATTCCTTATTGTGTTGTTATTAGCACAGCAGTGCTTGTGTGCACTCAAGCAAGCATTTTCATATTACAGCAGCAGTCTCTAAACAGTCTAAACAGGCTCTTTGTCATTTTCATGTCATGATGATCCAGATGTTTCCAGTTTGTCAAAGCACCCAGCCTCACCCAGCACCCAATTATGACCCCTTCTTGCATGACAGAGCTTTAACCTGTAGTTATAGATGGCATGTGCAAAAATTAATTACACCCTCACTGCTTATGTAGTGTTTGAGCCATAGAGAAATTCACGTCAGACTTTAACGTGAACATACTGAGACACAAATATACTGAAGTATTTTGTTATTATTACTTTGTTATTATTACTAATATCACATTTCCTTTAATATAACATTTCCTTTATTTTGTAGCATTTTGTAATATTTAATCTTGATTTTTATTTGTTTATTTTGCACTTAATTAATGATTTATTATTCCTTCTGCTGTCACAAATCGATTCTGCTGTCATAAATTTCAGGTAATTTCAGTTAATTCTGCTGATGTGTGCTCACAACAACAACAACAACAACAACAACAACAATAATAATAATAATATTATCATGTGTTTTGGGACTACGTGTAATAACATGTCTTGTCAGATGGGATTCATCCTGCTCTCTTTTCTGACAGTTTTCTATGTCTGCCAATGATCTAATTACAAATAAACACATCAGTTGGCTCTTTAAAGCCCTGCCATGATCCTACATTGTCCACTGTCTGAATCAATTTAAAGTCTAGATTATGAAATACGTTGCTCTGCAGAACTATGTTTCGATCTATTTCAGAGAGAACACTCACACCTGAGGATTTGGCATCTATAAAGTTACAGTGACTGATGTGTGGGATGTTCCTTTGGGTGAGTACAAGATGTACTTCCCTCCACCCCTCCATTCAACATCATGAAAGGTTCCTGTTAGACATGGACTGCAGTGCGTCTACTCTTTGAAATCACAAAATGATGCTTGTTAGATAATTTTGTTTTGAGCTGAGCTGTTCACATTAATGCAGCTATTGATTGTTGAATACAATGAAAGGTCTATTACTTGGAAAAAATGATCCTTCCCAAAATTTTACAATTTTTTTAAAGACTGAAAGCCATGACACATAGAGCACACTGTCACAAAATTACAATTTCTTTGGATCTAAACTTATATAATCTATATACACACTAAAGGGATTGCATTTTTGCAGAAAATGTATTTTCAAAGAACATTGTGGAAAAATTTTAAATGACATCAAGTGATGATCAACTCGTCCTGATGTTTTTAAACAGGAAAAGGAATAAATAGTTTACCTAGTTCTCACAAGAAGGCAACAGAAGGGAGAATTTTATGATGTGATCCAGGATGCTGGATGAATCACTTTTGCACATGTTTCAGGATTTAAGGAGCAGCACATCTGAGGAGGCAGACAAATAATATTAGACAAGCGACTTAGCCAGAGAAGCATCCAGCTGTGTGCCTGAGATAAAACTGTTTTATTTTACTCTTTCCATATTGTTGTATTTTCAGTACCAGTGTCTGTTTTGAGTCAAGAGCTCAGCTGTTGCCAAATGCAGTGTTCTGACTGGTCGGATCAGTTTATTTAGATGAAGAAAATCAAGCTTGGTTCAAAAAATAAATGATGTCAGAGAAATTATGCGGTCGGTGTGAACATGTGAACAATTACAAAAGTTGAAAAATAGCTCAGTCCGAAAAATATTTTGAATGCACAAAATATTGTTATGAATTTTGCATGTGTGATGTGTAAAGGCCTTGAGAATAGAATTTTTAAAAATAAAGTTGTTTAAAAGAAAGTGAAGAGCCTAACACAATTGATGAAAAATAATTATTTTATCATCGTTATGATCAATCTTTTAAATTTGCCAGTAGATTAAAGAAATAAATCCTTGATCAGAGTGAATGTAGCAATACTAGAAATACCACAAAACACCAAATATAGATGGTATAAAATATTTAAAAAGTGAAGCTCCCTTTTTCAAAGAAGAATGTTATTATCTATTTTTCTGAAAAGCTTTAGTCTGTCTGTCAGAACGTTCTGCTTTCTGAGTTCAGTGAGTCTTAGTGTATCATAGTGTATCCTCCTCATTCTTTTAAGACTAACATATATGTATCAAATTTAGATACAGTCACCTGAAGTAGGGGAAGGTATCTGTCTTTATCTCTTTTACAGCTTTAGTAGACAGAGGATTGGACTGAACCAGTTTCAGCTGGGAGATGTGGAAGGGATGTCTTTTAGCTGGCAGCGCATCTGACAGGGTTCATGAGAGACTCTGTTTCAAATAGACCAGTAGAGCGGGGATCCAGTTTCTTAGATTATGTTCTTAATTGAGTATTTTTGGAAGACAACCAAACTTTCTGACATAGTTGGGGGCCAGGGGTCAAATGATGATCAGTTCTGTTCTGCTGTTCTGAGGAAGGTTGCTTTGGTGATCCTGTATGTTATGTTTATGTTTATCCTGGACAACCCCCCCCCAAAAACAAAAAAAACAAAAACAGACAGCATATTTCTTTGGACCTGGAAGCAGTGGTGGGTGATATCCTAGAGAGGCCTTGAACAGAGATAGTCCAGTAGTAGAGGAGATTATAGAATTGTGAGCCTAATCAGCCCAGGCCAAGTGTGAGCTCCAAGTTGATTGTTTGAATTGGACCATGCACCATAGGACTGCTTCCTGCTCTTGGCTAGTTCTCTCAGTGTGACCATTAGTCTACTGGTGAAAACCACAGGACAGACTAATCTTGGCTGCAATGATCACGTAGAACACCCTTCAAATGTGAGAGGTGAAATGTCAGCAGGTATCCCATGAAGTTGGAACGTGTGGTCCATGTGGGGCTGAAGGGAGCTCAGGAAGAGCTTTGGAAAAATAGTCAGCCATAGTGAGTATGGTGTATTACCTGCTAATGGAGGTAGGCAGGTAGACAAAATCCATTATGATGTGGAACCATGAATGCCCTGGGACGGGCTACAAAAGACCCACAGGTGGTGAATTAGAACACTTGTTCCAGAAACAACACCGTGGAAGAAGAAATGTAGGGAAGGTCTGAGAAACACTGGTATACATGGTATACAAGGACATTATGAAACACATTCAGGTGTTATAATGCTGAATCACTGAGTTGTGTGAATGTTTCACAGAGTTTCATTTTGTTCTTTTTTTTTTTTTTTCTAATAGTGACAAGTCTCAATTTTAGCTTGGTCCAGTCATTCAAGGGTTTTATTGTATTTCTCAGGGGAGCGGTCTCCCTCCATTATGGCCCCAGCTGTGCAGAAGACCCAGTCAAGGATGCTGGTGATTGGATTGTTTGGTGGGAGTTGGTTTACAACTGGAATGGCCTCAGTATGCTCCATGGTCATCACATAAAGTGTCATTAAAATAAATTGATGCAGACTAGTGCCCTTCTCTGTCCTCATAGCAATAATCATGGTCTTAAGTGTCTGCACCCTAATTCATCCTGCGAGCATCCCTTTGCCATTTGGAAGATTAATATGTATTCTTGCATTCAGTGTATTTATATGATAAAATAAGAAATACTGCTGCTTTTGTCTGAGTCTCTCTCCTCTTTGCCCTGCAGGGTGTAGTGGATGGTCTTGAAGCTCTGGGACATAAAATATCAAAATTCTACAATACAGTTAATGCTGTGGGGAAGGGGGATTGTGGCTGCACCTCTGCATGGTCTGATGAAAGGAAAAAGGGCAAAGCAGCTGGTTACTGAGTGCAAGAGTAATGTTAGTTATAAAGCATGCCCTTTTGTTATAGAGTTCAAGGTGGGATTGAGAGTCCCCTTGTCCCAGTTCTTGGACATATGAGAGAGGGTAAAGACATCTAGCCTTCTATATTTAAAATGATGCAGAGCACTATAACAGATCTTATCTATATTTTCTTATAGTTAATCATCTTTAGTCTTAAAAATATAATTAAAATCTAAGTTTGATCAGTATGTTGAATGAGAAATGCAGTTTGAGAAAATAATTTTAATGTCCAGATTTTGTATCCATAGACATGATCCAGCTTTGACCTTTGACAGATTAGTGTCTGTGTGTGGCTGCAGGAATGTGAAAGATGAAAAAGGCGTTGCCAACTCAACATTAGACATGATACTGATTAAAAGAAAGAGGTATTAACTGTTGAACACAGAACCATAATTCATATGTGATTTTAATATGGCAGCCTCGCTTCTGCCAGTCTGCCCCAGGGCAGCTGTGGCTACAACTGTAGCTGCCTCCACCAGTGTGTGAATGTGAGAGTGAATGAATAGTGGTATTGTAAAGTGCTTTGGGTGCCTTGAAAAGCGCTATATAAATCCAATCCATTATTAATGATAGTTAATTATACTTAATTGCTTAATGCAGATCAGGGTATAATCAGGTGTAAGTTTAACCAATATAATCAATAAGAAACGGCCTTTGAAGATGTGAGTGTGTGTATGTTTCTTCTCAAAGCTTGTTGTATCACACACTTTTCACAAATAGCCTATGATGAACTTTCTAGACTGGGTTCATGACTGTCTTCATCACTTTAAGCAACCTCAGTTTCATTGACACTGAGATTTCCATTCCACTTTACTTGTAATCATGCAGTTGAAGGTCTGTTGTTTAGGGAGCAAAAAAAAGTTGAGTTGTACGTGTTCCTAGATCCAGGAAGCACTGGAACCTTCTGTACAAATGCACCGATGAGATATTTCAAGGTTACAGGGCAAAAGGCCTGGTGTTCTGTTCTGCACCATGGGAAATGAAGGAACAGTCAGCGTGAAAGCTTTGGATTAAGGAAGGAAGTGCCCTCAGAAACTGTCTATGTATAATGCCAAGAAATCCATGGTACACCCCTTTTTGGCCTGCCTAAATAGAAATGAAGTTAATTATCTGATATCCTGAAAACACTGTTGGTCCTGAAAAAGAGTAAACATAATTTAACATAATATAAAGTGCAAAGGTAGATAAAACATGCAAACTGTTAACTCGAACATAACTAGTTATAAATAGACCCCCACCCCCACTATTTTCCTCTGAAATGTAGTTGATTAAAATTTAGTTGTTGTTTGTTGGTGCTGTATCATTAAAATTCAATGTCATCTCAGGGCATTGAATATCGATCTCTTAAAGCATCCCTGAAACATGAGCAAAGGTTATTATTGTAAAGCTCAGCACAGATCATTGTCCATGCACAGTGGTGTGAAAAAGTGTCCCTTCCTGATTTCCTATTTTTTGTGTTTGTCACACTTACATGTTTTAGTTTATCAAACAAATGTAAATATTACACAAATATAACACAAGTTCAATTCAACTTGCTCGTCAGGGCCTCCACCAGAGTTTCGCTCTGCTCAGGCATAGTTCACCATCTTTCAGGTCCTACCGTCCTATATAGAAACTGTATTTCTGTATAGCCTGTTTACTTTTCAGAAAATCCAGTTTCTAAATGAAGGCGTTTATTATCAAGGGAAAACATCCAAACCTACATGGCCCTGTGTGAAAAAGTGATTGCCTCATTAACCACACCCAACTTCTAATATACAGTATATCTGTAACACACAATCACAGCTAATAGAGTCCAAAAACGCTGGTGCAGTTATTGTCACGGGCATGTCAGTTTTAGCAAAGCTACATCTTATGGAGATTTATTTATAATATTATATTAAATATCAAACCCACCTCTAGGGAATCACAAGCGAGTTTACTCTTATTGTGGGTCCCAGGCAGGATAAATTGGAGGGTTGTGTCAGACAGAACATATTATATAAAATCTGTGCCAAATCAAACATCCATCCATTGTGATTTCGACTTCGAGCATGAAGAAGCAGCAAAAAGTACATCTGTGTTAAATGGAGGAATCTATTGTCCATATGATCATCAAGTTGTAGGACATCATCCGTGAAGTAAGCAAATTTAAAATTTATATTTTGCATATATTAAAAAATAATAAAACAAGTTTCAGCATCTGATATGTTGCCCTCGTGCGTTCAAAGGGGATTTTAATGTCCTTATACTTTTTTATAAATTAACCTTTTGTTAAAGTTTATTGTATATACATATATTCAATTAAATATGAATATTCGTACAAAAAATGTCCCTTTTGTTCAGATGCTTTATATAATGAAAACATCCTCAAAGGAGCTTTTAAGGAGCAACATTCTCTGCAGTCCAATTTTTCAGGTTTCTTTCTTTATACTCGATATTTTACATGATTCCTGCACAGTTTTGGATTCATGACTAGTTGTTCATAACATTCATGATCGTGGCCAGTGTAGGAGGGACCGTCCCGCATGATTAGTTCATTACCAGGGCCCTATTTCAGGAAGCCGGTTTAGAAAACTCAGAGTGAAAAACGATACTCAGGGTTGAGTAACCCCGAACTGTCCAACTCGGAATATTCGGTTTCAGAAAGGCTGATAACAATTAGTTCAATCAACGCGGAGTTGCTTTAACCCCAAATTAAGCGCGCGCACGAGGATACATAAAGCCCTGATTAGTGGAACACAGATTAAGCGAGTCACCATGGAGACGGAGGGAAAGAAGGCGCATTCAATGTATTTTACAGCGCTTGAGGCCGAAATTCTGATGGCAGCATATGCCGATAACATGCAAATTTTGCGGAAAAAAAGTAACACAGCCTCAGCTGCAAAAGAAAGGGAGCATGCATGGCAAAACATAGCCGACAGAGTCAATGCGTGAGTGTTAATTTAAACATTGATCTAGGGATTTCCACCCATTTAACACGTTATTTTATTATATTATATTATATTATATTTTTTATTTCATACATTTTATTTTGTGATGTGATGTGAGCGCAGGTGCAACCCAACAGGCCCCAAACGTTCCTGGCAGCAAGTAAAAATGAAATATAAAAATATAGTCCAAACAGGTAAGGTGTAATTGTATTATGAGCCATAGTGCTTGGTCTGTTTGTCCGATGTAAATCAATTGCAGTTAGAGGCTACATTAATTTTGTTTCTGTAAGCACTTATTGAAATTATCTGAGCACATTACAAGTACATATTTGCTTACTCTGTATGCTCATATGCGACCCATTATAGCCACTAGAAAAAAAGCGGAGGCCCGAAAAACAGGTGGGGGTCCTCCACCACCACCACTCACAGAGGCTGAGCAGTTGGCTTCCACATTTGTGATAATGTTGGCAGCATCACATATGATCTTCACAGTGCAGAGAACACAAATTAGCATCCATTACTATAATGAAATAATTTGTTAGTTTGAAATGCTACAGGGAGCTATGTACCTGTACATTAATGCTGTGGAAAGACTTCCTGTTCACATAGTCTCCTTCATTTACTGAAGGAGCAATGACTGGAATGTGAGTGCCATCTATACAGCCAATCACGCCTGGGAACCGTGAGAATAAATGTAAAATTTAAGTAGTAGTTCAAGTATCACCACATCATGAATTAAGTTTTGTTCATCCTGATACCTGCAATTTTGTGGAATCCCTCTTTGATAAATCTTGTGGGTCTATGACCGGGGAACACCACAAACGAGTACAGGAGACGTTTCAGTGCAACTGTAACATTCCTGACTGCCCGACAAACGGTAGCCTTGGAAACGTGCTCAGCGTCACCAATATTATACAGAAAGCTCCCGTTTGCAAAAAACCGAAGTGCAATACAAACTAGAAAAATTTGCATTTCCTGCGAAAATGCAGTGTGGATGCTTTAAAGCTGAAGCTGTATGCAAAAACTAGCTGAAAAAGCTGAAAAGTTGCAGAAATTGTAAAAACTTTGCAGAAGCAAAGGAACTTTGCTAAAATGGAATAACTTAGCAGAACTGCAATATCTTAGAGGAAACATAATACTTGGCAGAAATACAATAGCATAGCAGAACTTAGCAGAAATATTGTAACTTACCAGAAACATGATAACTTCTCAAAAATACAAGAATTTAGGAGAAATAGTATAAGATAACAGAAAGAATATATTTAGCCAAAAATACTTAAGCATTACAGAAACACTATGATTTAGAAAAATAGTACAACAGAGCAGAAATACTGTGATTTACCAGTGACACTGTGATGAACTATGAATATTGTAATTTTAAATCAATACTATGTTTTAGCACAAATACTATAATTTGACAGAAATACTATATTTAGCACAAATCTTATAAAATAGCAGAAATAGTATGATTGACCAAGGCAAAGACCAAGGAACTGATCGTGGACTTCAGGAAGACCAGGAAACACTTGACCCCTGTTTCAATCCAGGGGGTCAGTGTTGACATTGTGGAGGACTATAAATACCTTGGAGTACACATTGACAATAAACTGGACTGGGCTAAAAACACCACAGCACTTTACAGGAAGGGCCAGAGTCGTCTCTATTTTTTGAGGCGACTGAGGTCCTTCAACATCTGCCAGAAAATGCTGAGGATTTTCTATGAGTCTGTGGTGGCCAGTGCGATCCTCTATGCTGTTGCATGCTGGGGGAGCAGGCTGAGGGTCGCAGATGCCAACAGACTCGATAAACTGATCCGTAAGGCCAGCAATGTTGTGGGGATGGAGCTGGACTCCCTCAAGGTGGTGTCGGAGAGGCGGATGCTGTCCAAGATAAAGACAATGTTGGATAACACCTCCCACCCACTCCATGACATGTTGGTCAGTCACAGGAGCTCGTTCAGTGAGAGACTGAGATTACCGAAAAGCACCACTGAACGACACAGGAAATCATTCCTGCCTGTGGCCATCTCCCTGTACAACGCATCCACTTAACACACTGTTTGCTGCTACAACTACACATGTTTCTTTTCCAAATATTTATTTATAAGTGACTTATGTATGTATGTATGTATATATATGTATATATTGTACTATTCTTAGTTAGCGTATTGTCTGTCTTGTCTTAATGTTGGTTTAAAATGGAGCACTGTAACAAAAAATAATTTCCCCCAGGGATCAATAAAGTATTCTGATTCTGATTCTGATTTAGCACAATAGTAATAACTTAAACAGAAAAATTGGAAAAGCAAAATGGACAGCTGAAAAAATGCTGAACATGCTAAGGGTCCCTCAAATATACTTGTTAAATGAAAAAAATTGGCAAAAAAAAAATAACAGCCACACAATCACAAATATGGACACATATGGAAACACACATGCACAGAGAGAGACACACACAAGATCCAATTCAGTCAACCAGTCTAAATATATTGAATTTGAATCTTACAATGAGATCATCCCATAAAAAGGCTTCCTCTCTCTCTCTCTCTCTCTCTCTCTCTCTCTCTCTCTCTCTCTCTCTGTCACACACACACACACACACACACACACACACACACACACACACACACACACACACACACACACAGGGAGAGAGGTAAGTTTCTAGCTCAGTCAAGCAGCCTTGGAGCTGCTGAATTTGAATCCACCAATCAGAGAGCCTGTGCACTTTTTCCCGCCAAAACAGGTGCACGCAGCACAGAGAGACACAGGATTTTTGCAGTCTATTTCTCATAATGACGACTCCCCTCAAACAAATGACCATAATTTCCTAACCGTAGGGGCTAGAACGGTCATTCTTACACCGTTTTGTTCAGAAGAGATGGGGGAATCTTAAAGTGTTGACAATTTATCATTAAAATATGAATTATTAAAGATAATTTACTTCTAATGCACCATAACTGAGTAGAGCAAAGCAAAAACGGCCTTGACTTGCCCTCAAACAACGCTTTCTAACTCTAAATCTATTTGGAGTATCAATATCATTCTTTCACCGTAAGAGACAGCAGGCTTTGGTGAACAATCATGGAAATTTTCAGGTCTCTGTGGAAATCCATTAAAAAGATATGACGAGAGAAAAAAGTGGTTCATTTCCAGAGTTTGAAATCTGAAGAAATCTGAGCGAAGGACGAATTTACTACCCTCAAACAAGTCTAACTCATTTCAGAACGGTAATAGGTGAGAAAATAATTCTTGAATTGTGAGCGTCAGGAGTGTCTGAAGATATACTGGGACAAGCCTTATGTCTTAACTTTGCTTCGTTAAGGAGATATGACGATTCGAATATGCCTCTCATTACAGAAATCAAGCAGTGATTTTGAACAAGCTCTCCATTGACTTTCTATGGAGAGTTTTGCGACTTTGTGTTGGTCTGACGAGATTTGCCAAAATTTTATAAATCCCACAACAATGATAGTGACATTTTCGGAAACCCAGCAAAAATACCTAAGTTTTGATGTATAATTTGTGGAAGTTGAGTGAAAATTGAGCAAGTAGCAAGAAGTTGTTCGGACATGAAGAGAAGACTGCAAAACCTTCAGTGGCACACTGGAAGCCAAGTGCATAGCAACCATAACAACGCATGTATTTTGTGAAAAATCTAAATTTTGCAACTGAAAACTTTAAGAGGCATAAAAGTAAAACGGTAAAAGATTTGAAAAAGCTGAATCATACCTGAATAGCCCAATAATTTGAGAACATTTTACATATTATTGTGTGGATGCTTAAAGCATCCACACAATAATATGTACAGAACTGACAGAATGTCCGCGATGTGTCACATGAGCAATATTAGGCCTGAGGATGTTATTCAAATAAATTATAGATTGTGCTGAAAAACGGTAACGTTCACACAGAAAATCATCAGGAAATGATAAAATGTCCAAACGCGCTCTAATCACTCTCTCCCGGCGGAGAGCTCTGTGGAGAATTTGGGCTTCAACATCTACTGGCTCTTCAAGGAAGGGACACGCCATGTCTGACACTTCCTACAGTCAGGTTTCTGACAAAGAGGCGGAGAACGTCAGGGTTAGTTGAAGTAAACCTGCTAGGGGGCAGGTTAGCTTCACGGAGTGTGTCGTCATAGTAACTCACTCAGAATTAATCTAAACTCGCTTTGTGAAACCGAAAACCCAGAGTTTTCGTTAACTCAGGGTATACTTACTCAGAGTTTGCACTAAACCGGCTTTCTGAAACAGGGCCCAGGGGCCCGTTCTTCGTACGTGGCTTACTACATCCAAGATCAAATGACACATCCAAGACCAAATCATCGCGCTAACCGTGAGCTCGCTATCCCGGTTCTCCGAACACACCTGCTGTTGACGATTAGTACAGCTGGATGAAGTAATGTGAGATCACTGGGTGTCGTAAAAGGGGCTACGCATCGATAGTAGAAACATTGATCGGCAACCCTCTGATTGGTCGGCGAAAATGTCGAAGGAGCGCGCTCGGTATTTTTCGGCAGCAGAGCAAGAACTCTTGAGTGAGGGATTTCAGGAGTTTCAGAGTTTAATCAGAACGCAAGGGAACACTGCAAAGGCTGCAAAAGCAAGGAGAGAGGGCTGGCAGAAAGTTGCTGACAAATTAAACTCGTAAGTAATTTAATAATAACAATAATAATGGAGTGGATTGATATAGCGCTTTTCAAGGCACCCAAAGCGCATGACAATGCCACTATTCAGTCACTCTCACATTCACACACTGGTGGAGGCAGCTACAGGTGTAGCCACAGCTGCCCTGGGGCAGACTGGCAGAAGCCAGGCTGCCATATCGCGCCATCGGCCCCTCTGGCCAACACCAGTAGGCGGTAGGGTAGATTTATTATATTACACTATATTATCCAATAATATATTACATTATATTATATTATGTTAAATTATGTTATATTATATCCCCTTTCACATTGGAGCCACAACAGGACCCACTAGAACATGGGAACAAGTAAAAGTGAAATATAAGAATATTCTACAGAATGGTAATATTTATCACTTATATTGCTTTTAGTCTCTTGGAAAGAGACCCTGGAATAATCTGTTAGTTTGTTCATAACAGCAACCAAGAAAAGGGCAGAGCAAAAAAAAAGACAGGTGGTGGTCCTGCACCCCCTCGTCAACAAGTTGGTTAAGTAAATAATACCCTCACGGGAATATCGATATCTCTCAATGAGCACACTGTCGCGCTGAGCTAAAGGATCCTGTCTATCCCGCAATATACGCTGAATTCTGAGGACTCTCCTTATCAATCTTGCACCTTCCGCAATGGGTGGCTCGCGTATACGGACAGGACATGGCTGCGACAGGCTTCCCAAATCCACCTTCGCTTTTATAGCCGTGGTCTCTCATCTTGCTTACATGAAGTAATTTACTATTACTACTCTGAAATATGAATTACATCTGTAATAATCACATACATGTAATAGAATGTTAATAGTACATTTCCCTTTTTTAGGAAATGACCTGTATGTATCTGTGTGACATCAATAACAGGATCAAGTGCTGCATTATCTTTAGTTACATTGATGTTATTTATTTATGGTGGAAACAGTGGTGGAATATCGCTGTTGCTTTCGTATAACTGAAGCGGACATGCCTGCGTGGCCGCGATCTAATCCTGTTTACATAAAGTAAACCTGCTCCCGAGCAGGTTTACGCTTACGGCTCTGTTGCTATGACAGCAAGTCCCGGATGAGCTTCGGGGAACCGAACGATCCAAGATCACGCGAAATCGTCAACAATCTAATCCAGCTAACTTACTTAGCGAGGTACGAAGAACGGGCCCCTGGAACATAGCTTACAAGGTAAACAGAACTAACACGGAAAACAATCTCCCCTTCTGGATTAGCAGCGCGTTACCAGTGTTGCCAACTCCTCAGTAAGGAAAATCGCTATTGGTTGTCCTAAAAGTCGCTAGAAGTCGCTAAATGACGTCATCGCCTAATTTGCAAAATTGGTCATGCTAATCTAATTGTAACCTATGTTGTTGGAGAGAGAAATAACATCGTGGAAGAGACATAAAGTGAGTAAAAAAACGTCCTAAATGCATTTAGAGTTTATTTAGAACTACAAATTAAATTTATTTTAGCAATTATTGTTTTTTTTAATGTCACAATTCCAACCCTGCTCCTTTACCCGGGCTTGGACCGGCAAAAGTGACCCGAAATAGGCACTCTGGTGGAGTTACTTTGTGTGTGTGTTTATAAGTAAACACACACACAAAACAGCATAAGAGTAACAGCATAAGAGTAAAAGAGTAAAAGAACTGACTGCGTTACAGCACCCGCTGCTTGTTCAGAGTAAAAGCGATACGCGCTTTCACGTCTTTTTTAGCGACTTTTTTTGGTTTAAAAAAAAAAAGTCACTAAGGGGTCTGAAAACTTGCTAAATATAGCGACAAAGTCGCTAAGTTGGCAACACTGCGCGGTACCCTAAACTTCCGCCTATGTCATTTCCTATGGCTCCACCCCACACAATATTGCAGAACATAAATTCCCAGAGCCTTTTATACACAGATAGTGAATGAATCAGGTATTTTCCATATGAATTAAAACTTAATTTCAATGCCTGAGCACTTTACTCAGATGTAAATGGTCTGTATTTATATAGCGCTTTACTAGTTCCTAGGACCCCAAAGCGCTAATTCATCAGGCCGTTTACCACCACTTGATTAAATCCATGGTTGCAAGATAAAAATTCAGTTTACTGATTAAGATAGATCTTCTAAGTTGCAAACTTTATTTTTGGGGTTGTGATGAATTAATAATTTTGGTAATTACATCAAATTAATTTTGTATGTAATATGAAATTAAATCCCAATATTAATGTGTCCAAAACAAAATTCAAGTTGCAATTACTCAAAGAAATTGAATAGATAACTTATTTTTTCTCCATTTTAACTTCTGATTTCAAGTTCCCTCCCCTACCCACTTAACGTACCCGGGCAAATTCACATATTAAGACTGTGCTTGCATGGCGGACTTGCAAGCTTATGTAAAAGAAATTTCAAGGTAAGTAACATTTAATTTACAAATAACAGTTCTACTAAAGCAAAGGATTTGTGCTAGTCACATTGGTGGATTTGTGTATGATGTTATGCTGATACACTTGAGGAAATATTTTACACTACCACATGTAGCTAATGCTAGCCATTCTAAACTTTAGCACAGGTGTGGTTAAGACTTATAAAGTTTCATTTGACAAAAGTCTTTAGCTAGATAGTGTTGCTGTGGCTAGGAAAAGCATGGTTGAAGTTTTGCTACACAATGCAATCTAATTTTGATCAGAAATTGTGACTTTTTTTAGGCTGACTTTTTTTAAAAACCAACATTAGAAGCCTTTAAGCTGTGAATAGCTTTGTCAGTGGGATAACCATAGAAACCTTTTTTTTTCTGTCTGGCTCACTTATTTTATGTCTTTATAAAACTTGCATAACGAGACGCCATAAATAATATTACATTTTATTGTGGTTACTATTGTGATACAGCTTAAAGTATGTATTGTTCTTGATCTTTAAAGTTGTATCTAGCTTTATTACTTTTTCTAACACAGGTTGTGTGAAATATTGTTAATGTGATTCCGACAGCATCATTCTGGCATAGGCTATGTAAACCTACTTGACATTAAGACTTTACGTAAGCAGTTTGTACATAGTATGATTATCTAGGGTCATTAGTAGTTTGTTAAGTTAGTACACATTTTTACAAAATGGGCTGGGTGTGCAAAATGTGTACATTTCTAACTACAAAAACACTACAAAAACAGGGCTGCTAAAACATTATAGATTACGCCATAGTTATGGAGGGGGATGTCTCCCATGTCCTCACCAAGATTGTTTTTGTTCCTTCAAAACTTGGGGTAGCCTTAGATCACATCTATCAAGAAATCACTCTCAGGAAACTCAGGAACGAGTCACATCTGCAGAAACTCTGTCTTTCACTTGCCAGTGTTGTAGCACCAGTGCAATCTCCACAGAAAAAATGTTTTTCGAGCACCTTGGTCGACATTTGAAAAAACACGAAACGGTCATTTGTGTATTTAAAAACTGCAATTTCAGCACTAATGTTTATGGAACATTTGCCTCCCACAGAAGCCGAAGGCATACTCCTCATTCACTGCAAGACTTCAAGGAAAACCTGTTAAAAAGGTATGTGTGTTCTTCAAACACAGAAGATTGTAGTAATATGGATGTTCAGGATGAGGAATTATCGATTACCAATGATGGTCAAGGTAACGATGATGATGTGAGAGATCTACCAAATATCATTGAAAAAAACATGGCATTGTTGTTTCTAAAACTGGAGAGCAAATTTAACGTATCTAACAAGTGTATTGATGAGATTATTGAGGAATTACACTTTATCACCGAAACAGCATCAGGCCCCCTCATAAAAGAGATTTTACAGTCCTGTCTGAGGAAGAACAATTGTGAGATAGATGAATCTGTTGTGTCAGATATGGTGACAGAGCTTTGTGAGGCCAACCCCTTTACCTCCACCTTGTGTAGTGGTGGTTCACTTTCTTCTGCCTACAAGAGAAGGGCATATTTTAGGGAGCAGTTTGCTGTAGTGGAACCAGTGGAGTATGCACTTAGTAGGGAGGCAGACAGAAGCTTCCAGTATGTTCCTATTCTGAAGTCATTGCTTCAGGCTATGACACGGAAAGAGATCCAGGATTTGATCTTGCATGATGAAAAACCTCAAGGTAAAGATGGAACACAGTACAGGGCATTTTGTGATGGCATTTATTATAAAACAAATGAGTTGTTTTCTGGAGAAGATCCTACCATTGCTATTATTCTGTATATTGATGACTTTGAAATATGCAATCCCTTGGGTACGTCAAGGAAAAAACACAAAGTCACTGCTGTGTACTGGGTGATAGCTGATATTCCTGCACAGCTCAGATCTTCACTGACCTCCATCTTCTTAGCAATTCTCTGCAAGGCTGATGATGTGAAAAGATTTGGTTACAGTACTGTACTGGAGCCACTGCTGAAAGACCTTGTGAGCTTGGAGGAGGAGGTAAAATGGTAAATGGCCTGCATTTGTATAGCGCTTTTCTAGTCTACTGTAGATGTTACTGTGCTAAGAGAAGACATCAAGGAAGCACTGCATGCTAAATTTGCTGGTGAAACACGCATTCAGATAGCCAACAATGTATGTTATAGCGGCACAAAGTATGCAGTTGGCATGATTTTGGCTAATGGCTCGACAGGTGGTGTGACAGATTTTGGAGAGTTGATCCAAATAGTTGTTTTGAAGGGCATGCTTGTATTCATTGTTAAATGCTTAAGTGCTTGGTCAATTGAGCATCTCAGGAGCTATGTTCTTGAGAAAACACACACTGTGAAAGTGCTAGAGCCATCAGAGCTGTCTGATATCTTCCCCTTAACACCTTACATGCTTGGTGGAAAAAGCATTGTAACCCTGAAACGTTACATTTATGTCCCATAGAATGCCAACATAGCCTTGACTTGTCAAATTTGGAAGTCAACAAAAGTCCAGAACAAAAAGACAGTAATAGGGTTTTCTCATTTGTAACTTTTATATGATGATCAGCCTTGACATTACATTAAGATGTGGGTACAAGATGCAAATAAAGTGCAAGAACATAGTATGATATTGTTGTTGACGTTGTTATAATGTAGTCTTCATGTTTGCATTTAAAACAGATTGAGAAAAATTAGAAGGAATAGAGTTTGGTGTTGGCCTGGTATTTTGTGAAGCCAACTCTGTGGGAAACGCTATTGTGCATTTTTTACTTACCTTCATTGTTATGGTGCTCACTGAAACATTTTAAACCTTTTTTTTTTTATTATTACAGATGTCACAACCAGCCCATCTACGAGTGATTCTTTCAGAACATGATGTCGAGAAACTGGCATTACCATCTGGAATCCCTGGAACAGTTGAGGAACTTCATTCAGTTGTTCAAGATACATTTAGGATTTCTGGGGATTTCTGTTTTCATTACAAGGATGCTGATTTTGGTAATGAGTTTTTCTCCTTGCTTTCAACAACTGACATTAAGGATAAGGACACTATCAAGGTGATCTATATCCAGGAACCTCCTACACTAACTCTGACCTTAACAGATGTAGACAGATCCTTTACAAGCCTTGCTGATGATCCTCTTCAATTTTCTGATGATGCCTGCTCATCTGCATTGTCACATGACACATTGCCTGTCTCTTCAGAATTAGAGACAGAAATACCAGTCCAGCGATCAAATGGATGGCCCATAGAATTTCCAATCCCTCGTTTCTCTACCAGTACGGAGATTCTGCTGCAGTCCGGCAATCAAAACTTCATTTGTTCTGGGACTGTTTTTGGTACTAAAGATCTCATCACACTACTTCCAGACATCCTTGGAAGTTTAGCTGAGGCTATTTTTGAGTACACTGCTTATCCATCAAGTGCACAACTAAATCAAGTAGCAGAGACCTTGACTAAAAAACATCCCTGCCTCAAAGAACCAGGTTCTTTTCATGGATGTTATGGATGGATTCAGCGCCTCAAATATAAAATGAACAACTTCAGATCCAATCTTCGAGGTACTGGCTGCCCCGAAATTGTGGTGAACTCACTCAAGAGGAAACCAGCACATGAGCAGGCTCCTGCTAAAAATGTTAAAAAGCCTAAAAAGGCTGAAGTAAATTACCTACCTCCACATCCTCAAGGGGAAACAAGTGGAAGTTTGGAGAAGGAAAGAGTGGACCTCTTGTGTGAAGTGATGAAGAGGGATAATTGCCAGGTGATTGCAGGGAAAATGGGTAAGACATTCTCTCTTCCCAGGCAAGAAATCGTATATGAGGCACCCGCTATCAGGAACTTCATGGAGCGTTGGCCTGCATTATTTGATGCGACACAGGTAACAAAAATTTTCTCTTACATTTCATACATAATACACTCATATCACTCCCCATATGTTCTATATTTGATTTTCTGATTACAATCTTAATCCTAATGCACAAAGTAAAAAAATAAATAAATAAACATTCTCATACACAAATATTTTTGAATGCAACAGTAAATAAGCAGAAACATGACTCCAACATTACAGAAAAAAAAAAGATGAATGTGGTGGATTATCAGTTTAAAGCAAGTTTATCCTAAATGCTTTAAAAACAACAGGTTTCTTTTAAAGATAATTTTGGTGAAGTCTGCAGTTTCCTATAACAGAGTATTTAACTGGTCCAGGTTTTCACAAGTGACTCATTTAAAGAGTATGGGGAAAAAACAATCAGTAATAGTGGGCCATTTTGATGTTGTCCATTTTACTGCTGTGGTTCATACAGATTTAGTTGTTCCTCTTTAACTAATGTATTAGAACATTCATTAATGCAATATAGCTAATTGTCTGCAAGGATTAATTCTTCTGTTTGTGTCATCTACAGATAAAGGAAGAGTTCAAGAGAATAACCACTGTAAGCCTGGAATCCACGTTAATGGCTAAACTTGACCATTGCATCCCAAAACTGATGGATGTCGTTTCATCAAGGGGAGGAGCTAAAGGAGTGAGAATCAGGCAGATCAAGGACATGCTTCTTGAGGTATGATAACTATTTAGACTTTGTGTTGCACTTTGTGTTATCTTTGAAATGCACTTTGTTGGCAGTCACCCATGTAGTTTATACTCATACTTTATCTTTTTTTTTCTTGAATAGCACAATACAATTGAAATGCGCAGAGAAGTAGCCATCCCCTGCCTTATCACATACCTTGGAGAGAAGGAAGAAGACCTTTTCATGGAGTTTGGTGTAAGTAATTCAGCATCTTAAACACAAATAAATCCACACAATCACAGTGTAAATTTGTAAATATTTTTCACTTAAGGTCACACCCTGACCAATAATATCATAGCAATGGCCTATTCAGCTTAGGTGTTGGGCATGGCAAAAGGCTCCTTGAACAATTCAACTAATGATTGTAGCGTTTCACTTAATCATTTCAGCTAATCCAATATGTCAAAGCTAATAATTATGTATATGTTCGATTTGAGTTTATTGTTTTCCTTAGTTTTACATTCTAAATTGATGACCAAACCTGGCATACTGTTGTTTAGTTTTCTTAAAAACAAACTAGAATGTTGTCTTTAGGCCTACACAAGTGAACCTCACATTAAGCAAGTAAATCCCATGTTATAAATCGATTTAGGTAGAGCAGGTCAAACTGGTCATAGAAAATGTTGTTCATGTTGTGTGGTTAAAAAAAATCAAAACAAAAAACGGGCTGTGTTTTTATTGATTTGTCTTATGATACCATAATTTTGTCTCATGCTTATTGATGCATCCTATTTGGGTCAGTGTGTGTGTGTGTGTGTGTGTGTGTGTGTGTGTGTGTGTGTGTGTGTGTGTGTACTGATCTTCTGAATTATTAAGATTCAGCAAGGATAAAAGTCTAATCTATTGTTAACCATTCCTCGCCGTCAGTCCTCTGACCGTGGTCGGGAGACGCGAGGGGAGATGCTTCCTCCAGGGCCGAAGTTTGTCCTCCTCCGGGGTTAACTCCCTTCACTTTTGTGGAGTAGTGAGGCAGACAGAAATCAGCCGAGGCACCGGAGAGTACTGAAGAGATGAGGCTTTAATAACAGTACTGCACACTTTGAAAACACACTGCATAGCCTGTAGCCCATTAGAACGCTGCTCCCGGTCGCCCTCTCTACCCATGACACGCTCTCTCTCTCTCTTTTCCCTCTTTCGCGCCCCGCGTTTCCTTCACGCGCATGCTCACACACACATCACATACACTCCTTACTGCACCCAGTCACACACAAGACAGCAATTCCTGCAACACTATAATCAACTAACCTATTTTTAAAATGTGCTTTACAAGGACACAGAAGAATTTGAGGCCAACCTAGAAAGGCAGGTGATGAAAATTGCCATCATCGGTGACCGGTATACCCCTGGATCTGACCACAAGACTGCAACCATTGTGGTAGAAGGAACAAAAATCCTGGAGGGCCCGGATATCCCAAGTTGCTGTGCGTTACTCATGGGCATAATATATGCTCTCAATCTGAGCTATTGCAAGGAACTGAAATATACTTTCGAAGTCTTTCAGAAGCTGTTGCTTGATCTTGATGGACTGAGAGCCAGTGCAAAAGTAAGTCTCAAGAACAGTATGTTCTAAAGATGTCACTTGTTTTGAGCACTAAGAAATTTTATTCAGATTGTGTTACTTTGTATTTGGAAGTCCACTGGGAAAAAAATGATAGTGTTGATAAAAAATAGAAGACACTAATTTTTTTCCATCTAGTTATTTTTGATATTATATTCAAGAAATGTGTCTTGACAGTTGTTGTACTACCCTGTCCTTAAAACTTATCCTGCATTTAATCCTCAAAGAGATGTGCTGATGAATGAACCAGCATTATGTTAAACATGTTGACTCTGTTTCAAAAATTGTTAACCATTTTGAGTCCTGTATGTGTAAAATTAATCTTAAATGTGTTTACTGCATGAAAGTTTGAACACTGAAAGTTAACATTTACTGAACACTTAGTACAAATGTTTTCTAAGTGGATTTCTGGTTTATTTTCACTGTTTAACTATAAGGTGTTGAATTGCCTAAAGTAAAATATAAATTGTACAAACTGTACAAACAATAAAAAAAGTTAATTGCTTAAAAATGTGGAATTCATTCAATTCTTAAAAGCTAGTGCAATAATAAAAACAAGAAAAAGCTAAAATTATGATGATAATGAAGAAAATCAGCTACTTAATATTTTAAATGATTAACTTAAAAAAATGTTTTCGTAACTACTATCATTAATTACATAACACTTAAAAAAACAGTTTTGAATAATATGGAAAAAGAAGTTGGAGGAACATAAATTATTTGAGTAAACAACTTAAAAACATGTTTTTAAGTTACCAATTATTAAGTATATGGTAATTAAAATTACCTTTACTTATAGAGGAAAAGTTCATTCCTCTAACTCAATGTAGTTTGTTGGTTCAACGTAATTTCTACACAAGTTATCTTAACGCAAAAAGATTAATGGAAACTGTTGCGTTAATTTTTTTTGTTGAGCTTAAACAATAGTTTTTAGAGTGTACACATTCACACACTGGTGATGGCAAGCTACATTGTAGCCACAGCCACCCTGGGGCGCACTGACAGAGGCGAGGTTGCCAAACACTGGCGCCACTGGGCCCTCTGACCACCACCAGTAGGCAACGGGTGAAGTGTCTTGCCCAAGAACACAACGAACGAAACTGTCCAAGGCTCAAACCGGCAACCTTCCGATTACAAGGCGAACTTCCAACTCTTGAGCCACGATCGCCCCACCTACTCAGATGTAGACAAAAAAGGATCTTTAATAGATTCTTGTTTGGCATAGGAGAAACAAAAACCTAAGGAAGGTAAGTGATGACAAAGAAAACCACTCTTCTGGTCCATGTGGGGCTTCTATTGAGGTTCTGAAACTGCAGAAATGTGACACGGTACAGGAAGGCCACCACTTTGTTTGCTGCATTGTATTTACAATATTCTTTGGTGGTGATGGTGGGAGGGAGATGCATGTTTAATGAACCACAAGGTCTTTCAATGAGGGATTGAGGAGTCATCTGCTCCCACTGATCACATATATCATAAAGATGTAACATCAAATGGAGTTATTGCGTGTAACATAACTGAATGCTTTTCATCTTTCATCAGTTCAAATAAATCCATACATTTTTCTTATTACTTTTTTTTTAAAATGCTTGTGTTTCGACTCATTTCTTGTCAAAGTTGGCAGACTTTATTTTTAAGGAAGAGGTGGTCTCATTTAATGAGCGTGCATCAATGAACTCTGAATGGCCCACTGATTCCAGAAAGAAACTTACTGGCCTAAAATGCTCTTCAGTTGTCAAATGCAAGTCTGCTTTAGAAAACAACATAATTATCTGTGATCAACAGATCTGTCTGAATAGTCTCAGGTGTGTGGCCAACATGAGAGAGAGGTAAGGGAAATAGGGAATGCTCACAGTTGATGTGTTAATTATAGAAGAGTCATGTAACTTATGCTTCAGTTTCTACTAGACACACTCTGTGTGTGCTACAGTCATACAGGAACCAAGACTGGGGCGAATAAATGTACAGAGCTGACTGGAACCAAGAACCATCGAATAAATTCATTAAAAGATCCAACGGGTGGATTCACTGTCTGTGATGGACAGGCTTCAGACAACACTGATGTAAATACTGCAAACTTTACTAGGAGCCCACCCGGCCTGTAGCAAAGAAAGGAATGTCCAATACTATTTCTATTTGTACCTTTCAAAGTAAAAGACGAGGAATGTTAACAGTAAAGTTAATTTACATTAAAGTCAGTAGCAAGCAGTACTCTCTTTAATCTTGATAAAAGTATATTTCACATACTTAAGTTCAAGTTGGAGGGTGTAGAAGAGACAAAATACAGATTGGTCCAGATCACAGTGGAAGAGGTCGTCAGGATGGGACAAGTTTTGTAATTATGTCCTAAACTGTCCCTAAACTCTTTTTTTTTAAGAAAAGCTTTCTTCATAGCCACACTCTAACCTCTATGTATAAAATTATGTTCACTGATACACACACACACACACACACAGCTGAATTCCACTGATACACTGTGGGTGTAAGATAAACTGAATCGTACCAGAAATCATGGTAACCAGCGTGACTGAGGAGGACACTGAGCAGATGGGCCTATGCAGACTTTGGGAAGTACTTTGAGCTTGCACAGGTAGTTTTAACACATGAGCCTACTTGAAAATTGCAAAACAAATGCAGATGTGTTGAAGATAGTCAACTGCCAACAGTTTCCAAATTTGCCATGGGCTATTACTTTACCTTCAAGGTAAAGTAATAGCCCAATGGACTTATATCCATTTTTTGTCTCATAATCTCTTCACTGAGCTGGGAGGTCCTTCTCGTGGCTCACCCATCGCCTGTGGTTTGAGAGTTTGGTAGTGCTGTGCAATACAATACATTTTGGTATTGATCTGAAACCAAGTAAATACAGGGCCACTATTGCCAATACCAATACTAATAGGGATACTTTTAACTTATAAAGGAGTTTGATTCAGTGTTTCGTGATGAATCGGCATGACTTTGCAAATTCTTTTGCAAACACATTTTAGTGATGATGAAATCATTTTTACTTTCCAGAGCACATCTGTCAGCTTTATCATATTTTTGAAGCTTGCAATAAGGTCCAAAAGAAGGTTATTTTGGAGATCTGGAGTATGTCTATAATATATGTTCCTGTCGTTAAAACGAAAGCTGGACACCGTACAATCATTCTTGGCTCCACCACAGGGAAATCTACAGCTGTGCACTCTCCTTTCTAAACGAGCCTCACTTGTAGAACAAGCACAACAACATATAGTAACATGATATGACACTGTTACCTGCGACTTCTTCCTGAATATCATTGTGACAGGCCCTGGCTGGTTTATGTAAAAGGCAGACATTTGCTTAAACACTTGTGAAGATATCACACAAAAAGCAGCTTCCAGACTAAAAGAAGACCCCCCCCCCCCCCCCAATGAAACCTCATATTCTTGACGATTTAAGCTGTAATGTTTGCACTATTTTTTTTAATAAGCATGTTTTATCGAGCTACTCGACTCTATCAACTCTATGATTTCTCTGCGCAAAGTTCTGAGACTGGATCAGCAGCTGGTTTCTTTCCTGTCCTCCTCTCCGCGCGCTTATCGCGGTGGGTGGAGCCAAGCACGTCCCAATTTATTCATCAGGTTGTAAAATTTTAGAGAAGTAGTCGGTCAGATGAAGTGGTGACACAGAGAAACAACAGCCATGGCGAGGTCTAAGGCGAGAGTGTACACTTGTTGCGCACTGATACTACTCTGCTTGGTTGCTATAATTGTGTGTATTGCTGTACTTGCGAGACGCAAATGCCCAACTGGCACTTTCTCGAAAGCTGCAGTGGCCGCAGACTCAGGGAGATGTTCAGAGATCGGACGGTGAGTGACATTTGAAACTTTTCAACCAAACTGCTCTCTTTACTATGTTCCAACTAAGGCAAAATATGCTGGTTTCTTAACCAAAGTTTGGCAAACACTAAAACATTTTGGGGATCTTAACCCGGATAATCATCATCACGGAAGTGGAGGATTATGGTGTTTCTCTATTTACGAGGCAGCTCCTCACCCAAGTAATGAGTTCATGAGTTCAATGAGCACGCTTCAGTATGCGATTGCATAACCATGTAACATTTCATAAGAGTGGAAATTGGAGGTGATTTGCAAAACAGCGGTCTATGCAAAACATAAACATTTCCCTACTTTTAAGGCGCACTCGACAACGAAAATAGGAACGCAAAGTGATGAAGGACATTCTTCTGTTCATTTAGGGACATTCTTCAGAAAGGCGGCTCGCCAGTAGATGGCGCCATTGCTGCGCTGCTGTGCACCTCAATCATGAATCCACAGAGTGCTGGTATCGGAGGGGGGTCCATATTCACAATTATGGACGTCTCTGGTAACAAGACACCCTCACTCCCCTTATTCTAATGCAGCGCTTCAGGCCTGCCAGAAAGAATCAAGTTATAATGTCTCATCTTTTCAAAGGTAAAGTGAAAATCATCAATTCCAGAGAGACCGCCCCTGCAAACTTGAACCCTGACCTGCTTAAGTCATGTAACAGCACTATTCAAGTAAAAAAAGGTAGGCTGCTTTTCTTTTATAAGACTTCTGCATCAGTTTTTTATTCCCCTGCGTCTTTTGTAGGCTGTCTTTCTTGTTTTAATCTTCCATGTGTCATGCCCAATTACCGGCTTGAGAAGCTCCACATTGAGTAATGAATTTACAAGCTCAGGGCTCAAAGTTTAAAGACTTCTGTTTGGTGGTTTGTCATGACATAAGCAGCAGATCCTGTCAGACCATTCTGCAGATATATTTTCTTTGACAGGGATGACTTCAAGTAGCTGCGGTTACATACCCAAGGCACTGCAAGATCACACGTGCTAGAACAGCAAAGTGATTACTCTTCTATTCAGTTTAGTGTTAATGTAGGCGGACATAAATGGAAAGTAAAGTATGTAAATTATATTGTGTAAACATTATTAAACCAGGAAAACTGTAGACATGTAAAAACAAATAGTCAAATAGAAACATGGGGTGGCTGTAGCTCAGGTAGTAGAGCGGGTCACCTACTAACCGGAAGGTTGTTTCGATCCCAGTCTGCTCCAGTCTGCATGCCAAATATCCTTGGGCAAGATGCTAACCCCAGGTTGCTCTCTGATGCATCCATCGAGAAGCTCGACGGATGCATGTCAGTTAGATAGAACTAAAAACCTAGCAAAGTGATTGGGTGAATGAACAAGTTGTATAAAATACTTTGAGTGCTCAGATAGAGTAGAGAAGCGCTACATATGGATGATAAAGGAGTTACAGTAAACTCAAAACATGAGTAAATGTATGTGTTACTGTGATCAGATAGCAGATGGATTGGGGTTCCTGGGGAAATTCGAGGTTATGCAGAGGCACATCAGCTTTATGGGAAGTTGCCGTGGGCCGACCTCTTTCAGCCGACCATCAAACTGGCCAGGGAAGGATTCCCTCTTCCTTACGTCCAAAGTCTATACCTCCCAACCATCAATACAAGCAGCACCCAGTCACTGCGGTATGAAATATGTCGACAATGTGAGTTCAAAAATATGAGGAGCAAGCAATTAATGTTTTATCTCCCTGTCTTTGTCTTTTAGGAAACTATATTCAGACGAGAACGGAAACCTTCTTAAAGCCGGTGATACTGTGAAATTTGAGAAACTGGCTGACACTTTGGAGATGATCGCAAATGAGGGACCAGATGTGTTTTACAGCGGAACAATAGCGAAGGATTTAATCAGTGACATACAGAAAGAAGGTATTGTCAGACAGGTTTTATCCTGCTCTCTTTTCTGACCATTTTCTATGTCTGCCAGGCACAATGATCTAATTACAAACGAACAAATCAATTGGCTCTGTGAATCTCTGCCATGATCCCTCATAGGCTACACTGTGGGCTGTCTGGATCCATTAAAAGTTTTGATTATGAGATGCACTGTGTTCAGTTGTGCTTAGCAGAACCATTTATTTCAATGTTTTTGCTCAGGAGGAACACTCACACTGCAGGACTTGGCCTCATATAAAGTTACAGTGACTGATGCGTGGGCTGTTCCTTTGGGAGAGTACCAGATGTACTTCCCTCCGCCCCCTGCCGGAGGAATCATCCTCAGCTTCATCCTCAACATCATGAAAGGTTCCTGTTAGACACTGACTGCAGAGATTCTGATCATCTATACTTCGAAATCACTATGTGATGCTTTTGGATCATTTTATTTTTTGAGCTGAGCTGTTCAAATTATTGCATTTATTGGTTGTTGCATATGGTGTTTTTTGCATGGAAGAAACAGGTCCTATCAAATCTTTACAAGTGTGATACAGTGAGAATATATTTTTAAATAAAAGAAATAACAATTGTTTATATTTTCAGGATATAAAATGAACTCAGAACTTAAGACGACTGATGAAAAAATATTATATTATCATCGTTATATTGAAGCTTTCAAATTTTCCAATGGATTAAAGAAACATATCCGAGATCCAAAGTTCCACTCAAATAAAGTAAGTATCTGAAAATACCAACAAGAAGATTCAGGCATTAGGTTTCTCCAACAAGTACAAAGTCATGTTTTACCAAAACTAATTTCACTCAGTAACAGGCAAATCAGTTTATAACTTTTATGTAATGTGTGTTTTGTTTTTTGTTTTTTTTTCTGGATGTTTGGTTGATATTCTGTCTCCGTTAAAACAAAAGTACCATAAATTAGAGACATTTCTTTGTAAACTTACAAATTAATCAGGGGATCAAGTAATTATTTCCCCTTCACTGTACAGTAATGTGAAAAAGAACTTGCAGGACCTTTGCTGTACAGTCTTGTAGAAAACTAAGTACATCCCATGATTCAGTGGTGTGTTGAACCACTTTTAGCAACACTATCTTAAAACAATCATTTTCTATACGGCTTTATCAGTCTCTCACATTACTGTGGAGGAATCTGGCCCTCTCTAGGGTCTGGATCATGACTGAACATTTGCAAAACTGAACGTTTGCAAATAAATGTCTGCCTTTTACATGCTTCACAAGGTACCAAAGCCCAAACCGTCCCTCCTCCACTACTGTGCTTGACAGTTCGTTATGAGGTGTTTGTGATGATATGCTGTGTGGGTAGTGAGAAAGGAAGAGATACAGGCAGTGAAAATGAGCTTCCTCTGAAGGGTGACTGTGCTTAGCCTCTGAGTTAGGATGAGGAGCTCAGGAGGGGCTCAGAGTACAGCCACTACTCCTCAAGTTGAGGTGGTTTGGAGAAGAGGCCTTCTTCTGTCAACCCTTCTAAACAAGCCATTAGTGTTAGTCTTTCCTCGCTGTACTGTGAGTTTAGAGGTTTTCTCTAGTTTATATCAATTTCTTTGAGCAATGCACACTTTGACTTTAGGGTAAATTTACAGCAATTTCCAGTCGTGGGAAGATTGTAGCATTGTGTTAAAGCAATGGAACACTCTAGACTAGCAAACGTCTTCTTTTATACATGTATGTGTGCTCACTCTTACATCTGATCAAGTGCATTTGATTAACAGCATCAGGCTGCTACTTACCCTCTTAATTCTTATGGAAGCAGTAAGGGTGTACTTAGTTTTTCACATTACTGCATAGAGTGCTTTCTCCCATAAATCTTTCATTTCAACATGATAATTCTGACAGGCAGTGTAATGTTTGAAATAAATAAGTAACAAATAAGAGTTTTAAAAGCAGATGAACTCAAATCCCTTTTAGATTTGGCTCTAATTTGTTGTTTGTCTTGATATTCCTGTATTTTCTGTAATGCGTTTGTTTTTTTGCCATCTGTACTTCTAACAGATGGCAAAGAATTTCACAGAGGGTAGCTTTGCAGACAACATACGGATCTTGATCAGCAGCGACAAGACTCACGATCTCCAGTATTACGGCATCACTCCGTATCTGGAGAGCATGGGTACCACACATGTGTCTGTGCTGACTGAAGATGGATCCGCTGTGTCTGTCACCAGCAGCATCAACCACATGTCAGTGTCTGGATGAATCTGTTTCACTGTTATGCTGGACTTATGCTGGGCTTACACTGTGCGATTTTTGGCCCATTTTGAGCCGATTTTTGAGTCGTGCGACCGTTTTGACGATCGGCCCGATTTTGGCCTTCATCGTGCATCGTATAGTATACGTGGGGTAACGAGACGCGATTAACACCTCACGACCAGCTCCAGATCATCAATCGCTTGGTCGCGAGGGTGTCACTGCAGTTTGTCACACTGCGCACGCGCAAACACAAATGTCAGCAAAAAAGACGGCGCAGCACGGCAGTGCAGCGTGTGATCTGGACACAAGCGATGGAGGCACAACTTGTAGAACTTTGGAAAGCTCATCCGAGCCTTTTCGATGTGGCCTCACAAAATTATCACGACCACAACAACCGTGAAAATAGTTGGATCTACACTGCTGCTCAATCACAGCTGCCTGATCAATGTTTTTCATTAGCAATTTAGCAAAGTTGATGGTGGTGGTGTGCGTGTCTGTGTGAGTGAAAGACAGAGAGGGAGAGCGAGCGACAGAATTTCTGTTATAACCTTCGTTTTATGTACGCACAGTGTGAGCACTCAGGTCGCATCAGAGCATCGGGCCGTATAGTGTGAGACCCTGCATCGTGACCTATGAACTTTTAATCGCGCGACTGAAAAAAATCGCACATAAGCAGCTATCAAAAATGTGTCTTCCTTTGAAACTGAAAGATTAAAAAGGTTTAAGAGATTATTTTTAGAAGCTGCTTTGTACAATGGCTGTACTGCAGAATGAGTTTGTGTTGTCTGCGTCACAGGGTGTAGATCTAGTTGATTTAATGTTGTTTTCTTTACAGATTTGGCTCCAAAGTCTTCTCTCCAAGTACTGGAATCATCCTCAACAACCAGTTGTATGACTTCTGTAGAAGAGCTGAAAGTATCTCTACAGGTAAAGGATCAGCACGATCCATTTTACATTTAATATTTATGAAACTCAAGCAATCACGCGAGAGCATTAGGCAGAAGAGGTGGCACAGTGAGGATTCTTTCAATGGCTTTTTACTAATGGCACAAAGAGTTTATTTTTTTAGTGGTAACTGTTATTTTCCCTTTCAGCAGTGGGATTAATGAAACACTGCCTCATTGTTAGACAAATCTTGTGAGACCAGTTTTAAACTGGAGCAACGGGAGACTCAGGAGCTTGATACAAAAAACCCTCCAAAACGTTATCATACCTTACGTCAAGATAAACAAGATAAACTAAGTAAACACATCTTGTTGTGACCTATTATTATCTCACAGTTCTGAAATCATTTTCCTGACACAACATATTTTTCTTTTATGTAATTATGTCAAAGATTCAGAAGAGGCTGCCGTAACATTAAGACACATATTCCTCAAAATCAGGTAATGTCAGTGCCAGCCAGCTGCTCATCTAGGTCACTGGGACAGTTTGGGACCCAAAGGAGAGACTTCACACTTATGATGTAGTTACATAAATACAGAGAAATTTCCACAGTTCCAAAACAATTAGTAAGGTTGCAACTTACTTGTCACGGTCCGGGGCAGCGGCCGTGTGAAGAGTGGAAGGAGGACTCAAATGCAGCACTTATTCAGATGTGAAGGGTGATTTATTAACAATACCAGACATAAAGTGGAGATGGCAAACAGAACTAAGGACGAACTAAACTGGGATAAACTACACAGAGGAGTGGCAAACCTGAACATGAAGGGAGAACAGCAGGGAGAGCACGCAGGGGATTTCACAAGGTATGAATACAGACGACGCGACGAGGAGCAGAGGAAAACACACACTATAAGTACACAGAGAGATACTGGGAAATCACACACAGGTGGGAGACACAGCTGGACCTGGTTAACCTGACGAGACAGGGGAACACTGACACCAGGGACCAATAGAGGGAGCACAAACCCAAAACCCAGTATCTAAAATCCCAAACACAAACCATCCCAAAACAGCCGTGAATAATAATGAAAGTAATAACAATAAAGAACACAAACACAAAGTCACCGAGTCATGGTCGCAGGACCATGACAGTACCCCCCCCTCAAGGGCTGGCCCCTGACAGCCACAGAAACACACCACCAGACCCGGGCGGGTGGCAGGGGGCCCAGGACGGAGGGACCGGGCCATGACCAAAACGAAGGCCCCAGAGTCCCAAACAAACGTTCACAAAACCCACAGGGGAGCCGAGTCCAAAACACAGTTCAGGCGGCCGGCCACGAAGAAGGCAACGGCGGCCGCTCAGGCGATGGCGGTCCAGGGGCCGGCCGTGCGGAAGGCAACGGCGGCCGCTCAGGCGATGGCGGTCCGGGGGCCGGCTGTGCGGAAGGCAACGGCGGCCGCTCAGGCGATGGCGCCCGGCCAGTAGCCTAGCCAGCGGTCTAGAAAACGGCCGTTTAGCTCCAGACCCAAACGAGGCTGGGCCAGGCGAGGCTGAAGGCACGGAAGCCGGGGCCGCAGCGGGCGAAGATGCTGAAGACGCTGCTGCAGGCGATGGTGCGGATGCTGAAGACGCTGCTGCAGGCGATGGTGCGGATGCTGAAGACGCTGCTGCAGGCGAAGATGCAGACACGAAGGCTGGACCAGACGAAGATGCAGACACGAAGGCTGGACCAGACGAGGATGCAGACATGAAGGCTGGACCAGACGAGGATGCAGACACGAAGGCTGGACCAGACGAGGATGCAGACACGAAGGCTGGACCAGGCGAGGCTGATGAGGATGCTGAAGCGGAGGCTGGACCAGGCGCAGTGGGTGAAGATGAGGATGCTGTGGCCGAGGATGCGGGCACGAAGGCTGGCCCAGACGAGGATGCAGACACAAAGGCTGGACCAGGCGATGCTGAAGCAGAAGCCGAAGCTGGACCAGGCGATGCTGAAGCAGAAGCCGAAGCCGGACCAGGCGTGGATGAAGCTGGAGATGAAACCGGGCCAGGCGTGGATGAAACCGGGCCAGGCGTGGATGAAACCGGGCCAGGCGATGAAGAAGCTGTAGCTGAAGCCGGGCCGGGCGAGGACGAAGCTGTAGCTGAAGCTGGGCCAGGTGAGGATGAAGCTGGACCAGAATCAGGCGAGGCTGAAGCCGAGGATGAAGCCGGACCAGGCGTGGATGAAACCGGGCCAGGCGTGGATGAAACCGGGCCAGGCGAGGATGAAGCCGGACCAGGCGAGGATGAAGCTGTAGCCGAAGCTGGGTCAGGCGAAGCTGACGCTGAAGCTGAAGCTGGGCCAGGTGAGGATGAAGCTGGACCAGAACCAGGCGAGGCTGAAGCTTCAGGCTGAGGCGTGGCAGTAGCAGGTGGTAGCGCTGCAGGTGATGGTACTGCAGGAGGCGGCGCTGCAGCCACAGGTGGAGAAGCAGCCACAGGTGGAGAAGCAGCCACAGGTGGCCGGACGGGATCCTCGGGCCCCCCAGCCGACGTGGCAGTCAGTGTGGCATGAGGCTGGACGGGCTCCTCGGGCCCCCCAGCTAGCGAAGCAGGAGGCTGGACGGGCTCCTCGGGCCCCCCAGCAGGCGAAGCAGGAGGCTGGACGGGCTCCTCGGGCCCCCCAGCGAAAACAGCCGCAGAACCAGTGGGCACCGGGGCCCCCGGCACACATGAAACAAAACCAGTAGGCACGTGGGCCTCTGGCACACATGAAACAAAACCAGTAGGCACGTGGGCCTCTGGCACATATGAGACAAAACCAGTAGGCACGTGGGCCTCTGGCACATATGAAACAAAACCAGTAGGCACGTGGGCCTCTGGCACGTATGAAACAAAACCAGTAGGCACGTGGGCCTCCGGCACACATAAGGAGGGCTGCAGCTGCGCAGAGCACTGACCCTGCTCAGGCAGTGACAGCCCGGTGCAGTTCACAGCTGGCATCTTGGCCTCCAGGGGTCCAGAGTAAGCTGAGGGCAGTAACCCAGCCTCTGGGGAAGCCCTGGAGTGAGCAATAGTCTCTAATGTAGCCAGCTTTTGAGGAACAGGTCCGTAGTGAAACAGTTTGTCTCCCTGCTCAGAAACAGCGGTGGAAAAACAGTGTGAAAATTGTGGCTTAAGGGAGGCTAATGGTTGAGCTACAGACTGGGAAGCTTGTGGCTGGACACAGAACTGAGCCGGAGAATGGCAATAAAGTCCTGGCTCAGACAGACACAGTCTGTCAGTTTTGCAGCGGGTTTGTACACGCCCACTTGGGAAGGATCCGTTACCACGAAGGTAGGTAAGCGATCCATACAGTCTCCCATCCCGCTCTGAATAGCCCCAGAAAACAAAGTCCCGGAAACTGGGGAAAGCAATGCATCCCGCTCACTCACCGCATCGGGCTGCTCGAAAGTGAATGCAGATGGGGGGAGAAGTCCAAGGTCCAAAAGAAGAAACTCCTGCTCCCACGAACGAAGCGAGCCCAGAAGCCATGGGAGACCGGTCACCAGACGCTGTAGCCGCCTCTCTATAGCGCGCTGGGACGTGCCACCCGGGTTTTCCAGCCACAGGTCGATGAGCTCCTGTGTGGCATCGATGAGCGTCTCCCGTAGCTCCCTGGACGGATTAAGCGCTGCTGGGTCCATCTTGTGGTCACGTCGTACTGTCACGGTCCGGGGCAGCGGCCGTGTGAAGAGTGGAAAGGAGGACTCAGATGCAGCACTTATTCAGATGTGAAGGGTGATTTATTAACAATACCAGACATAAAGTGGAGATGGCAAACAGAACTAAGGACGAACTAAACTGGGATAAACTACACAGAGGAGTGGCAAACCTGAACATGAAGGGAGAACAGCAGGGAGAGCACGCAGGGGATTTCACAAGGTATGAATACAGACGACGCGACGAGGAGCAGAGGAAAACACACACTATAAGTACACAGAGAGACACTGGGAAATCACACACAGGTGGGAGACACAGCTGGACCTGGTTAACCTGACGAGACAGGGGAACACTGACACCAGGGACCAATAGAGGGAGCACAAACCCAAAACCCAGTATCTAAAATCCCAAACACAAACCATCCCAAAACAGCCATGAATAATAATAAAAGTAATAACAATAAAGAACACAAACACAAAGTCACCGAGTCATGGTCGCAGGACCATGACATTACTATAATGATTATAGCATATTTATGTATATACAGTGGGGCAAAAAAGTATTTAGTCAGCCACCGATTGTGCAAGTTCTCCCACTTAAAATGATGACAGAGGTCAGTAATTTGCACCAGAGGTACACTTCAACTGTGAGAGACAGAATGTGAAAAAAAAAATCCAGGAATTCACATGGTAGGATTTGTAAAGAATTTATTCGTAAATTAGGGTGGAAAATAAGTATTTGGTCACCTCAAACAAGGAAAATCTCTGGCTCTCACAGACCTGTAACGTCTTCTGTAAGAAGCTTTTCTGTCCCCCACTCATTACCTGTATGAATGGCACCTGTTTGAACTGATCATCTGTATAAAAGACACCTGTCCACAGCCTCAAACAGTCAGACTCCAAACTCCGCCATGGCCAAGACCAAAGAGCTTTCGAAGGACACCAGGAAAAGTATTGTAGACCTGCACCAGACTGGGAAGAGTGAATCTACAATAGGCAAGCAGCTTGGTGTGAAAAAATCAACTGTGGGAGCAATCATCAGAAAATGGAAGACATACAAGACCACTGATAATCTCCCTCGATCTGGGGCTCCACGCAAGATCTCATCCCGTGGGGTCAAAATGATCATGAGAACGGTGAGCAAAGATCCCAGAACCACACGGGGGGACCTGGTGAATGACCTGCAGAGAGCTGGGACCAAAGTAACAAAGGTCACCATCAGTAACACACTACAATGGCAGGGAATCAAATCCCGCAGTGCCAGACGTGTTCCGCTGCTGAAGCCAGTGCATGTCCAGGCCCGTCTGAAGTTTGCCAGAGAGCACATGGATGATACAGCAGAGGATTGGGAGAATGTCATGTGGTCAGATGAAACCAAAGTAGAACTTTTTGGTATAAACTCAACTCGTCGTGTTTGGAGGAAGAAGAATAGTGAGTTGCATCCCAAGAACACCATACCTACTGTGAAGCATGGGGGTGGAAACATCATGCTATGGGGCTGTTTTTCTGCCAAGGGGACAGGACGACTGATCCGTGTTAAGGACAGAATGAATGGGGCCATGTATCGTGAGATTTTGAGCCAAAACCTCCTTCCATCAGTGAGAACTTTGAAGATGAAACGAGGCTGGGTCTTGCAACATGACAATGATCCAAAACACACCGCCCGGGCAACAAAGGAGTGGCTCCGTAAGAAGCATTTGAAAGTCCTGGAGTGGCCTAACCAGTCTCCAGACCTCAACCCCATAGAAAATCTGTGGCGGGAGTTGAAAGTCCGTGTTGCTCGGCGACAGCCCCAAAACATCACTGCTCTCGAGAAGATCTGCATGGAGGAATGGGCCAAAATACCAGCTACTGTGTGTGCAAACCTGGTAAAGACCTATAGTAAACGTTTGACCTCTGTTATTGCCAACAAAGGTTATGTTACAAAGTATTGAGTTGTATTTTTGTTATTGACCAAATACTTATTTTCCACCCTGATTTACGAATAAATTCTTTACAAATCCTACCATGTGGATTCATGGATTTTTTTTTTCACATTCTGTCTCTCATTGTTGAAGTGTACCTCTGGTGCAAATTACTGACCTCTGTCATCGTTTTAAGTGGGGGAACTTGCACAATCGGTGGCTGACTAAATACTTTTTTGCCCCACTGTATGTCTGTATGTACCCTATCACCTCCTTAACCGGTGGACTAATCTGAACAAAACTTTGCACAAACATCGTCACACATACAGCGATTATTAATATTATTAATACAGCAATTTTTATGTTTTTTTTCCATCATTCCTCTGCGAATGCGACGTTATGTTCTCCATTTTTTTTGTTTCACATGTCACGTTCAGTGTACCCCACCTATACCTAACTTAAAGGTGACCAACATTTGCATCTGTGTATTGTTTAAGTCACCACTAAATACAGAATGGTGTTTTTGCTAGTAATTGTAATAGAGATTTAGCCAACTTCAAATAGTCTACATACCAAGCTGTCCAAGGTTAGAAATAATCTGTTTACTTAGCGGCACATTTTATGCGTTTGTGGTTGGGCATTTGAATAAATCATTTTCTATTTGGATATTATTATTGGTCCAGACATATTCGAAATTTCTTTCTATATTTCTGTACAAACACGTGTGAGTACTTAGCTACACTGGCACTTTTCTGTCGATGTATCATATGTTGATGTAACTGAGGTATTTATATACCTGATAAAAATGCATATTTAATATTAGCATGTTAGGTTGTGAGCATGTTGGCATTTTAGCATTTAGCTAAAATTAGCATGCTATTGTTAGCTAAATGCTAAAAGCTCTTCTGTACCAAAGCAGGGATTCATGGCTACGGCTGTATTCTAGAGCTAGTTAATATGAAGCTTTAGCACCTTTTACACCTTTAGGAGCTGTGGATATCTATGGGGCGCCGTTTGTAAAGTGAAACATGCTGAAATTAACGGCAACATTTTTCCACATTTAGCTCAAAACCTTACAAAAACGTATTTTTTTGAGTAATTTTTTACAACATTTAGTAAAATATTTGTAACTTTTCATCAAATGTTAAATATTAAATCTAAATGTTAAATATTAAATCTAAATATTATATTTAAATCTAAATGTTAAATGTTAAATCTAAATGTTAAATGTTAAATCTAAATATTATATTTAAATCTAAATGTTAAATGTTAAATCTAAATGTTAAATGTTGGATCTAAATATTATATTTAAATCTAAATGTTAAATGTTAAATCTAAATCTAAATGTTAAATCTAAATGCTAAATGTTAAATGTTAAACCTAAATGTTTAGGCTAATATGCAAATTAATTGTACGGATCAATGGAAATACCAAAATAAAAGCTTCCCGAAAACCTCCGGTGCAAAATTGTCTGTTCTCCTCCACACTTCTCCCCGCTTCACTTCTTGCCTACGAGCATGTCCAGCGATTTTGCTGGACATGTGCTGCAGCGATTGTGAAGTGGAGACTGCAGCTGCTAAGAGTGCACTACTGCTAAACCTTTGGATGGCCGACAAAACGGATCTTCCGATGTTTTCAGCTAAATCGCCGGACGTGCTTTCTCATGGTCGGGTTATGGCTGAATTCCAGTGGAATGACGGTCCCGCCATAATAGACGTTCCAGCCATGTGTTCCAGCCCTAAACCTAACCTTATCCCTAACTATAACCTTATTCCTAACCTTTACTAGCAGTTAAATGACGTAAAATAGTGTTTTCCAAATCGATTTTTAGAAAATGAACAACATGTGTAGATTGAGTCCAAACGGTTCTCATGTGCTCTCCTTTTTCCGATGCCGTAATTTAGGAACGTGTTGGGTACCCGAAAGCATAAAATGTTGACAATTTGTCACCTAGCGAAAATTATTACGCTTTGGGAGTGAGAACGTGTCTGACCACTACCGGCACACTTTTGCACCGGAGGTTTTCGGAAAGCTTTTATTTTGGTGAAAGGAGCTTGCAAAGAAAAGCGTCTGGACTTCTTTAAGTTGCTTGAAGACGAGGATGCCAATGTGAACATTGATGTCTGATGTCAGATGCTGAACAAAAGTAAACGGCACATGTCAGGGTTGAATAAATGCCCTTCACCCTCTGCTTCACATCATTCAGAAGCAATCATTTTGTGATCATTTTTCTCCTAACAGTGATGAGTGTGGATTGTAGTTTTGTGCTGTCACTCAAGGCTTTTGTTGTATTTCTCAGGAGAGCAGCCTCCCTCCTCTATGGCTCCAGTTGTGCTGAAGTCTCAGTCGAAGACACTGGTGATTGGATCGACTGGTGGGAATATGATCACTACTGGAATGGCCTCGGTACGTGTCCAGGAGATAAAATGATGCAAACCCTCTTTGGTGTTAGAGTAAACATTGTAGTCAGAGGCATTTTCACCCTAATCCATTCTTTAATCATCACTTTCCCATCTGAAAGACTGCAATGTATTCTACTATTTCTCTTCAAGGCGCTCATAAACCACCTTTGGTTTGGAAAGAGCCTTAAGGACGCAATTAATACTCCAGTTGTTTATGTCGACTCTGAAAATGCAGTAAAGTTTGAACCCAACTTTGAAAAGGTACGTGTAAATATTCAGTGTATTTAAATGATAGCACAATAAGAAATTCTGCTTTTGTTCTATCTGAATCTCTTCTCCTCTTTGTACTTCAGGATGTAATTGAGGCTCTTAAGAAAAAGGGACACAATCATCAACCAGCAACACGTTTCTACAATGTAGTTAACGCTGTGGAAAAGGAAGACAGCTGTATCTCTGCATGGTCTGATGAAAGGAAAAAAGGCAAAGCAGCTGGTTACTGAGGCCAAAAGCCAGGGATGTTAGTTTAATAGCATAGCTTTAAGGTTATACAAATTCTTGCAGCCACAAAACCACAAAATCTGTAGCAGATGGTGTCTGTCCTGCTGGAAAATCATTGAACAAGATGCTGATTATCTGTCTTCTTCAGCTGAGTACCTACAGAAGCATGTAGCAGTTGAACTCGTGGCCTCTAGACACAACTGACTCTAACAGTAACATGATGGATTTTGCTGCACAAGAAGAAGCAACAGCCTTATCTGTGACTGTGCCTGACCCCCCCCCTTTCACTCTTCTGCTTATTTGTACACATTTTACCATCTGGTACTTCTGCCATTTCTCTCTTCTCTGGCATTTCTTTCAGGTTTTCTGTAGTAAAAGCAACAGATACATATGTAAGGTACATGATACTACACTCGTGTTTCAGGCATGTGCATAATAAAACTGAGTTTAATGATAAAATAATTCAATGTTCAAATCATAAAGCCAAAAGAGTACAAAGAAAACAAATACATCATAAAAACTGAAAAAAATGTTATTATATTTTATAAATTATTGGGGATATATTGATATTGAATTTCATTATCTAAATTTTTATCAGCCAATTTAGGATAATAGTTGGTCTGATATTTAACAGCCAAATCTTTCTCTTAAATGTTGATTTCACAATCATGCAAATATTCAAAAAATATTCTTTGTTTGATGCCAAAATTTGGACATGAATAGACTGAATAAAAAAAAAAACAATCATTCACATAGACTGCAGATAAAAGAAGTGAAAGAAGCACATAGTTTAAAATTACTTAAACCTGCGTTTTTTCTAAGCGTCGTGCCAGCTAGAGACAGTTGTATAGAAATCTGTGGGAAAACGGCTCGATTGTGGTGGATTTATAGGCTCAGTTCTTGCTTTTAAGTCTTATAGATTACATGTTTTGTAAACTATGCTTCACATGATTGTTCAGATGGATGAAACAAAAAAAATGGTGACAGGCATAAGACATTAGAAATAGAACACTACAAAGTAGTGGGTAACTTCACAGTGCCCGTGTCCCACTTGTATATTCAAGCTTTGTAAAACTCACAATTAAAACTTAATAGGCTAAACCAAATAACACTGGTGCGATTGTCATTGTCAGCTTCACAAAATCTAGAGGCAACAGACTATAGAGATTAATTCATAATGTTGTCTTAAATTGAGATATTCGTCCATTTGGTCGCAGGGTGTGTGGCATCAGTTTAACCTCCTAGGACATGGCATCCACATCAGTGGACATCACATTTTGGTTTGTCTAGACCAACATACTAAATTTTGCTCTACAAGGGCCTGATATCCACTTACAAGGACATTATACTGCCACTGTTCTATCGAAATTTAGATAGAATGTCATCTTATGTGGATCTCATTTTTCTCAGAAACAAAAATCAGGAAAAAAAAAATCAGGTAATTTTTTTACATTCATCAGGTCCCAAAAGCCCAAATAACAAAGAGAAATGAAAAATGCATGCCATGAAAGAGTTTAGGTCTTAGGAGGTTAAAATTCTTTAAAAAAATGAAATACTAAATATTTTTTGCTTCTTAACTTTAGTTTTTTTTTTTCTTTTGGATCAGAGGTTCTTATGTCTGACATATAAATAGCTGTTCATGCATAGCATTTTTACCCTTTGCACATGAGCTGCTTTGTCACTGTTATTTTATGTACATATATCAAATGAAAATTTTGCATTTGTGCAAAACATATTCCCTGTGTGTATAATAGTAATGGATACATCTTCAAAGTTGCTCATTTTTATAATAAATGGTTGAATGGTCAGTACTTTAAATTTCACCTTAAAATGTTATAGATGCATTGAAAATCTGGTTTCTATTTTTTTTTTTGTAAAACCAAAATGATTAAAAAATGAATATACAGTTGAAAATAAAGTAAACAAAAGGAAAAAATAAATTCTGGTCGCAGTCGATGTTTGACAGCCGGGCAGTAATGGCTTTTTTGTGGATGTACCAATGTGCCCTTCTGCTGTTGGTCTCTCCCTCCAATCTGAGGTCACTGTTATTGATGTGTGCCCCGTAATGTAGTCTGTGCAGCCTGTCTATGTTGTTTCTCATAGATCAGTTTGAAATTTTTTGTGGGGGACATTGTAGCAGTTGGAACAAGATAATCCGATCAAACGTTGACTCATACATTCAGCAGAGACGTTTGCTGAGCGAAAGTTTGACGCACTTTCCAGTGAACACCTACAGCACGCAATCAATTCTCACAGCAACACAGATAAAATGTTATTTTACTCGTAATACAGGAAAATAAATCAATCCTGAAGGGAAAAGGTCAGATGATAAGATCCTGGTGTTTTTTAGGGTGGGCTGCTTTGCCCCGTCACATGGTATTTGGACCTCAGGGGGTGTGACAGTCACACTGTGCCCTGACCTTATAGGAGCCACCTGCTGCAAATGTCACATTACCATGTCTGGCAGCAGGAACAAAAGGTTGCCAGGAGAGGATCATGGGTAGGGCCTCATGCGATGACCACCCTGCTTTTCCCTGGCAAACAGTGGCAGTTCAGGCATTTCACTGACAGCTCACAGCAGCGCAGATGATCTGCTGGCTGGGAAACAAGCACGACATTCCAATAACAAATCCCAAACAGCACGGGCTGAGCTGATTTCTTTGATTGCCCTATTTGCAGACTAATCTGCATAAATAAATAAATCTTCCTTTTGGGGGTCAGGTGCAGGCTCTTCTGGTGACCCAGATGTTCCAGCTGTTCGGTGTGTACTTTGACTGTTAAAATAAAACCCGACATCTGCTCTTAGTTTGAATTGGTTCATTTATTGGCAGTCAGTGTTGGGCATGAGACAGATACACAAAGGCTACAACAAGGAAGAGTTTGACATTGACACATGAAAACAAACTACAAACCAGGTGGACAGCCTTCTCCATCACTCCCAGTAAACATTCGACATGTCCGCTCTGACTGTGAACTACATTCACTGATCTATTTTCTGTTTTATTGCGTCGTCCCATCGGCCGCTTCCCTTTTTGCTCTATTGTTCAAGCTAACAGCGGGTCGCAGGGCTCAGTTTCATAGTCGTTATTGTAACTACTGAGTTGGACAAGTGACAAAACACCGAAACAATAACACAAATCATTACAGCAACAATCGGACAAATTACGGATACACACATATAACACACAGCAAACATTTATTATATATCTAGTGATGATTTTTTAATGATTGCTTCAACAATCAGGAGCCGTCATTTCCCCGTCTGCAGGTATACTTTCAGCTCTCTGCTTCACTGCTTATAATCGATGTACACAGAGGCTATGCTATGGTGAAACTGAAATATATAAAAAAAAAATCAAACTGCCTTAAAGTGCATTGCAGTGTTTCGGTCAGTCTAACTTAAACATCATGTGCTACTACAAGCAGACTAGAACCAATAGATAACAGTCATGGCTGCGTCTGATTAGAAAACACAGGACCACTAAAGTACAGCATCAATAAATGGGAACGACAACATATCTGTAGAGACACACAGCAGTAGGAAAGGGCAGCTTGGACACTGCTCTGACTTAGTGGCCCGCATGAACAGCTGGCTGTGGTGTCACAAATGCACTGAAACACACAGTGGGGATGAGCACAACATCTCAATAATCACACAGAGAAGGGAATAAGAGCATTCGGGCGAGTACAAAAGCAATCAGTGACCGCTATCCATTGTTTGGTCCTACCTGTTGTCTTCTAAGATTGCTTTGTTCACCGAAAAGTGCACAAAAATAGCCTGTGGAAACACAACAGAGCCATGTTTTGTGTCCTCATTTACAACTACACAAGGGTGTGCGTGGGTATTCACAAGTGGACATTTGGAAAGGGGGGGAAAACGCAAAAAGTCGACCTAGCAGTTTTGCCGGGCGTCACGTGATGGGTCGTCGGCTGTATAGTCTGTTGAACTTGTGTCATAGCTTTTGTTGAGAGATTAACAGAGAACACACAATGTGGAGCTAGGCCCTGCCTGCCAGAGATAGACTCAGTCCTGGTAGAGAAACCCGGAGGGACCCACTGTTTCCAAACTGGCTCGAGTTCCTCTTCAGCTACTGCCGGGATGCTGCTCCTCCATCTGAGCAACTGATCTCAAACCTCCTCAAGATTGGCTTCTCAGCTGCCACTGTCACAGAGAGAAAGAGAGACAGAGAGAAAGAGAGACAGCAAGCGAGAAAGAGAGAGAGCACTGGTTTGTTAATCCTTCCGGCCCCCCCTCCAATGAAACCGCACCTCGTTCCCAAGAGCACCATCCACCAACACGGTAAGTCATGGCCGCTGCGGCTGTCGCTTCATTGTCACTATCTTGTGTGGGTTAACTCAGAGATGGTTAGGAATAGCTTGGTAGCTGTGTTGGGACAAGAAGTTCACAATGTGGGCACTGGTCTCCCTCATGTCTTGAGGGGTAACTGGGCTCGTGGTGTGAGGGCAAGAAGGCGAAGGAAGTAGCGGAGTGCTGTGGGACGACGTTTCAACCACAGTTGAAAGAACCTCGGAGACAAAATGACCCCATCACCTCTCACAGTAGTGAAGGGTAAAGTCTTTGGAGAGCTGCTTCTCCCCTAACCCCCAGGGCTCCAGCTCAAATTTGTCCCCCACATCATCCTCATCATCTTCATCTTCCTCCTCGTCCTCCTCATAGTGGCTGGGCTCTTCAATGGATGTCTCCAGGTGGTAGGAGTAGGGCTGACCCTCGGTGTACTCGTAGATCGTCGGCAGGCTGCTCTTTAGGCTGCAGCGCCGGCGCAATGCGACTAGCAGAGGCTGAGGCATGGTGAAAATGTCCATGTTGTTCCCTAGGTCGATCCAGGCCAGGCTGGCGAATTTCTTGGGGTCTTTGAGCATTTCGGTGAGGTCTTTGAGTATAGCCAGGGTGAGGCGGTTGCCATTGAGGGCTAAGGTGCTGAGTTTGGGCAGCGAGGCGAGGAAAGGCAAGAGAAACCTCAAATTTTCGTCAACAAGTTCGGTGAAGCTGATGTCTACAGCCACCACACTGTCTCTGTTGTTTTGGAGGTAGAAGGCGACTTGACGGACGTCCCGGGTCGAGAGGGGAATACCAGACAAGTCGACGGAGTCGCTGGACATTTTTTTCTGTAGGGTTGTCTTGAGACTGTTGGGAATATGAAGAGAAGAGAGTGGTATTACTTAGATGTCTCTTGCACATACACAGACAGAAATTGCTTTTGGCTGGAGGATGAAATGATCTTTGAATGATTCCCCGATTGATGAAAAAAACAAAGCAGTAGTTTTATGCTGTGTTTCCTGAGCTGTATAAAGGAGGGGGGTAACTGGTCCAGCTTGAGCGGAAGGCTGGTACAGAGACTCCAGCATGGGGATTTGCTAGTGTAAACAGAAGAGTCAAAACATCCGAGTGAACCAGCAGCTTGAGCTTAAAGCTATGTGGGCCAGAAGCACGGGGCTCCTTATAGTGCAAGGTCACAACCGTTTCCCCCTGCAGAGATAAATTATGAAGTGCTTTGGAGGAACTAATCTGAATAAATCTGGCCATTTCAGTTATGGGGAGGCTAAAGAAAGACATGACTTTGCCTCTTTTCTTTTGTTGGTCAGCGACGTGCCACCTGATACCAGATTTTGGTGCAATTGAGCAAAGGAGTATGGAATCACACAAAACGTCCCCAGTTTGTTACACATAACAGAATCTTCTCATGAGCCGTGGCTGACATGTTGTGTATGAATGTCTGTAACACATCATGATTAGGCCACAAAACATATGCCGCAGGAATGCAGCAATGAATAATGCGTCATTAATTCACACTGCTCGCCATTAATAAATTATCACGTCAGAATGACTATTCATGCAAATAGCTAACACTTAATAAATTACAAGCTAAATATGATCTCACCCATTAAGTAACCTGTATCATAATAACTGTGATTCTATTACAGAAAAGTGCTTTTTTGTTTGTTTGTTGTAGACAGCAGCTTTTGACAAGCCTCTTTGAGAGGGAAGAACATGCAATGTGAGTTTGAAGTAGCCAAAAACATTTAGCAGGTGATGAATAATGTCACAGATAAACGATCATGAGCTCATAAAGGAAAACTTGATATCAATCTTGTTTTTGGCTTCTGACTGTGGCTTGTCAGCATTACTCAGTACTGTATCTGTGGATCAGTGGTTCATGCAGCAACATGTAGATGTACACCTGCCAGCCAGGTTTCTCAAAGCACCTTATGCATGAGGACTTTCATAAAGGTCGACTGAGCGCAGTGGAAAACTGCAGTGAGTTTGGTGGCATAGAAATGAGTGCATTAACTCTGATACTGACAGACATTAATTGTTGGCAGATTGGTTTAATTTGCTCACATGAACATACACTGATCTGACTACAGTGACTTTACAACACCTGCTATAAACAAGGCAGACAAACATTGTTTAAGCTCAGCAGATGCTTTAACAGGATTATAGCATGTTTGAAAAGTTCAGTCCCTCTGCCTGATTTTTCTGTCTTTAAAGGGGATTTCTGAGTTGAAATTCAATCAGGGAAGCTTTAAATGATTACTTTTCTGCCCAGGATTTCTATCTGTTTCAGTGCATACTCGGTATAACCCCTGGAATATCTTCGAAATCCTTTCAGGACATTGCATAATGAAAGCACGATTTGAAGCTGAATCTAAATATAGGCGATATTATGATCCCTTTCTGCAGCTAGCATTCGTGCCGAAAACATTTCTGAATTACTTGCACGCTCCTTTGCCCCTTTGTTTGCAGTCCCTTACATTTACAAGCGCCCGACTCCTCACTCACCTCCTCACCCCAGCCCTAGAGGAGGCAGTGTGTTTAACTTGAGCTGTTACTGAAGTGGCCTCCAAGCTGATTTGGTGTCAGAGTGAATTAAAGCATTCCCAGCGCCCTTGCGACTTACTGTGACATGCACCTGTCACTTGTTATGCACCCAAGTGGGGTTTTTTTGTGGTGCTGAAAATGGATGTGCCCTCAGCAGCATGCACAGCTCCTTTTTTTTAAAAGCAGGTGATGGGCTGATGATCAAATAACTCGTGAAAACCCCCCCAAAATCTGCAGATATCACCAGGATTTAAAAAGAAGTTTTAATCAGGTGCAGAGGACAAGAAATATGCCAAGCATGCTGCACTTCTATCAGACTCTTGTGAGCCAGAGTTCTTTCTCTCTCTTCTGTCTCTCGCATCCTTTTTTACATGACAGAAACCTCATTTTAACCAGAGGCACAAAGGTCCTAATGGCCGTGGCAGAGGCTTCGCTCCAGGTGTGAATAGGTTTTGATCACGCAGCTCCTTCCTTTTCAGACAGGCTTTTGAGCCCAGTCTGCACAAAAAAAGTATGTCTGAGGCATACACACTGGAAGCTTCTTACATCCTGCGTCAAGATCTGATACCACAAAACATGAGCGCTACTGATAACTTTGAGTAGATGGTTTTTCTTGTGAATTTTACATCCAAGAACATGAATATCAGGGCTCAGTTTAAATTAAGAAACAGTGCAGAGGTATGATGCTGGATATCTGTGGCTAAGTAGATGCCCAAAGAAATAATAATTATACACTGAATCCAGTAAGGACTTACAGTAATGACATCAGCCTTTAATAACAATGCATATTTACAAACAAGCAACCTAATAAACACCCTTTACATAGTTAAGAAATCAATTAATTTTACATTGTGGTGCCATATATTAAGTATTCCCACCAAGAGTGCACCGCTTGTCTCTACGTGTGGCTCATCAGTCTCCAAGTGTCAGCGATTTAATCCAACGAGGCCGCGTTCTAATTCAGTAAGCACAAATCAAATCGCTGTTGGGATTTAATAAAGTAAATATTCATTCTAAAGCTTGCTGAGTAGAAGTGAGATTGTATATATATATTTTTTTAAATTAAGAAACAGTTTTTTCTAAACATGCAGTTCAGTTTCCTCCTCATCTCCCCTCTGGGCTGTTATTGCATTACTCACGCCATTTTGTCTTTTTTGTCGAGTCATTTACGTTCAAACTTTTCTCTATTATTCATCTCAGTCCTCTGGTGGGTAAAGCCCATCTGCACGAGATGAGCAGTCTCGTCACACCTGCTCCCTGATGTCACGTATATTTTCCACTGCACGCTCATCATAAAGACGTACAGATGAGGTCGGCGTGCACTACAGATAGAAATCACACGCACATAATCCCTCTCAGCACTGCATTGTCCTTCATGCTGCAGGGTATTCAACCTCACACTTCACAATCCGTATCGCTAAAGGCAGTTCCCTCCCATGCACCAATCAGCCGCAACATTAAAGCCACTGACAGGGAAAGTGGATAACTCTGAATAGCTTGTTGCAGTGTAATGGACTGCTGTAAAATGCTGGATCCTGGCGTTTATGTGGACATTATTTTGACATATACTGCCTACCTAACATCCCTATAGACTTGGCTGACACCCGTCCATACAAGCCCCAAGCAAGTACTTGAGGGAACTTGTGGTGCTTTTGAGGATCCTTTAATGACCATACAACACAGATTAAGCCTAAAAACTATATGATAGTTCAGGTTATTCTGTTTCTGAGTGTTAGGTGAGAAAACAAAAGCAAATTATTAAGTCACGTAAAGCTTATGGGAAAGAAAAACACTTCTGTAAAAGTCAAAAAAGAGAAAAGGTCACAAAAAGTGTCTGCAAATTTTATACTGACATGAATTTAGCCTTAAGGTGAGAGCACTTCAGTAGCGTATCTGGGTCACTGCATCCATCAAGCCCATTTTTTTTCATTGCACTTGGAAAAAAAAACCAAGGAAAGTTTTCTAGCCAATCCTAAATAAACTAATTAGATTAGATTGAGATTAATGGGATTACTGAGTTTCAGATATTAATTCAGTGTGGCATTTCAGTCACACAAGTGTGTACAGTACTTAGAGGACTGCGTGTGCCGCACTAATGCTAGATAATGAAGGGATGAACAGTCCCGTGGCATTAAAAAGGACTGAGCTGTTTCTGTTTCCTCTGAGTGGAGAGAAACCCCACAGAAATGGATTTGTTGCTTTTTTTAAAAATTTTATTTCTTGCACAGAGGAGCCAGGCTGTCTGCAGCTGAACAAAGATGGAAGAGAAAGGGAATATAAATCCACTCTAAATTTGTATTTGTGACACACTTTCTTTGGTTTATTTGCTCTGTAAATGTAGACCAATAAAACCTTATTTGACAAAGGATAGACTTGGAATTTCTACAAAAATGCTCTTATGGTTGTGTGATAGTTATAAAGTTACAGCCAAGAACACAAGCAGCGGCCTAGCTGCACCTCTGAAGTTCACTTTTTTAAAAACAAAATATGATGTTTTTGTTTAATTATTGACAAAAAACACGGTTCTAATGTTTTATTACACTCAAAGTTGATAGACTGTTTATAAAAGATGGACATAGTAATAAGTTTGTCTCCTACTGGTTTCTGTTGCCTTAGGTTTAGCACTCGACTTCGGACAAGAGAGTGATATTGTAGTGTGAATGTGTGTGTGAATGGGTGAATGACTGAATGTAGTGTGAAGCGCTTTGGGGTCCTTAGGGACTAGAAAAGCGCTATACAAATGCAGGCCATTTAGAGCTGCCAGCTTAAGCCACAGACTGTATATGAAAGATGGACATAGCTACTGTGAAAAAGCCGAGGGTTTTCGCCTACGTCATCTGTGTGTTTAAAATCAGATGTAAGCAAGCGGCAGATTTGAATGAGAAGCCAAGAGACACTGGATAGTTACAGTATAGGCTAGCAACTTAATAATCACACATATCCTGCTTTAACCTTCTTTTTGACTCTAATGTGGAACATGATTTACATGATGAACATTAGATTATAATTATAATCAAGAAGACTTATAACTACACTCAACAAAAATATAAACGCAACACATTTGTTACTGCTCCCATTCCCCATGGGATGGACGTAGAGACCTAGAATTCATTCCAGATACACAATATAACCATCCCTCCCAAACAGTGGTCACAAATCAGTCCAAATGTGTGGTAGTGGGCACATCTGCTATATTGGGATAATCCATCCCACCTCACAGGTGTGCCACATCAGGATGCTGATCTGACATCATGAGTAGTGCACAGGTGTACCTCAGACTGCCCACAACAAAAGGCCACCCTGGAATGTGCAGTTTTGTCTCACAGCAAAATGCCACAGATGCCACAAGCAATGAGGGAGCGTGCAATTGGCATGCTGACAGCAGGAATGTCAACCAGATCTGTCGCCCGTGCATTGAATGTTCATTTCTCAACCATAAGCCGTCTCCACAGGCGTTTCAGAGAATATGGCAGCACATCCAACCGGCCTCACAACCGCAGACCTCGTGTAACCACACCAGCCCAGGACCTCCACATCCAGCAGGTTCACCTCCAAGATCGTCTGAGACCAGCCACCCAGACAGCTGCTGGAACAATTGGTTTGCACAACCAAACAATTTCTGCACAAACTGTCAGAAACCGTCTCAGGGACGCTCAACTGCATGCCCGTCGTCCTCATCGGGGTCTTGACCTGACTCCAGCTCGTCGCCGTAACAGACTTGTGTGGGCAAATGCTCACATTCGATGGCGTCTGGCACGTTGGAGAGGTGTGCGCTTCACGGATGAATCATGGTTCACATTGTTCAGGGCAGATGGCAGCTGAGAATGTCCCAGTTCTTGCATGGCCAGCATACTCACCGGACATGTCACCCATTGAGCATGTTCGGGATGTGCTTGACCGGCGTATACGACAGCGTGTACCAGTTCCCACAAATATCCAACAACCTCGCACAGCCATTGAAGTGGAGTGGACCAACATTCCACAGGCCACAATTGACAATCTGATAGACTCCATGCGACGATGTGTTGCACTGCATGAGGCAAATGGTGGTCACACCAGATACTGACCGGTTCTGGGTCCCCAGACCCCCAATACCGCAAAAAACTGCACATTCCAGGGTGGCCTTTTGTTGTGGGCAGTCTGAGGTACACCTGTGCACTACTCATGATGTCAGATCAGCATCCTGATGTGGCACACCTGTGAGGTGGGATGGATTATCCCAATATAGCAGATGTGCCCACTACCACACATTTGGACTGATTTGTGACCACTGTTTGGGAGGGATGGTTATATTGTGTATCTGGAATGAATTCTAGGTCTCTACGTCCATCCCATGGGGAATGGGAGCAGTAACAAAGGTGTTGCGTTTATATTTTTGTTGAGTGTAGTAAGAACCAGGGAGTCAAAAGGTAATTTTTCCTTAGACATCTCTACAGCTGCACTCAAAAAAATCAGTTGTTGAATGAACACAATTTAATCATGGCACCTTTTTCCACGTGACTTAACCAAGTACAATAACCCATTTTTGACCATGTCAAACCAACACATTTGGCATTTGGTGGTTTAATGTAATCAGATTACGTTGGATCAACGTAGTATACTTGGAATTACTTGAAGTGATTTAAATAAGTATGTAGAGTGAAATTAGTTTTAATTTATTCTACACAAGTTAAAAACTTTAGGAAAACACAATGAAATCTTGTTGTTTGAACAACTACTTTGTTAATCAAGGCAATTACTGCTAGTCTTGCTTAATGAACCAATATGGGGGTTGATGATTTCATAGAGACAAACAACCATTTGCTCTTACATTCATGGGTAACTTAGAATCACCAATCAACCTAACTCTAATAACACACTGCAAACCAGCCAGATGTGGATTTGAACCCAGGCCCTTCTTGCTGTGAGGCAACAGCACTAACCATCACGCCACAAAACTGTCAAGCCAGGCTTAACAAAACTAGGAAAGCTATGATTACAAGGCTTGATACAGAATTCTCCGTACGTTTTTGTCCTTGACAGGTTAAACCACAATAAATAGCGATAGCACATACATGGTGTGGGTATAGTTGTCTGGCTCTTAAAACTCCAGCGATTTTCCTGCAGTTTGAGATCTAATGTGATCTTGTGATCAACTAACAACTAACCACTCTTACTAGATTATCATGTCATCTCAACAAGAACAAATTAAGTCCTACCTCAAAGCACACTGTGCGCTGTCAATCTTACGTGCTGCACAATAATGTTTAATATTTAGTATTTACTGTTATATTCCCATATGTCATCGTGATGTTGTTTATTCTTTTGCTCTCGTTTTCTTCTGCTTGTTTTCTTTTTTCATTCTCAACAGGTGAAATTAATAAAAAAAAACAAAAACAAAAAAAGAACAAATTAAGTTGCTGAATTTCATGCAGATGCTACATGATTTAATTACGTTCACCATAGAAACATGAAATTATTTAGTACATGTAACAACCACCCAATTTCTTTTTTTTTGAGTGTGGACTTCTTTTAGTAACAAGAGGAGTCGCCTCCTGCTGACCTTTAGAAAGAATGCAGGTTTAGCCAATGTTTTTCAATGTTTTTGTATTGGCTAAACCTTGGCTAAATTCGTTTTTGAGGGGGTGGTGGGGTTGGTTCTTTTTACAGTTTATAGCCAACGATGACTAGTCGGCTTGGATAGCATGGCACATATAATTGACTGTATCTGTACTCAATGAACTGGACAAACCAAATTCGACTCTCTTGTGTGACTGAAACTCGACGATACAGCACCCAGTTGTCACTCAAAGCTGCCATTCCCTAAAAGCACTACTTTCTTCTTCTGGCCACAACAATAATGTAATAATATATATTTTCTGTACCTACAAGGCAAGTAATTACAACACAAGCACAAAATTATGCCACAAAAATTTTTATTCCCTGACCTGCTGGTGAGTGGTGCCTGACAGTTGATGGGAAATTGATTGGATACATGAAGGGTTTTGGTACATGACCATCTTTACAACCGATCTTATCCAGCGACAGCCAGCAACCAGTTGCAATTTACTTGGGGAATACACATGTTTTCCTATTGGTCAATGGTTGTATTACAGCTCAGTGTTGGACAGCTCTTGTTCAAAGTGCACATAATTTTTTTTAATGTACTAGGCTTTGTTTATGCAAAAGTGTCAAAAATGAAAAAGAGTGGCTATGGAGACTAAGTCACTTTTTACTTTACATCTCAGAGGAAAAAATGAATTATATGGTTTGATTTTTGTGAGCTTCACAGATGCTAGCAGATGTCCTAAATATATCTAACAAAGTCAATCTTTGTGCCTAATTTTAGTAGTTATTCCGGGCTAAGCTAATTGCTAAGCTAAACTGCTAGCAGAGTTCCCAAGAGGCAATGCAAGTTACTCTAAATGACCTTATAAATATTTGAATCAGAAATAAAATGACGAGTTAAGCTCTTAACTGGAAAAAGTAGGCTATCTCCAAAAACTTAAGTTTGGGAGGTGAACTTCCTTTTCACAGTCAGCAGCAGACTGGACCTGTCTCAGCTCTGTCTAGCCTTGACAGGTATTTGTTCATGAACACAACAGCAGGCGAAGCTGTCAGAGCTCACAACACCTGCTGTATTAATATTCTGTTTTAGGGTGGATTTCTTGTTTTAATGATTCATGTTGTTCCTGCTGTCTCAGCCAGTGTCACACCGTCTCACTGCAGGTTTATGAAGCCAACAACAAGACTAAGTGAAAAAGAGCTATCGGAATTTAGCGACTGTATGATTCCACACATTTTCAGAGAAGCTGTCAGTTTCAGTAAAGTCGTGTTTTTTTCCTCTTCCGAGCTGAAATAAATGTCCGTGAGGACAACAAAGCCCTGCCTGTGCAGCTAAACAGTGAAATGTCTGATCTACATAAGCTTTTCTTCCAGTTTTTGCGTGTCACCTCTGAATGACTCGCAATAAACCCGTCTGATCTCGCTGAGCTCACATCGTCTCGTTTTCAGCCCTCAGATTGTTTTCATCTCTTTAAAATTAATCCATTATTTGCAGTGTGTAGTCAGATGTAGAATAAGCAATTACACGAGAAACAATTATGATAGGCTTTTTCTGTTCATGAATAGGATTACCAAGTAACACCTAGACACAAAAAATTTTGTTTGTGTTATTTGTGTGCAACCTAATTCTCTATTCATCATTTGCACATCAAAAGCAATGCACTTTTTCATGAAAATAGCTACAATTACATTTTAGCACAACCCTCCCAGCTTTTTTTGGCATACAGATGACACGTTTGCTGCCACTTTTGAAGAGCGAAACGCCAGTAGCGATGCAAATCCACCGCACGGTCCTCTCAGATATGATTGACAGCTGTGGTTATTCTTAACGTTTCTATCAGGTCAGCCCATGGCCAGCTCCGTCGTATTTCAGTGTCGGGTACAAAGATGAAAATCTCTACTGCTCGACATGGAGCCGAGCCCTGTTCTCTGTTGTGTGTGCGGCGGCTGACTTATTACAGACTGAATGTCTGGACAGAAGGGCTTACCAGGCCTGGGATTTCCGTCTGGACATGCTCTGCCTCAACCACTTTGAGTGTGGGGTCAGGTGATAGATCAGCTGTCTGCAAATCTTATCAGAAGACTTTATGGTGTCTGCATCCTGTAGACGAGGACAGAAAGAGTGCTGATAAAGGAACACAGAGCATGAGAGTAATAGTACTAAGGCAGCAGCTTTTTCTGCCCGTGGAAGTAAAAGAGAAAAACAGTTCTTTGCAGCTCTTTATACCTCTCAAGGTTTTAAATCCTGCCAAGTTTCCTCGATTCTTTTTTTTTTTTTTACACTCATCAACCTGTAGCTCCACCATATTTCACCTGAACAGAAATATTAATGGTTTATTATTATTCTTGAAGCCTTGAGCTACTCCTGAACAAAACACAATTTAACTGACTTGCTGGAGCAAGAAAATCTAATCACATGCAGCATGCACTGGGAAGCAAAACACAGGAAGTAGTAAGCAGAGGTGAGATACAGCAGCTACTGATAAACCCAGATAATTTCAATGTATTAATCATGCTGTGGCTCCTGGTGACCACTGCCTACATAATAATAATAATAATAATAATAATAATAATAATAATAATAATAATAATAATAATAATAATAATAATAATCATCATCATCATCATCATCATCATCATAATAATAATAAAAATAAAAATAATAATAATGATTCAGTTTTCATCTTTGATTTTTCAGACAGGCTGAATTACACATTCCCATCTGTACATAAAATTCAACCTTATTCTGTTTCAAGGTGCTATTTTGATTTATTCAATCTTGCTGGCACTGTCAGGTCACTCCAGCTTTATGAGTTTCAGGTATGAAAAATTTAACAAACTGCATTAAGCGGTTTTCCAGGATTCTTACTGAGCAGCTATTTCTAGCTCCTCGAGAGTAACATGTGTCGGCGGAATTTCTTTCGAGCATCTGTCTGTAGGAATGTCAATAACATCCTCGGATGAGATTTTCTTAAGAAGACAGCGATTCACAAACGGAATTCATAAGGGAAATGTTCTTAGGAGAAAGCTTTCCTTTGCAGAGTGCTAACACCAAGCTTGTCAGGGAAACACAAAAACACACAGAAAAAAGGAAAGAAACCTGACCTTCTTAGGACACTGCATCTCTCGAGCCAGACTGAGCAGCAGCTCGTGTGAGATGGGATCCACTAGATTGAGGAAGGCAGCGTTTTTGTACAAGATGTCGTTGAGCGATGTGCCTTCTAAACCCAGATCCTACCAGAGAAGACAAGATAACAAAAAAGAATCACAAACCCAGCAAGATGCAGTTGCAGAAATACACAATTAGGGGTCTAAGAATGTTGATTTAGTCCGACAAACAGGTCCCTACTGTGTCAAGGGCATCGTGACTCCTAATGGAAAGATAAAAGAAGCGTTTTGTTTTAAATATTCATTAAAGAAGACAGGCTGCGTTTTCATCTACAGTAGCAAAGTGAAATGTAAGTGGGGGGGAGTCACTGGGGAGAGGCTGTGTTTGGACATATCACCCCTCGGTGGCACTTATCCACAGGGCATATCTTGACATACCATAGTGCTTACTGTTTGCAGAAAGCAACCCATGCCTGACTCTCTCTGACCTCATGTTAATACCTCAGATCAAACCTCTGATTTCTACATGCTCTACTTTCATTGGTTGGTTAAAACTTGGGGAAAAAACAACTCAACCCAATAACTTTCAAATGCATTTAATATCTCAGTGCACATGCATCTATTTTTCCTCATTTATAATTCTCTTCTTGCCGTGGCACTTCAATATGTTAGAGTTTGAATACATTTCATTTGTGCTGCACGTAAATACATCTGCAAAGAGGTCAGAACTGACAGCTGTCACGGCAGCTTGCACGCAGTTATGATGAATCCGAGAGGATCTGCGGTGAAAAAAAGAAATCAAACCAACTAAAAAGAGGAGATGTCAGATGACCTTTCGAGAGTGATGAGACAAGCAGCAGTCAGCGGTGCTGCTGTGCGCGCTGAACCATACCAACTCGCCTTCATCCACATGTCCATCCTCAAGGTCCTAATGAGCCAATCTATGATGGTGAGCACTTGTGCAGCCCATGCAAGTTTAATGAGAAAAGAAAGCCTTTGAGACACTACATACGGTACGCACACACCTGCGCGCATGCACACACATTTCAGACACATCCGCTTTTTTTCCTTCCTTAAACACAATCTGCATTGATTGTAAAAGACAGTTGGAGTGGGAGGCTTGCAGCTCCACATTCCTGGCAGTCCTTTTAACAAGGGTGGCAGTAAACACAGACTGAACCCAAAGCATGGGAGAAGCTGCTTTTGCTCTTCTAAGAAAGACTTCTAAGAAAGAGAAGGTGTAAAAATATCTCCCTTCAGTGTTCATGCCTGATCAACTGTCACGTGCGAGTGTGAAACCAAGCCTGGATCCGTCCTCATATCTGCAACGAAGCTCAGATCTCTTTCCTATCTGCGGCAGAGCTCGCTGTTACACACCAATTAAATCTGCAGCTAATTCTGAGAACAGAATCTCGTCAATATCTGCTGCAAACTCTGCAAGAAAAAAAAAAAGATAAAGTGAGGATCATTTAATAAAAGTAGAGCTCATTTAGGGGAAAGTGAGCCTCCCGTCCCCTGTGATGTGGCTGTCATGGAGCCTGGCCAGGCCAGTTTATCTCCTTGGCTTGATTAAGGAGGTTCCACTCTCTCCTGTGTCAAGGCTTCAGAGTAATTAACACCGGACAGCTAAAAGACAAGGGCAAGCAAACAAATGAGATCACTTAGGATATTGCTGTATCTTTGATGTGTCCACATATCCTTTCATGCGTGTTTTACACATTTGCCAAAGCAGGCGAGAAGAGGCTTTAAAGAAGCCCTTTGATTAAGATCCTGTATGGTGGAGTGTAGGACATTTGAGGTCATGTGTAGAAAACTCGTCCTACTTAATTTTGCAAAAACTACATCAAATCATCGCACTGAGTGTGTTCTTAGCTTGATGATGATGCATTTTAGAGGTAATTGATTTAGTTTCCTCAATTCATTTTAAAATGACAAAAATACCAAATCTTCACATGACTGTAGGCACACACACACTAGAATATTTACAAAAATAAATAAATAAGGAAAGCAATGACAGTGGCCTAGATTTTCATTTCTTTAGGTACGAGTTAATAAAACCTTTTGAAGTGGAATAATATTTTGTATTGGTGAACACAAGACTTCAGGGCTCTCATTGTTGCTGCTGGAGCACAGGCCATTACAGTGAGAGAGAGAGACATTAAGAGTGGGGAGTGATGGAGGTGCTAGGTCGCTCTAATGGGCACATTAGAACAGCCTAAGGAAAAGGTGAAACTCTGGCTTTAGAAGAGAAGGGAAACAAGGACAAATGCAGACAGGGATGGAGATTTATTTGTGCTCTGCATTTCAGGAAATATCCAGAACCATCAGGAGAAAATCAAATTTGAGGTAATGCGATGACACAGTGTGGAGTTTGAACATTTCCTCATTTGGTGGGTAGGTAATCCTATCAAATCTAATGTCAACACTGAGCACGTTTAGCCACAGTGAGAGAGAGTGGTGAGTCACGTGCTGTGTCTGCCAATGAAACACTGTGTCACAGGTACAGTGCTCTGCCAGTGGCCTACTTTCCATAAAAAACAAATGCTTCAGGAGGAAGTGGCCAAAGGAGTGAGCCCACACACGCGTGTAGTAACCGCAAAGGGAAATGAACGAATAATGTGGGCTTAGGTCAGAGGTCAGAGGCCGTTACAGAAAATGCTGGAGAACACTACAGTGCACCTGTGCCATCGCTACATTTTGGATATGCATGCAAAAGACTCATTCACGCACGTACACAGTCCCTCACCGCTCTCTGTGAGATGGGAAAACAATGCATGCCCGCATCAACACCACAGCAGGCTTTAGGGCAGCGCTGCTGTTGGCAAACAACGTCCGACTTCACCATGCCCTGTGCAGGTTTCTTCCTTACCTTCCTCAGTAATTTGAGCACGTCGGTCGCCTGGTCTATCCTGCGGTCACGGAGCAGCTTCTGGATCTCTTTGATCCACGCCACTCTCCTCATGTACGGGCTGTGGTTAGTCCTTCGCAGCATTCCAGGCAGTTTGTCTGATTTGAGCATCAGCGCAAACAGAAAGTCCCCGCCGCCCCGACCTCCCCTCTCGCTCTCTCCGGCGCTGTTCAGGAGCTTGCGTCGCCTTTTGGAGAAATTCTCGTTGTCCAAGCTGCTCTGCCTGCTCAGTCTGGAGCCCATGGTGTTGTTGTTGTTTGTTGGCTTGTTTCTTTCTCTTTTTTTTTGACACAGTCAGACAGCACCACTACCAAAAGGACAATCCCATGACGAGCTCCAGTTGCCCGTTTCCAGCAGATGCTCCTAAGTGGATGGTAGAGAAAAAAAAACAAAAAACAACAGCGTCGTGTTGTCTGGCTCTGCGACTGGCTGTCAGATGGCTGGGGATCCGGTACAGAGCCACATAATATCCTAGAACGCTCTAAACGATCATCGTTGCCTCGTGCACCCGTCACGCGTTAGTATATCTCGCTTTGTTTTTCTCCTCCGTCGCCGCCACTGTGCGCTACGTGCGCCAGGCTCAGATGATGATGATGATGCTCCGGCTGCTTCATCCTCCGGTCGTGTCTGCTTTTACGCTGCTGTTTAGATTTGTGCAACGTGGAGAGTCCGACCAATCGCAGCATCTGGTGCCTGCTGCGCGTCTCTCCTCCCAGCCATAAACCCCCCTCAGCCCTCTCCCTCTCCTCCCCGTGCAGCTGCAAAAAGGGGAATCAAATCACAAGAATATTCAGCACGTGATACCAATGTAAGCAAAAGAATCGTTGAAAGAAAGGGATTTTTTAAAAATGCTCTGAATGTGCCACTTTCAGTTTGATTTTTTTTTCTCTTAGGGGGGTCTTCGGTTTATCTTCCAGAAGACCTGAAAGTTTGTCTTTTAGCTCCAGATTCTCAAGTACGTGCTTCGCCATGGGCCCCGGTATAAATCTGAAATTTCTCTTTTGGCAGTCTTGTTGTTGTTCAGCCTTTGCATGAGCTGTCAGCTCCTGTTTGCATCAATCACAGCTTCACTAAATCACAGAATTCACTGAAAAATGTTCACATCTCGTCTTTTTGTCACATTGCCATCTCTCTTTATTTATTTCCACGGAGGTCGGTGAATGGGGGGCCCCTGAGGTGCAGCCAGCGACATAATAGACAGCTCTCAGTTATTTCAGCCCCCATCCACACCTATTCTATTTGTAGCCCAGCTCCCATCATTGTGGCTTTAAGGACTTTGAGCCTGACTTGACCTTATTTGCTCTCATGATTCAGGCTCACTCTTGTTTAGTGGAGAGCACAGCGCTGTGATCTGTTGTCTAATAATTATTTTCCCTGGCTCTGGACCGGCCCAGCTGCATATTTTTTTTAGAGGTTGTAATTATGATTGACCAGTGCCCTTAATTTAATGCAGCATCCTCACGGCACTGACTTGTTTTGTCAGATCCTTGACTCTCGGAGCAATGCCGGTAAAGCGACCCAATTGAACAGCTTGCTCTAAATGCTGCTTTCCTGTTTCAGGTTTGCAAAGTTTTTGTGACAAGAGAATTAAATCTGCACCTAGAAACAGTTAATGGACATTAAAAAAAGATTCTCAACCCAGTGGCCAACTTTTGGTGGGGTCTGGTGATGATTAAGGTGCACAGATTCTGTTTGATTTACATATCGCAGGGAGCACTACTCTGTCAGCTTTATTATATCCTGTGTGATTGCAGCTTCACAGTGGCAGCAGGGTTATCGCTGTTTGAAAGAGACTCACATTTAACAGGCAGAGAGGGTCTAATGGGACAAATTAATGAGTACACATACATACATTTTTATTACTATTTTAAAGCTCTTCTAAGCTTTGCATCAGCCCATTATCTACAATATGGGGAATTCTCTTATTGTAATATTCAGTATTTGTTGTCCTTTTCTGTCTTGACAAGCCAAAGCACGTTAATCTATAACTGTTCTACCTGAAGATGTTTATGAACTGCAGGTTAATTGATATCAACATGATGTAGCACGACAAATGAAATAGTAAAAAAAAACAAAAAAACAAAAAACAGGTCATGGTCAAAATAGCAAAGAAATCACGCAGCCCAAGAGGATAACAGTGAAACAGTGATGTCATTTGCTTGCCCCCAAGCAGCTTAGTGGTTAGGATGCTGACTCTGAGTAGCAACCATTTTTCTGGGGTTGGCAAAACTGAGCTTTTGTTCTGCTGTTGAATCCGTGTAGACTCAATAGTAATGTTCTATTGTGGCCGTTTACTACTGTCACATCTAATTATATTATGATGACTCATATATAATAAGCAATTTCTTCTTCTTCTGGCCTCTTCTCCTATAGATCACCACAGTGAACATTAGCCTCCATCACGCCCTATCCCCAGCATCGTCCTCTGTCACACCAACCCTCTGCATGTCCTTCATTTCTTAGTGGTCTCTCTCTTTTCCTCTTGCCCGACAGCTCCATCTCGGACACACTTTGTCCAATATATTCACTATCCCTCCTTTGCACAAGTCCAAGCCATCTCAGCCTTGCCGCTCTGATTTTATCTCCAAGCTGCTCAGCCTGAGCTCTCTCTGATATTCTAATCCCATCCATTTTCGTCACACCCCAAGAAATCTTCAGCATCTTCAGCTTTGCCTTCTCTCTTTTTGTCAGTGCCACTGTCTCCAAACCAAACATCATAGCACGTCTCACTACCGTATAGTTTCCCTTTCATGCTTGCTGCTGTTCCTCTGTCACATATCACCCCTGTCACTAATCTCCACCCTACCTCTACTCTCATCTTCCCCTCTCTTGTGCTTTGGATGGTTGAACCCAGGTATTTAAACTCATCCACCTTCATAACCCTTACTCCTTGCAGCTTCACTGTTACACTTGTCTCCCTCACATTCACACAAATGTATTGTTTCTTGCTTCGTTCCTCTTCTCTCCAGAGTATACCTCCACATCTCCAGGCTCTCTTGCACCTGTTCCCTGCTCTCACTACAGATCACAAAGCTGTCTGCAAGCATCACAGTCCATTTAGACTCCTGCCTGACCTCATCTGTCAGCCTGCCCATCAGCACTCCAAACAAGAAGGGTCTTAGAGTCAATTCTTGATAAAATCTCACTCCCACCTTTCAGTCTTATTGCACACCTCACCCTACGATCCCTGTCCTCATACATATATCCAAAAACAGCTGCTGTAGAAAAAATGTAACTCCAGTTCTCTTAATTTGTTCACATACCACCGATCAGGTTTCACTGTTGTTGTGTGGGCCTATTAAAGTAGTGGCTGTGGCCTTCAGTTTTCCCACTCCACCTAGCAGCGATACCGTCACTTCAAATTGCACCCCTTGGCCTATAACTCACAAAATCAGTCAAAAATCCCCCCAACACTGCACACTGTGTTAAATTTGACCCGTTCATGTACACTGTAAGAGGTTGCAAACAAAAAAAGACTGGGTGGCCTCTGTTCTCCCTCATTTGTACAGTGCTGCTATGACAGAAGCAGCTTAGCTACCAACTCCTAATTGCAGCACACATCCCAGAGCCTGTCTGTGGCGTCCCTATCATTAAAAGGAGCGCAGCCGGCCATAAAAACACATTACATCACCTTTCTGCTCTCCATGTTTCTGCAGGCTGCGTTTCACCTGTCGCCGAGGAACAACAGCAGCGTGTGATCAGATCTGCTGCTGCGTATACAGGAATAAACAAGCCTCCCTCTTTATTGTACGAAAAACAACTGGAGGGAAACATGGTGGGTAGTGTGAGTGCATCGCTCCCATCAAAGTCAAAACGAAACCTATAAGCCTCTAAGCTGACGGATAAAAATATGAAAAGAGCTCCAGCTGATATTTCACACAACAACTCCGGTGCAGTGACAGTGCTGTTCGCATTAAAACTGAAGGAAGCACTGTGATCTGTAACTAAACAGAAATATAATTGCTCTCTTCTGCTATAAATCAGCTCTGCCTGCTGAACAAACTCCCCTCTCTTGGGGTGGCTCTGAACATGGGAGATCCAGAACAGGATATAGTAATTAGATTTAGAGACAATCATAGCAGCAGCAGCAGCAGCAGACCACAGGCTCCTTTGACAGCACTTTATCAGTGTGGCCCAGCAACAGGAGTGCACGCTGGATTAGCCGAGGTACCACAGAAGGGTATTTGCTGTTCTGCAGCTACCGTCACCGACGCTGCCAGCTTGGACTTGTGCTCCCGGGCGAAGGCGAAGGCATCTTAATCGGTCTGAGGACGCCTGCAGAAAAAGCCAAATAGAATGTGACACGGTTACTGAGCATGGCAACGCTGCTGGCCGAGCCAATCACACAGAGCCCCGAGTCAGAGCTGAATGCTGCTTGCATCTGTAAACAGATCACTCTCACCTTCACTTTGTCAAACCTGGCATATTGATATCCGAGTGAAATGGAAAGTTATAGAGCACCAGAAAGACAAACTTGAGAGCTTCACTCCAAAGTGATCAGTGATGCGAAGAGCAGTTGTTGTTTGGAGAGAGAAATATGATGGAAATAATAGATTGCAGCACCTAAATTCAGATTTTTTTTTAAAGAATTGAATGTGGATGTCTGGAAATGTGTTTTTTTTTCTGTCAGAATTTTGAACCTTATTGTTTTTCTTCCAACATCCCCAAGAGCTAACACACACACAGTAGGCACTCCAGAAAGCTTTGATGGTGATTGCTTTCCACCTCTCATCTTCCTCTATGCTTTTTTTTCTCTCTCTCCATATATATACACATTTCTTTTTCTTCTTCTTAATAAAAAAACAAACAAACAAAAAAACAGCATTGCTCATATGAAAGGACTGCTCATCAGAATCACAGTGTGACACCCGAGCGAAGTCACACCTTCAAACCAAGATGACACAGCACACATCAGCGGAGACTTTAGTTAGTTATATAAAACACTGTCATTATTGCTAAGGCTCAGTAAGAGTCAGGTCATTCCTTCTGTTCTGTCCAGCATTTCCAATGAGTCTGTGAAACAAACAAACCAAAGGTGAGTGAAATAAAAATGTGGTGTTCTTTTTGCTTCAGATTGTTAAACATATGTAAATGTTTGGCTCCCAATTAAAAAATAATGATAGGCGATGTCTGGAGGAGAAGACTGTTGCTTCTGAGCTGAAGAATCCGGTGTCTTTCCGAGGTGTGCTGATTTCTCCCCTCCCGGCAGAGAAATGGTTGGGAAGTCCCTGATTGCTGGTCTGGTGGTCCTTCTGGTGGCTGCAGTGAGCCTGTTCCTGGGGGTGTTCATGGGTTTGGGGAAGAAAAACACACCTCCCACTTCAGACCACTTCTACTCAAAGGCCGCCGTGGCTGCTGATGCTGGAAAGTGCTCGGAAGTGGGGAGGTAAGACGACATATAGCAGATGCCGTGCTCTTCTGTGCGCGTCTTAGCTGTTAAGTGTATTCTCTTGTTTCCAGGGACATTCTGAGGAAAAACGGCTCTGCTGTGGATGCTTCAATCGCTGCCTTGCTGTGTGTTGGCCTTTTGAACGCTCACAGCATGGGCATCGGAGGAGGGCTCTTCTTTGTCATCTATAACGCTTCCACAGGTGAGCGTGCCTCATTAGTTAGAAATTGCCAGCACAGACAACCGAGGAGACACTGATCAATCAGTCCTCGTTTTCTGCTCAACAGGAAAGGTGGAAACCATTGATGCGAGGGAGACTGCACCCATGAACGCCACTGAAGACATGTTTGGCAACAACACTAAGCTTTCTCGCACAGGTAGCACCTTGCTGTGCTCTGCTGGAGTATTTCCCGGGTGCTGATTGGCCAAATGTAGACCAGATTTCATTTAATTCTCAAAGGTTGTTGATGCTACCCAAGATCAAATAGGGATTTAGAGTCCATCGAGCTCTCGTCAGATGTTCTCACATTCTTAACAACCTTATTATACCTTCCTTTGCCCCCATTTAAAAGCTCTGGGACGAGAACACTTTAGCGATAGATATCTCACACTATCTTGATGTCTCTTAGCATGGTGGTCCCTCACTCAGAGAAGGGGTAGAAAGAGAGCTTGTGAAATTAAAATCAGTGGTACTGCTGTTTCTGCGTGACAGGTGGACTGTCCATAGCCATTCCGGGAGAGATCCGCGGTTATGAGATGGCACACAAAAGGCATGGCCGGCTGCCATGGAAGGAGCTGTTTGAGCCCAGCATTGCCTTGGCTCGTGACGGATTTCCGATTGGAAAAGCCCTGGCTCATGCAATCTTAAAAAGCAAGGATTCCATTCAAGGAGACGCCAACATGTGGTGAGGGTGATATTCTCATATCTGAATACTTAATAATACACTGTAAACCGAAAGAAATAGATATTTGGGGAAATGTGTTCACTTTAACTACAAGTTAGAGGAGAAAATACTATGCTTATGCCAGCATGTATTAAGCTACAGCCAGTAGCCTAATACATGTTGCAGTAGATATTCTTGGCTTATTAGACTATTCTTAGCTTAGTTCAGCATCAAACCAGAAACAGGGGAAAACAGTTGTCTGAATCTGCTGCTGCTGGAGGTAAAGCAACCCACCCAGCAGCACATCTAATGATAAATGCCTCATCATTACCTCAGAATCTGAGCCAAATAAATGGCTGACCCTGTTTATTTCACTGAAATAAAAACAGTCTTCCTAGAGTCTACCATTTATATACTATATACTATTCTCTACTTTAGAGAATACAAGAATAAGAAGATGGAAATGAGCATAGCAGGTGTGCTTTAGCAGAAATGACAGAGGTACAAAAACCTAAATGAATCAAAATGTTAGATGGAAATAAAATATCTATAATAACTGTGCTTCATGTCAAACTGTGCCTTTATATATATATATATATATATATCTTTTAAAAACACATTGTGAAAATTATTCAGATATTACTCAGTGGCTCTGTGTTTCTTTTCTACACCCTTATCTTGCTCTGATAATTGGGTGCATTGCTGTTTACCACAGCGGTTCTTTTTAAAGGTCTCAATTTCTACTTACAATGGCTTTAATATTCTTTAATACATGTTTTCTTTTCTTCCCTCTCTCAGCGAGGTCTTTTGTGATTCTCAGAGAAACATCCTGAAGGAGAATGATATTGTTAGATTCCCAAAGCTGGCTGAAACATACCAAAGAATAGCAGAAGAGGGGCCTGATGTGTTTTATAACGGGGCGATGGCACAGAACATTGTTGAGGACATCCAGACGGCAGGTGCTCTGCTGTATCCTCATCCGCTGTTGTCTTCAGATGCTTCAGTTGTTACTCCTCCTATTGAATTCACAACGACACTTCTGTACTGGTTCCAGGTGGTATCATCACCCTGGAAGATTTGTTGGAGTACCAGCCCGTGCTGAATGAGAACCCTCTGAAGCTGAACGTCGGGGAATACACCATACATGTCCCAGATGCCCCCTCCAGTGGCCCTGTGCTGGCACTCATACTCAACATAGTGGATGGTGAGCAGCCTGGCTGAGTGTTTGTGCAGCCATGCAGAAGAGAGGATGTCAGGTTTCCCCAGGTCATCTCTAGAATGTTTCTTTCCCTTCTTTGGAAGCAGAAAACTGAGCTGCTGCTTAGTTCTGCCTGCCAAATTTAATTTACCATCAACACTCCATCTGTTCAGGCAGAGAATCATTAAGCCATGCTTCATAATAAAAGTGGCATCATTCATTTAAATTGAGCACTGAATGTGTTCATATAAGAAGTTGGAGGGGTGCGTGCCTGCACATTTATTCTATTTGTATTGCAGTTTTTAATAACATGCCATTGACTTTTAGCACAATAACAGAGAAGATCAGATCAGGCCAGTAAATTGTCATCTAACTGTCATTCGCTCCAGATGTATTTTTCCTGTGGATATATTGCAGGGTACAACTTCTCAGACACGAGCGTCTCTACAGCAGAGAAGAAAACTCTGACGTACCATCGCATTGTAGAGGCTTTTCGTTTTGCTTACGCCAAGAGGAGCAGATTGGGGGACCCTCGGTATCTCAACATTACTGATGTAAGGGCTCCAGCTATAATCCTCTTCATTCGTTTTTTGAGCATTTACGGCATAATTTTTCTCACTGTGGCCATAAAATTGTCTCCTGGAAACTCTTTAACTCTTAAACAGTCTGAAATGCCTGTTTTCTCCTCTTTAATTGATTTGTTTTGCTCCTTTCAGCTAATCCAAAACATGACCTCAGACTACTTTGCTGATGGCATAAGGAGCAAAATTACAGATGACACGACCCACCCAGACAGCTACTATGAGCCCGAGTATTTTGTTCCAGACAACCACGGGACAGCTCATCTGTCAGTCATTGCTGAGGATGGCAGTGCTGTGGCAGCAACCAGCACCATCAATCTATAGTGAGTTTCTCTGACAAGGCTGACATCAAGTCAGTAAATGTGCCTCTCAAAAGCCATGCATGTAAATGAACTGTCTTCACTACAATGTAGCGCACTGAGTGAAGGTTTAAAAAATGGCTTTATTTCCCCAGCTTTGGTTCAAAGGTCATGTCTCGATCTACTGGGATCATTTTTAATGATGAAATGGATGACTTCAGCTCTCCATACATGACCAATGGGTTTGGAATCCCCCCTTCACCCAACAACTTCATTCAACCAGGTGTGACTGAAATGAGTTATCACACTAGTACTTCTCTAATCCCCTGTGGGGCAGTGACCTTTAGTCAGTGTTGATGGATATCAGTGTTTGCTAAATTAAGCCTCATGTTTTTCAAAGATAGATGGTGTTACTAGATTCTTCCTCTGGTTAGGATGATTCAGAGGAGGGCCTTTTACTCATCCTCAGTTTTGCTGCCATACAATAAGCTAATCGCCTCTCTCACTCTGTGGGTCACCGGCTTGTTGTAGTGTCTCAAATAGACTATGATGTGATTGAGCTGAGTTGTTGACATTCAGCATGACTTTGCTAAAACTATCAGGCAGTCAAATCCACCTTCTTTTTACAATCTGTTTCTAGGCAAAAGGCCGCTGTCTTCCATGTGTCCTACTATCATATTTGACCAAGAAAACCAAGTGAAGATGGTTGTAGGAGCATCCGGGGGCACAAAAATAACCACAGCCACAGCATTAGTAAGTCTAATTCATTCAAATGCATCACCTTCATGTTGACTTGGGAATGTGAAACCTCCCATACATGTTGTCATTTTTCTTACCTAAAAACAGGTAATCCTCAACTCCTTGTTTTTCAACTATGACCTAAAGAAAGCCGTGACAGAGCCACGACTTCACAATCAGCTTAATCCAAATATGACAGTAGTGGAGCAGGGCTTTGAAAAGGTGGGTCACACAGACAGCAACATAGCTTAGCAGTATTACAGTTGTATCATAAGCAAAGAATGTGCATGTATGAATGTACCATGCATGTGACCATTAGTGTACTATGACTATAAAAATTGCTGTGAAAACAGGATCAAGTACAAAAGTACAAAAATATGTGTGACAACGAGGATCCAACGACAGCAGAGTTGCAGTTTTTAAACCTCTTTTATTGACCACTTTTCCAAGGTGCAGCTTTCCAGCTGTCCTGCTTCTGTGGCACACACAGCCTCCTGAACAACATCTTTAACAGGGGACGCATGATTAGGTGATGAGGTCAGGTGTGTGAGTCAGCCTCCCCTGACAATACACCCTGAACCCACTGCTCCACTCCTGCAGCTGAGCCACAAACCACACCCCACCGCAATGTTTATGCATATTTTGTAGAATGAATTTGCTGTGCTCATACTTAGATTGTATATTGTTTACAATAGTTGTTTATTGTTTTAGAGTGCAGCATTTTGCTACTTAGCTGAGTGTAGTGGGAAGTATAAAAGAATGTAGTATAGTATAAGTATATAGTATGTAGTATAAGTATAATATAAAAGAATGAATCTTTGACTTGAAAAACAAAGTTCAAAACAAAAGGGTCACTAGAGCTATAACAAATCCTCCTCATGCTAGAACGTGTGTACTGATTTTCACGACACTTCTTTAAAAAGGTTTTTTTTAGCCTTAAAAGAGTGAAAACAATTCATTTCAATTACATTTATCGAATCCTTTTTAAATAAAGAACCAAAAAACAAAAACAGCCTCCTCAAGGTGCTTTATATTGTAAGGTAAAGATCCCACAATGATACAGAAAAACTCTCAATAATCTGACAACCCTCTATGACCAAGCACTTGGTGACAGCTGGATGAAAAATCTGCCTTTTAACAGGAAGAAACATGCAGGAGAGCCAGACTCAGGGAGGGACAACCATCTGCTATGACCGGTTTGGGGTGAGGGGAGCAAGGCTGGGCAAAAGACACACTATGAAAGAGAGCCAGTAGATTAATAACAACTAATGATTAGAAGTGAGTGAACAAGAAACCCTCCATTCATTGTGGGAAGCCCTCAGCAGCCTAGGCCTATTACAGCATAACTATAAGCTTTATCAAAATGGAAAGTTTTAAGCCTAATCTTAGAGGTACAGAAGTTTTCTGTTTCATGAATCCAAACTCACCCATATGGGAAAGATATATATAAATATTTTAAAGTTTTTATCTGTCTTGTATGAAACTTGTATGAAAAGCATACAAGAGTGAAAACACATATAAGATCCCTTGAAAAATCATATAATGAAACTATGTTTTGTATACTTACTAAAAAATATATGAAAGTAATGAGAAAGTGGCCACTTTCATGAGTAAATCATATATGTTTTACTATTTCTTTTCCATATGGGCAGAGCTGGTTCCACTGAAGCTCACCCTGAGACAAGATGTTATGATATCACAAATGTTACTGAAATGCAATACGCTATACTGCCCATAGTATTTACTCACCCATCCAAATAATTAAATTCCAGTTCCAATCATTTTCATGGTCACAGGTATATAAAACTGAGCTCCTAGGCATGTAGACTTCTTCAACAAGCATTTGTGAAAGAATGGGTGGCTCTCAGGAAGTCACTGAATTTCAGTGTGGTACCATTATAAGATGTTTCCTGTGCAACAAATCCAGTTGTAAAATTTCCTTGCTACTAAATATTCCACAGTTAATTGTTAGTGGTATTATAACACAGTGAAGTGACTGGGAGCAACAGCAGCTCAGTCACAAAGGAGTATGTCACATAAAACCACAGAGCAGGATCACCGGATGAAGAAAGTGCATAGAGGTTGCGAACTTTCTGCAGAGTCAGTTGCTACAGACCTATAGACTTCATGTGACCTTTAGATTAGCTCAAGAACAGTGTGTAGAGAGCTTCATGAAATGGGTTAACATGGCCGAGCAGCTGCATGCAAGCCTTACATCACCAAATGCAAGGCAGAGTGTTGAATGCAGTGATATAAAGCATGCCAACACTGGACTCTAGAGCAGTGAAGAAGTGTTCTCTATATATATGTTCTCTATAAATAATACCACTCATTGTATCTGGTTAGAGACCACGTTTCTAAGATTTTTAGGGCCAAATAACAACAATTTTATCTGAATTTAGCACCAGAGGTCATTCAGACCTTTAGGTCTCTATGATATTCCTTCAATGTGGTGTCTCGCATTTGCCTTCATGGATAGATAAAGCTGGGTATCATGTGCATAGCAAGGAAAATGTATGCTATGCCTTCTCATAATGTTACAAAATGGAAGCCTATATGATGTAAACAGACTTGATCCCAGCACAGAACCTTGTGGGACACCAAAATTAACATTGGTGTCTAAGGAGGAATCCCTCCCTACCTACAGCACACTATAATCTCTGTAATAAAATATTATGGTCATCAGTATGAAATGCTGCATTGAAGTCAAGCAGGACAAGAGTCCACTGTCACAGGCAATAAAAGGATCCTTTGTACAGAAGCTAGCACTCTTTGTGTACTGTGACGAGCAGATGACACTTGCCAGCACAGACTGATCATATCTGAGATTGAAGCATTAATTAACGGTAAGACTTCTTTGAGCAGTCTTAATGGGTCCTAATAGACAGGTCGATGATTTTTAGGAAGCAATTATTGAAATTAACTCAGAAAGATCAATCAGAGTCCTTTTTAAAAAACAAAAACAAATAGAGCAACAAACTCGTTGTTAATCAGATGCCATTTCTCTGCCAGTTACGTACTTTAAATTGTGCATTTGTGAGTTACACCAGGGAGTCAAGCGCTTGTGATTTGATGCTTTCTTTTTTTTTTTAAAGAGGAACCACACTATCTAGGGTTGTATGCTGTGAGGATGTTACACTTATAAGAAAATAATCAACCACTGTGGGAGCAAAGTTTGGGTAGCTGCTCTGTACTGTGTTGGCACACGGTGTTGAAGATATTAAACTTAGTTACGGCAGTTAATGTCGATACAGTCAAATGTCCAGTTTCTGTGCCACATGTCAGAGTAAGATCAAAAGTATGGTTAAAGAGTGAGTGGTCTCATTAACATTTTGAGAGAATAGATTAAATGCTGTGTTGAGGCAGTCATTTTTACAGTTTACATGGATGTTAAAATCACCCACTACAATTGAACTGACAAAACCAAACAGTTGAACCAAAACAGATAAAAACACTGGCAAATTGGATAGAATGGATGGGGAGATGGATGAAATTTAACAAAAAATAAAAATGTTTTTTTTTATTTTTTTTTTATTAGAGTGTAGGTTAGGAGTCAGGTTTTCAAATGAATTAAAACTCTGTCTCCATCTTTGGTTGATTAAGAAGCTAGAGTGAAAGATTGTTGCTACTCCTCTGTTCCCACCTCCGAGGATTCTGACCGTTAAGATGACTCAGGCATGAAAGTGTTTGATTTTTTATTTCCTTCTTTCTGTGAGGCCTTCAGTTTCCCTAAATTGGCAATTGGTCATCAGACCTTGATCCAGACCTTGTACTGAAAGAAAAGCCATAACATCACCAGAGTTACAAGGATCCATCCTCTGGACACATTGAAGGTCTACACATTTTTAGACATCCCTTTAGCAGGGTTAAAAACACATAGCAATGAGATTTGATAATAAGGAAAGGGAATCAAGTGTTTCTTTATATATTACTTATCTCAACCAAGTTTTAGATTTATGCACATTGACTTTTACACATGTGCCAGCAGTCAGGAAGGTAAAAAATAATTCCACATGTGTTCTATGCATTACAAAGCCAAAACTCCTGCACAAGACTATTTCTCTATGTTTTTGTATGTGTGGTGGAACTATGCCAGAGTGTCCTGGAGGGTCTGGTCCAGAAGAACCATGTAACGCAGCTGCTAAGGACTCCAGACTCGGTGGTCCAGGCTGTGGTGCGGCAGGGAGAGCATCTCTGTGCAGAGTCTGACCCCAGGAAAGGAGGCTATCCTGCGGGATACTGAGCATTGCTGCAATTTCTTCTCAGCTCCCCTCAGCGGGACAGTCTCCTCAAAGACACTTGGACAGAATCACAATGAGACGGTGTCTGCACTGAAGACTTAAGCATTATTTAAGCTACGGAGACACAGCCACTGCGCCTTCTCTGAGATTAATTTAATCAAACATGGAAATTAACTCCACTTCAATACCTCTTTTACTCAATTATTTAACATCACTTCATTTCTTTTTTTTGGCATTAATTTTGTGTTCTGAAGTAAAATGAGAGGTTGTATCTAGTTTGACTCTTGTATCATCACTACTGGATACTGGTCAGGGTTGTATTTGAGAACTGAAGCAGAAACCATTTGAACATTCATTTCAGTTCATGTATGACACATCATTATTATAAACATCCAAATATAAACCAACGCTGGGAATGTCATATTAAGAAATGTTCATAGGTTTCAACAACAAGTTGGAGGTTGTCCGCGAGGTAATATCATTTCTTTTGTAAGGAAAAACTCTTGTTAATACCTGGACAGTTTGTTTGGAAAAGGAGGGTTTGTTTATGTGAAACTGGTAAGGGAAAATAAAGAAGCATGAGTTAAAAAAAAAAAAAAAACAGCTGCAAGCAGGTATACCATGAAGACATCTCAGGTTGTTTGCCTGTTTTACTCGAATGTCTGCCCACATTTTTCTCCTGACGTAAGCTGATCCTGAAATGGACACTATTCAAAAGGAAACTGCCCGTGTTGTTTTCTACCGTGACACTATCACTTCTGAATTGTAAATGTTTAATATCGAGTAGAGGTTAAGTCGATGTATAGTGTATTCTGAAAAATACATTTGCAGATATATTTTTCTAAACATGCATTGTTCATATGCCATGTTTGTTGCCATGCTTGTTATTAAACATTTTGAACAAAGATGTTATATTTTACCACAGAAGCTGTGCTATTTCTGAACCGGGATATTTGGCAAGAAATCTGAGGTTAGTGAGAGTTTGTTTTCCAGAGCATGGATTCAATGTCAGAATGACCCAAAATTCAATGTTACTCAGATTCTGTCTGTCTGTATACCAGCGCTATCATCAATTCTTTTTCATTTTTAACCTCCTAAGACCTGAACTCAGTATAATGTCCTCGTAAGTGGATATCAGGCCCTTGCAGAGAAAATTTAAGTATTTTGTGGACATCACCCAAAATGTGATGTCCACATATGTGGATGCCAGGTCCTAGGAGGTTAATAAATCAATTTAAAAAAACAAAACAAACAACAACCATTAATATCCAGACCTGAAGAAAACTACTATAAGCACACAGAGCTATAATGTTGTTTTTTAGCTAAATACCAATCATACATAATGTGAGCGAGATAGAATGTTTACGCTTCTCTTGGTGCATTATACTAATATAATAACATCTGCCAAAAACAAACAACAATTACAGCTGAACCTCATGGAAATGTCAGTAGTTACAGAGGTTACAAACAAATTCAAGTACTTTGCCTAAGTTAAGAGTTACTGAACCATCGTAATGGAAAATATGTTTTAATGCCAAATGTTGGGAAAATTATCAGTAGTTGTTGACAAATTTTACTATGAAGCTCACAGTGAAACAAGAATGACTGTGATGGCAACAAATATCTGCCAGCTTCTTCCAGCTGCTCAGACTTTTCAGTCTGAAATTCTGGACTAACTGAACAGCCGTTTTTAAAGTCATTCGATTACAGCAGCCTAATAAACCACAGACTCAATATAAAAGACTGACACTATGTTGTCACCCATTGGTTTTGGAGAGAGCCTCAGTGTTGGTGTTGTTAGCGCAATTTGGTGGGGCAGAATTTACCATTTGAGCACAAATGGGTGTATGTTATTAGCTAGCGCTAGCAAACTTGGCTAGCAAGCTGCTTCCACAGATTCTATTGGTGCATTCACACCAAATGTGAAGCAACATTATTTCAAAATGCAAACTCTGTGTAACAAGATTTTTTGATGTGAGATTGTGTGCAAGTGAAAATATTTCAGCTACAGCAAAAAGTTTGCTTAACACTGTGTTGCAACAATCCATCAGTTGGGATCCATCAGAGTCATGAAGAGTCTTCTGATGTTATTGATAATAAGAAAAGCAGGTAGAACTATAAGGTTCAATTTCTCTTTCAGATGGACAAAAAAACGAAACAAAAAACAAATAGCTAGGAGTATTTGCTCAGGCTCCTAGCAATTATACTCCTATGGTATAATTTGAAAAGCCTATGTGGTCTCATTGTCCAGTTATTGCATATTCAGGCCACACACCTGCCTGGTAAGCAGACAACAATACCCCAGCCTTATATGGCTGAGGAGTGAAAGAAAAGGACTTGGAGAGAAGTGAGTGAAATCACAGGATGGTAACAGTAAGGATAACAATTTGTGAAAAGAGGTTTCAGAAGCTTGATTCCAATTATCAGCTGTACTCTGCCTCACCCTGTGTCCTGTGAGGGGTGAATGTTTGAGGGTTTCCAACATGATGAAATACTAGTAGACAATGGGAAATTTCACTTTGCATCTGGTGTGATTAACAGCACTGGTAAAATTTGGAATATCCTTCACAAACTTCTTGTATTGGTCTTTATATAGAAGCGGGAAGCAATGAAGTGAAAATACATTGTTACTGTACTTAAGTACAATCTTCAGGGATTTGTACTTTACTTGAGTTGTTATTTTTTCTATTTTTGTTTTATTTGCACACCTTCTTTGACTTGCTAGAAACCAACTAAAAACAGATGGGACAGTTGTGCTAAGACATTAAATGTCAATTGCATTATGGCTGTAGACTAATGACAACATCAGCCTTCAGATTGACTCCCTTTTGTCCTGACTTTAGCAATGAAATTTTGTCTCCCACTGGGAATAACATCTCCCAAGGTAATGGTGCAATCTTGAAAACAGAAAAAAAAGAAGCATTTTTGTTTTCGAGATAGCTTTCCATAATGGATGCTGGACCTGGAGTAATCTTGCAACCTGTATCAGCCACCCTGCATCTGCCTTCTTTAATGCCCTTCTGGGGGAGGCAAAGAAGTCAAAGCAAGAGAGTCACGGAAACTGCAAGTAAGACAAGTATGAACCTTAGACAGGCATTCACAAGATGGAAAGCACTCAGGGACTTGACAGGGCTCAAAAGCAACATTCAGTTAGATTATTTCCACTAGATCAGTAAGAAGCAAAACCTGCGAACTTATTAGCCTTGTACAGAGTGGGGGGAGGGGTGCAGGGACTGCTTCTATTGCCGTTTTATATATAACAGCTACACAAACTATGAATAGATACATTTTATACAATACACTATTAACTTGTTTACTTTAATCAGTAGAACACACACAATGAACAAAGATTAAAGGCTTAGTGGATCGGTTAGACACTTATTTTTTCCCTGTGTGGCTTTTAAGGCAAAGGACTGAAAATAACTCAAAAGGAGAAATGGCATCATTTTCTTATAAACAAGTTTTTTTTAAGGTCTATTAGCGTTACTTTTGTGAAATTTACCTTTATTCTTGGAGACAGCTCCGCTCTGACTGGGTAAAAAAGCATGCACTGAAATCCACATGCTACAAATCTCTATGATAACACAAACTGTCACTTTTTAAATTGAGGAACTGCTACATGAAGTCTACTCGGTGACACTTGCAATTATGCTAAACATGTAAATACATGTATTTTATGGCTCTGTGCCAATTACCACAGCACTGTGGTATTTGCATAGACAACAAGGCTGCCTTTACTAGAAATCTGTTTATCAACAGAAGTACAGGAAGACAAACACGCCACTTAAACTCATTCAACCGGAATTTTTGGGGTTCGAGCACAACGACTGAGAACCTTAGCGTGAGCATATTCCTCCTGCAGGTGTTTCCTGTGACTACTTTTGCCAGACCAAATGTAAATTAACCAAGATGAAGCCAATTATTTTCCTTAAGGAAGCACATGACACAATGAATGTATTACGCATCAGGCAGAACACATTAAATAATTTCCCCCAGGGATCAATAAAGTATTCTGTTTCTGATAAATCAACATAACTGCTGCAAACAATTCAGAAAAATGTGCCATTTATATACACAGTGTTGATATGATTTCCTAATATGGCCTTTGGCTTCATCAGTATTCCTCCTGCAAAATCAGGATCATCCACACTAGTGAATGCATTAATCTTGTCGCCAACTCTGATATTACCCTCATTCATCAAAACGCAGCGGGTGCATCGGGACGCCACGTGTCGGCTTTTGATCTAAACTTTTGACTTTTCTTTCTTTTCTTTTTTTTTTAAACCTACACAGGTGCGTGACATGTACTTCTGTCAGACTAACTTGCTATGGTGGAAGGCATTAAAGCACATGTTATATTTAGGACCATCATTCAAATTCGCATATATCTGTAAGTAAACACACAATGGACACGTTCTTCTTGTACTGGAAACTCATTTTAATTCATGGCTGCTGTCATGTTACATTTTTAGTTATCATCCTGTTACTCCGTGCAAAATGTTTCACAAACACCTCTCTTTCAACACAGCCACAAATGAAATGTTTTAGTCTAGAAAACAGGACAGAGCCTCGGCACCATCTAGTGGTGAGTTGCAGTGATTCAGTTCAGTTTTTGTTGATGGGGCAGTGGGAGCAGTTTAGAGCCGCATGGAGACCGGCGGTGCTGGCGATTGCAGCTCCTGGTCCAATAGCCGGAAGAGCATGGCACTTTTGTTGCTCTCCAAGATTTGTCCCAGAGAGCGGTGGAGTTGAGCCTGCAGATAGTGCACGTCCCGCAGCCGCTCCTTACAGTTCAGCTGGGAGAAATAGGCGGCGGCCTCGTTTAGCGTGTCGAGAGCCGAAGCTGCTAAACACAAATCTGCTGGGACATAAACAGCAGTATGCAAATGTAGATGAAAACCATGCAGCATTATGAGCAGAGGACCAATATATGTGGTGAGGTGGTGTGTCAGGGGAGCAAACTGTTACCTGCTTGCCCTTGTCTGTTTGGCTTGAACCCAGCCACTGCCATCTGACAGCGGGCTGCCAGCAGCATGGCACGACCTTTGTCCATGACTGCTCTGTGGGCCAGAATAGGCTCGATGGCTTCATGCAGCACATTCAGAGCTTGCTCAGGAACCCCCAACATCAGCTGCAGAAACGAGAGACAACAAATGCAATAAATAAACCATGTGGGGGATTTTTGCATAAACGCAAGCTGGTATTTGCACAGCTAAGTGAAGTCTCTTTTAATGCTGCAGCTGACCTGAGTGAAGGCCAGGTGAAGGATGGTTTCCGAGGCCAGTGACTGGAGGTGGTGCTGTCTAGCCAGAGCCAAGGCCTGCAGGAGGACAGGAAGAGCTGTGGAGAAGCCAGACGACTCCCAGTGGAGCTCAGCAGTGGACAGCATCACTCTGAAAGAGACATAAAATGACTTTGTGTGATCTCTGAAGCATAAAGGTCAAAATACATTTATGTTGGGATCTTTATATCTTACAGGAGAACAGTTAAGACTTGCAACGGTGATGTCTAGTTTGAACTTAATTCCTTTTAAACAAGTTTGATTGGACAAATAAAAATAAATGATAGTAGAATAAGTGCATTTACTCAAATTGAATGGAGCCGTAACGGTATGAGAAAACCGGGTCCTACCTGATAACCATCTCTGTACACTTAGCCTTCTCACAGCGAGCCTGCAGCTGCTGTAAGATGTGGTATGCTTCAGTGTTGCGGTTGAGAGCCTTCAGAACTTGAGCTTTCCTGTCACAGAGCACACAGTTATTGTGCAGCTCAAATAAAAAGTGTATAGGGCAGCATATGTTATAAAAAGGCCTGCAGATTCACTTATTTGAGTTACCTGTAAAGACCCTCTGTCTGATTTAATGCAGCGATAGCTGTGACTAGAGGCTCTGCCAAGTGATATTTCCCTTCATTCATATGTCTCTCAAACTGGATTTTCAGATCACACAGCATCCAGAGCTGCATTTGGGACACAGAAAAGTAATTTCATTAATCAGAATCAGAATACTTTATTGATCCCTGGGGGAAATTATTTTTTGTTACAGTGCTCCATTTTAAACCAACATTAAGACAAGACAGACAATACGCTAACTAAGAATAGTACAATATATACATATATATACATACATACATACATAAGTCACTCATAAATAAATAGTTGGAAAAGAAACATGTGTAGTTGTAGCAGCAAACAGTGTGTTAAGTGGATGCGTTGTACAGGGAGATGGCCACAGGCAGGAATGATTTCCTGTGTCGTTCAGTGGTGCTTTTCGGTAATCTCAGTCTCTCACTGAACGAGCTCCTGTGACTGACCAACATGTCATGGAGTGGGTGGGAGGTGTTATCCAACATTGTCTTTATCTTGGACAGCATCCGCCTCTCCGACACCACCTTGAGGGAGTCCAGCTCCATCCCCACAACATTGCTGGCCTTACGGATCAGTTTATTAAGTCTGTTGGCATCTGCGACCCTCAGCCTGCTCCCCCAGCATGCAACAGCATAGAGGATCGCACTGGCCACAACAGACTCATAGAAAATCCTCAGCATTTTCTGGCAGATGTTGAAGGACCTCAGTCGCCTCAAAAAATAGAGACGACTCTGGCCCTTCCTGTAAAGTGCTGTGGTGTTTTTAGCCCAGTCCAGTTTATTGTCAATGTGTACTCCAAGGTATTTATAGTCCTCCACAATGTCAACACTGACCCCCTGGATTGAAACAGGGGTCAAGTGTTTCCTGGTCTTCCTGAAGTCCACGATCAGTTCCTTGGTCTTTGCCACGTTGAGCTGCAGATGATTCTGCTCACACCACGTGACAAAGGAGTCGACCACAGCCCGGTACTCTGTCTCATCATCCCTGCTGATGCATCCAACCACCGCAGAGTCATCAGAAAACTTCTGAAGATGGCAGGTCTCTGTGCAGTGGCTGAAGTCTGTGGTGTAGAGGGTGAAGAGGAAGGGGGAGAGGACAGTCCCCTGTGGTGCCCCTGTGTTGCTAATCACCTTGTCAGACACACACTGTGGGAGACGTACATATTGTGGTCTTCCTGTCAGGTAATCAACAATCCAGGACACCAGAGAAGCATCCACCTGCATCGCTGCTAACTTATCACCCAGGAGGGTCGGCCTGATGGTGTTGAAAGCACTGGAAAAGTCAAAAAACATGACCCTCACAGTGCTCGCCGGCTGGTCCAGATGGGTGTAGACACGATTGAGCAGGTAGATGATGGCGTCCTCTGTTCTGAGACGAGGCTGATAAGCGAACTGAAGGGGATCCAGATGTGGTCTTACTATGGGTCGCAGCTGGTCCAGGATGAGCCTTTCCAGGGTCTTCATGATGTGGGAGGTCAGTGCCACGGGCCTGTAATCCTGGGGGCCACTGGGACGAGGCGTCTTTGGTACAGGGACGAGGCATGATGTCTTCCACATCACCGGGACCCTCTGCAGACTCAGACTCAGCATAAACAGTTTATGAAAGACTCCACACAGCTGGGGGGCACAGGTCTTGAGGACAAGGGGACTCACTCCGTCTGGTCCAGCAGACTTGCCTGAGTGAAGTCTCCTCATTTGCATCTCAACCTGGTATTGAGTGAAGGTGATGGGTGGGGGAGGGGTGTCAGGAATCTCACAGGAGGCAACATGTGAAGAGAGAGGCTGGCACAGTGGTGTGGCTCTGGATTCCAGGCTGACTGCAGGTGAGGTTGTGGGGGTGGGAGCAGACACTGTGGTGTCGAATCTATTGAAAAACAGATTCAACTCGTCGGCTCTATTCTCACCTCCCTCAGCTCATTACAGTGAAATTATACCATGAATTACAGAATAAATGAACTCTGTAATGTTTGTTTTACTAATTCTACACAGCCCAAGAAAGATTAAGTAAAACACTTGATCATTAGACTACAACATATAGTTAAACTTTGGGGATCAATCTGTCCAGTTAGGAAGCACACACCTTTGTGAATTCATTTCACCTGCTTTGGTGCAAATGAAAGAGGACTAGAGAGGAAACAATAAGACAACCTCCAAAAAGTGAATGCTGGGCAAACACCAATGAATGGGAACTGGCAGGTCTGCTACTGGCACCCAGTTCTGTTCACAGATGAGATGAGGTTCACACCGAGTAATGTGTCAGACATGGAAAAGTCTGAAACACTGTGGTAAATGTTTCGATGCCTACAACATAATCTGAGAAGATAACAGGATAACAGTAACAGACAAGTCAGTTCCTGTTTACTCCGGCGAATACCAACTGAGCTGCATCGTTCTGGGCTGTGAGCACAAAGGACGTCAGGCCCTCAATCCACCCTCATGAAGTCCATTTGTGTCTGGTCAGAAACATGTGTGAAACATTGGTCCTGCTGCTGGGCTCATGCCTTTCTACCGCCCTGATCTACACTGCACTCCTAAACTCTGCAAATTGGGTTGTACCATCCTGGAGGAGCTAGACTACTTTTGCAACCTCAATGGACTGCGGGTATTGTGCCATGCTACTAACAGTGACAAGAAAAACAAAGCAAAGCTATAGAGGGGGGGGGGGGGGGGGGGGAATCACACAAGAGGGAGAAAGAGAAAGCAATGGCCTGGGGCCACAACCGGCTAAACCATTCCCTTTTTGGGAATTCTTGCCTTTCCACTGCACCTGTTGCCACTTTCATTTTTACCAAAGCAGGTAAAGCGGGTTTGCACTGCTTTATTCTTCTTAACTGGACACACTGAAACCCCTGACGTATAAATAATTTTGTGTTTTACTGATGATTATTAGGTGTTACTTTAATATTTTGGTAGTGTATTACATCTAAGTCAAAACAACGTGTACAATTCTGAAACAATTCTGAAAGTGACACACATGGTAATTAGTTTGCTATTTGACACAAGGAAGCAAAATATAATTATCACAGGGAAAACAATCCTCCACATGAACCACTGTTAAAAATCAGAGTAACTACATCTGCCTCTCCGCTTTAGGCTAGACTCAAATTATTAATGCGGGTTGGTGAAGTTCATCCAACTTTAAATCTCATATTTAATGGTAAAGCTGAGAAGCTGAAAGAACATAATCATTTCCCTTTTTTGTTTCCAAAGCACAGACTACATAAAAAAAATGGAGGTAGTCACCATAACACCATCATAAACCAGACGTGACAAGTGACTGAGAAATCAAAGAACACTGCAGGCACCTAACACGAGGAAGCCCACCCTAAAGCATACTCAGCTTTATCACCCTCTCTTACACTAAAGGGGATAAACTGCAAGGAAATCTCATTATATTGAGAAAGACTTGAAACTGGCAAATGCATTCTATAAACAAACCATGATAGTGTTTAATGAAGTCACAGATCAAGTGAGCCAAAGAGATATTTTCCCCACAGATATAAATACAATCACCCCCCCCCCCCCCCCCCCCCCCCAGAAGTCGCCACCTCCTGTGGGCTCATTTGAAAGAATACAGGCATTTTTCTGCCCATGTCCACCTTTCACGTACAACCTTTTATGTACAAAGTAGCGAGTAAACGTGTGATACGTGTCAGTTATTTTCAAGAATATAAAAATATCTAACAAGGCTTTGGAACAAGTTTTTCTGGGTCTGAAAACTTAAAACTCTTATTTTTCGACTTTGTCCTCTTTGTAGTTACTGCACTGATACGCTGAGAAGCACAGTGTGTTTCAGAAAATGTACCTTGGCATGCTGTGTGTGAGGAGGAAACTGTTCTTTCAGATGCAGAATAATCTCTGAAACGACACCGTACAGGCCCTGCAACACAAGCAGAGGTAGATGGGATCGTGAGTTACGTTTTGAACTACAGCCAAGAACACGAAAGCAGACCTGGTCAATTTTTCTTTAATGTCTAAGATACGCAACAGCAGGGCAGACAGCAGGCAGACTAGATGAAATCAAACACGTTACCTGCTCAGCGTGTAGCTCGGCCAGGTGACAGAGGACCACAGCGAAGCCCTCTGTGTTGTTCTGCTGGACCCCGAAGTTAACTGGCTCAAGACTGCTCATATTGAGAAGCAGCTGGGCCTGCTGCAGAGACATCGTGCTGCAGGAGACACAGGAGGCCACATTAATTACTTACAAAAAAACCCACGTTTTTCTGCACTTGAAAAGTCGAACTTGTGTGGGAGATGTCTGGCTGTCCATGCTATTGCTATTAATGCTATTAATCCATGCGTACAACATCAGGCATTTCAGCCACTTCACTGATTTGATTTGATATGAATGGTTAAGAAGCTGCAGTGTTAGTATGCAGTCAAAAGTGAGCAGAAGTGGCAACTGTGTGTTACGGTGGCAGAGTGAAGAGCCTGACCTCTTTCCATACATCCTCCATATGGAAGTCGTCTGAGCCAGGCTGATCTCGATCAGCTCCGACAGACTGTGCTTCCAGTGAAGAATGTCTGTGTCCTTCAGGGCATCCATCAGCTTGTGTGCCGTTTTACCCTGTGTTGCCCCCTGCTGGACCAATGACTGAATGCCCAGAGATGCCAAATACTGTAAATGGAGAGGATTAATAACATTTTAAAATCTAATAATAAGTCAATTTCAGTGAGCAAATATAATATTTTGCTGCTCGTATGTTATCCAATTATTTTCTGCATAGCATTCTCTGAGAAATTTACATGCTTATGAAAATTGGGCCAAAGAAATTTACAAATAATAAAGATCCAAATCACTTTAATAGAGGAATTCATATGTGACACCTCATGTTGCACTCACTGGCAGGCAGAAATGGGCAGCCATTTTTACTGAATCCTCGGTTAGCACAGTGCTGTCAGAACCCTTCATCTGTTCCAGTGTGTAGAGCCAACTCTGATGGAGGAGAGCGTGTTAGATTCAGACGTAATTAACAATCCATCATGGCACAACCACTGAAGTGAAGATAATGAAGTGGGAACTGTTGTACCAGACAGTGCTGCAAGCACACATGATCATTGGACTCCTGGGCAATCCGGATAGCCTCCTGTAGAGCCAGATCAGCCTGTTGACTAACAGGAGAGAAAAGGGAAAAAAATCTCTTTTTTATTCTTTTCTATGGAACTTGTCCACGTACTTGGACTCCTCCAACTCCTCCATTAGTACTCACTAATGGCCAAAGCGACAGTGCAAGCTTGCCAAGTTAAGAGCAGCGTAGCGGAGACTTCGACCATAGCCCTCGTCCCCATTGCTCTTTCCGTCATTTCCAGACAAGATGAGTCGATCAAAATAATGCAAGAGACTGTGGGCTGACAGGAAGATGTCCTGGACTCTCATGCTGTTCAAGTAGTTCAGATAATGCTGAGGAGCGAGAGAGAGAGAGAAAAGAGAGCTAATGAAGGAGACACCAACCCGCTGACTGATCTGTTTATATAGTAAGGAAAAGTTAAGAAGATGAACTTTACCGCTTCAGCAAAGTCAGGATTAAACTTCAGCATGTTGTTGAGCTCTTCCTGCAGAGCAGCAGGCTTTAGAGCTTTATTCTCATCATTCTTGAGTAGGTATGCCTGCAGAAAGTTTAAACATGGTGTCTGTAAATACTATAACTGAATTTTTAAAATGTATTTATTTCATTAAATTTGTTGATATGAAGACTCTAAAGCTGTATACACATTGGTAGCAGATTGCAGCGATGATGAGACCACAGAAAGTGAACGATGCTTGACGACTTAAAGTAATCGTGGTTGAAAAATCAGAATCAGAAAGGGTTTTATTGCCAAATGTTGAGTGGGTTTACAACATTAGGAAATTGCTGCGGTGCTTCAGTGCAAACATACTGTTATAAATTAAGCTTAAATAGACATGAAAATAAAAATGAGAATATGCTGATATGCTGGTAACGTGAAGTGGGTGGGGCCCACAATAAACTATTCTCACCTACCAGACGACTACCAATGACAGTGAAGAATACTGTTGATTGATATATGACCTGCTAGCAAATACATTAAAGCGTCACCTATGCAACTGGAACTTGGACTGTGTGCAAGTAACCAGCAATCATGTTCAAGGAAATGTGCAAATAGCTTCCAGTATGTACAAAGGTTTAGAGTCCCACCTTAAAGTGGACATGAAACACTGCATGTCTTAACTAATTTGCACCATGGAGCCCTGCTCTAAAAAACTATCATAGCTTTAACTTTGTTTTTAAGAGCATGCTTAGCGCCATCTAGTGCCAGTGCAGAACATGACATCACTGGCTTGGTTGATTGCTGCTAAGAGATTTAGATTAGTTTATGCTAGCTACAAACATAAATCAGCAAATCAACACATCCAAGCATGACTAACAGGTGGATTTTCCTGTTTCAGCCAAACAAAAAAAAGTAACTTTCAACAGTTATTTCTCAAATTTGGCTTCACAGACAGAGCTAAATCTAATGCAGTTTTTAGAGTAGGGCTTAATTTAGCGTTCATACATGTAGTGTTTCATGTCCACTTATAATCAACACTCACCTGTCTAGCAAGAAAGTACTCTGCTTGTTTTTGTGAGAGGGGACCTCTGCTTGGAGTATTGTCACTTCTGCAACACAAATTAGGAGGTGGCGCCAATCAAAAACAACAATGGCAAAATATTTCAGGTCAGCTGAAACACTGGTGCATATTTCACTCACTGAAGCTCTGACTCGTGCAGTGGAGTGTCCAGCTCCTCCTTGTCCACTCTGTCACCTACAGTATCCTCAATGCTGGTCAGGTCCATCTCCGAGTCGTCTGCGACCAAGGCCGGCACCTGGCCGTCCATAGGCTTGGCATAGTGACTGTGGTAGTAGTGCTGCAGGGATTTGTACAGCTTGTAAACCTGACTGAAAGAAAGCTTGTTGTAGGCCAGAAGCATGTGTCGCATAAAAAGACCTGAAAAGGGGTGAAAATATTGTTTAATACAATACTTTTCAATTTTAACAATTCTCAAATCAGACTTCCACTGAGTTATAATCAGGACTGCAATAAGGTGCAAATTACTCACCTACTACACTGGTTTTGTAAGCTTCGGTATCAAAAGCTGTGAATGGAGTGGGAAGAGTAGAAAAGAAGTACTCCATGTCTTTCAGCTCTCCATCTGCCATTTCATGGAGCCTTTATAGGAGAAACAACACCGTGATTGACTACAACATCAACATTTAAACGTTATTGTGTTTTAATATTACACCAAGGGAAGTGAAATCTAAGGCCTAGGGACCAGAATTTAAATGGCAAAGACTGCAGTCCAGCCCAATGGATGGCTTTGGAATATGTGAAAGAGGGCACAAATTTGGGACTTTTAACTGTATTTTTCTAATTTTTATAGCTTTTCCTACAGATAAAAAACCTCAGCAATGGCCTTTCATATTAAACCAAAAGTAATGATATAACAGATAAAGAGAAAAAAATCCTGTTTATTTCATTATCCACTTTTGAATATTTTCTTTCTTTCTTTTGTATTTCCTACAATGAGCCACAATAAAAATGATTTTTTCTATGGCTTAACAAATCCTCTCTTTTGTATATTTACAAGACCATCTGGTCAATGAGCTACCAGGCCTTATTCTTCCACTTTACACATTTATTTCTTGCAATTAAAGCCAACAGAATTGTGCTTACAGATTTCTTTTAATTTAATAGAACATTCCTAAATCATGTTGAAAAATTGAGCGCTACTGCTAAAATTGCTCTTCTTTCCTTATAGTGAGATATATCGGGGATAAAAATTCCGTTAAACTTCTTTACACTGCCCACTTAGATCAAAATTAGCTAATATATGGCCAACACTACAAATTGAGTTGGACACTGGCGTGTAGATTTTTCCATGTGAACTTAAAGCATCGTCTTTTTTCTTTCACAAATGGTAGAATGAAATCAAATGGGATAAAATCGATTTCTACCTCAGTTTGACAGCATATGCAGTCTGTGGACAACACTCCTCCACAGTCTTGAGGAACTGGCCGAGAGTCAGGTCTGGACCCTGGTAGATCACAGTGAGCCAAGGTAAACAATGCAACAACAAGGTGGATAGGTTCAAGGGTAGTTTTAGTTTCCGACATTCATAAAAACCAACCTGCTGTAGAGGGAGGATGAGCTTGTTAAGTCGCCTTCTCTCTGGCAGTGTTATCTTGGAGGCAGTCATTTCATACAGCAACGCTAACACGGAGATTTTATACGGAGTCACCCAGTCTTTAATGCCAAACACGTTAGCATGGACGACCCCGTTCGTCATCATGGGATTAAAATACAAACTTTCGTGCACACTCGCCATCTTCAAAGCGTTCACATCGATTCTGACGTGCGCTCGGTCAGCATTTAACAGAGAGGAATTTTAACGACAGTCGGCAGCTGCACATCACAGCGGCGGTGACTAGCTAGTTAGCCAGCAACCGGGCGTACTGAGTTAATGTAACGCTAGCTAAGTCGTTTGAAAAGTAAAAATACATCAGAGCCTATGCACGGCTAGCCTGCAGATGTTTTGTCTTATGAGTAAATTTGGCGTATTTTAAACGTGTTAAAAATATTTTCCCTCTCTGCTTTCAAACCGCCCTCCTTCTGTCGCCTTAAAAATACGTCATAGAAACTGCTTTTTTTTTTTTTACATAAAACTTTATTTTCATGTTTCAAGGAAGGCTATGGCGGCAGTGACAAAACGGGAAATAATGGCGTTAAAGGAACAACTCTGAGCACAGACAACAATACACATACGCGCATACGTGGTGCCGTTTGATTTTTGCAGCTATTCTCGTAACTGTAGCCTGAAGGACATCTTCGCTTTCACAGTCACCTGAAGGGATCATTATGACTCTACACTGCCCCCTGTGGTAACAATATGCATCTTTTTTCATATGTTATAGGGTCTTGGTAGTTGAATTCGGATCCCCGGGGCTAAGAAAAACTTTTCAAAGTGAAATATGGAATATTATAGTATTTTAAATTTGAATAAGTCTTGGGAATTCTGCCAAAGGCGACAGGAGTGACTACACACAAAAACACAAAGAAGTCAAATTCAAATAGGGGAGGTGTGTGACATATACTGCTTTACCGTTAAAGAGGATACATTATGTCAGATACTTTCTCTGTACATTAAAAAAAACATATTAAATTTAGTCACAGATTTCCAGTCTGACTATAGTACTGAACAAAAATGCTCATTTGTTTATATTTGGCTAGCAAGGAGCCAGAGCAAGGAATAATTCTTTAAAGCTGGACATTGGTTGGTTTTTCACTCATTTTCAGTTCAGTTCTGTGACCATTTTCAGAGGAATATGTGTTTGTTTTTCTATGTTTGTTTTGTTTGCTTGGTAAGCCACTAAACTATAAAGCATTCAAGCATAAAAATGGCATTTAAGTTAAGGGATAAACCTGTGTTGTGTCTACACTGGGGTGACGATATTTGAGTTCTAAAAAAGAGGACACTTGGCCCAGTCATGAAGAACTTTAATAATACTTATATTTAAACATATATAATATATATAACACATATTTAAACAATGCCTTCTTTGTGCGGTTAATGAATGGTGAAATAAAAAATGTCATATAGGCTTTTATAAGTCAACAAGTGCATAAAAAGAGGACAGTTGGTTGCCCTAGTCTACACTTAACGGACATCTTAGCAAATAACAAATTTTAAATTGTATCTTTAAGCACTTTGTTACTCGCAGCCTGTCGCAAAAACACATCATTGTTTCCATTTCTTTAGTTTATGAAAAATGCCAAAGTTTGCACAAAAGAGAATTTTTGCACCAACTAGGTGATTTCCAATGTTCTATTAGCTGAAAACTAGGCATATCTCAGCGTGCTTTGCAGTGTGTTCTTGTAAGTGGAGGAAAAAAGTGGCAGGCGAAGAACAATATTTTAAAGTCATGTCCTTAAGAAATAGGAAAAAAATCCAGCAAAGACCCGACACAAGAACCAAGCTTTACAAAAGCTGGACACACTGCAAGCACAGTAAAAAAGGTTTATATAGAAAAACACAGAATGAAATGCTGTCAGTCATGGATTGGCCTCCCCAGAGACCAAAGCTCAACTAAAGCTATGTGAGATCGTCTTGACAGGGAACCGAACAGAAGGGCAGCCAACATTCAAAGAAGAGCTTTGAATGTCCTTTAAGAAGCCTGGAGAACTATTCTTGAAGACTACTTAAAGAAATGGTAAGAAAGCTTTCCTTAGAGAGTCCAGACTGTGTTGAAGAATAAAGGTGATTCTGACTTTCAATCTTGTAAGAATTAAACTTTGTGTTTGCCTCGTATACTGTATTTGTATTTACATGTTGCAAATAAATTGTATTTACCATTTTCGTTCCAAAATATAAAAACAATGAGGACTGTCTTTTACATAGTACTATATGTCAGATTTATAATTCTATGCATTTATGAAATAGGATGAAATCAGATAACACAGCTGTCCTGATATGTACGCAAAATGCAGCACAATTTGGACCTGATTAGCTGAGAAGCAGCAGGTGGCACTTGTCAGCACATTTAACCATTTGGTGTTGGTGGTGGTACAATGTCATTATTTGCAGATAGTAGCATATGTGTATCTAAAATTCACTATAACTATTACAGCGCCTAATGTAAGCGGATTTAAAATGCAGCAGAGTAACCTGTTCTCAAATGATTACATTACATGTCTTATTTGGCAGATGGCTATGACAGTCCTGGGAACACTGGAGCAGGCTCTTGGCCCCAGAGCTGTGCTAAAGAGGGCTTTGTCTGTTTCTTCACACATCCTCCAGCAATATGTTGGTCATCTGGTGTTGGAGTGAACCTTAGCTCGAATATAATCAGTTTTTCAGCTAACTGGTGAGTGAAAGTTTAAAAAATGACTTTCCTGATTTTGTTACTGGGCCACGTTTACGTCAGTAAATCCCAAAGTGCCATTTAACTTTGCTGTTTTTAACATTATGCATCAAACTCTGGAGTTCTTACTGGCTATGAAAATCCTATTCTTTTACTAACTGCGTATTTTAGTCGAGAGATTTAGGCATTTATAATTTACATTGATCAGCAGTAAAAGAAATAGCATCTTTGTCACTGTCTAGCTAATGAAAGATTAATATGACAGGCAGCGCTGACTGAATGGAAGCTGTACAAATCCAGACCTGCAGCAGAAACACTGCTGTTAAATCTGTTTTATTCGTTTAATTTAGGGCAAAGGAAGCACATTTGGTAGAGCTGTGAACAGGCTGTGTGAGAAAAGAAAACTGGGAGGGAAAGAAGATTAACATGAATAATGACAATACAAGAGAAAAAAAAGACATCTATATATTGGGCTACCTCTTCCAGAAGAGGGCACTAATGGTCTACCAGTTTATGCAGACTGGTTCAAAAATTCTTTTCATCAGGAACTACAATGAGAAGGGGAGAAAGACAGTAGAGGGAATGTGCCCCCTTTTTTTACACTCCACCCCCCCCCTCCCATGTCTCAGTGTCACGATCCCGTTGAGACGAAGTCAGTAGAAAGACAATAACACCTGTCAGAGTTTATATTATTGAAAAGCTTAAATAAATTGGCTCTGAATGCCTGTGTCAATACATGAGTCATTGTAAGCAAACCTCACCAACTGCATGACTGCACATTTTGTGGGATTTGATATTCAGGAAGAGCGCAAACAAACTTGTGTCGTGTCTTCTCTCTTCTGGGCTGGAGAATCCGCCATTAACTTTTGGGTTTTCTGAGCAATAGCTGAAAAATCTGTGAGATATTGGAAAAGCTCATATTAAAAGAGCAATACAGTCAGAACAATTACCTGGAGCAAAACACACCTCCTGTCAGTGAGTATTATTGATCTGAATTCATGGTTGTTCATTTGAAAGTTTATCTAGAAAGTTTGTTGTACTAACCTTAGGAAACCAACAGATCTAATTAAAACACCTTTTAAAGTGGCAAAACTTTCTTCATATGATAAATCTAAAGCTAAGTAGCCAGTTAGCGCAAATACAAAGAAAAACAAGTAAATAAAATTCTGTCTTCAAGACTCACAAATTAACCTACTCATCTCATTGCTTTAGTACATGAAAAAAGAGTAAATGCTTACAAATTTAGTTTTAGCGGTATCCATAGGCTTAGTTAGCATAAACAGGCTAAGCTAAGCTTTGCTAACTGGCTACTGTCTCTGCACACAACACACACGAGTCATTTGACTAAAACTCAAGCCTTGAGAGAAAGTTTAATAAGGTAGAAATTTTATTCATTTTCAAGAACATCATGTTCTCTCATCAAGTGGCATACGCAGCTACATGTGCTGAGTGCACATTACAGCAGAGCAACTGGTGTCTTCGCAGCCAGTTTCTTACTAGTTTGTGAGATATTACGATGTAAATAATAATAATAATAATAATAATAATAATAATGGATACTTTATTGATCCCCATGGGGAAATTACTTGTTTTTCTCTGCATTTGACCCATTCACTCAGTGAAGCAGTGGGCAGCCCACTAAGCAGGCACCCGGGGAGCAGTGTGTAGGGACGGTACCTTGCTCAGGGGTACCTCAGGGTAGCAACAACACCAATCCAGAAAATTACAGGCATAACTCCTGAGCCAAGGTTTGGCTCACTGGTCCATATGCTTGGGATGCCTCACTAGAAAAATCAAAGATAACTAACCTTCAATTTCTTTTTCAAAATAGCCAAAATAGTCAAAGAATCCAAGATACCTGTGGAGTTAGTCCATTTTCGAGTCCATGGGTCATGAGAGTTGTAGTTTCCTTGTTAGGCCATTAAGCAGACACTAAGCACATGTTGCTTCAGATGTTTTCCAAGAATAAAATTCCAAGAATTTCCTACAGTTCTTTTAGCTTTACTAAAAGGGTTTGTTTTTTTTTTTTCTCTGACAGAGCTTCCTTTTTATTGCGACGAAATGATTCCTTCTCCCCAGCTTTAAAAACAGCTCTTACCTTTTCCATGTTGGGTACTGAACTTAAATGCTTGCATTAGGCTGGATTTATTCAGCCGGAGCACATTCAGCGTTGTTATAGAGTTCCTCAAATCTTTATGGCATGCTGACTACATTTAAAAGCCTTACATAACAGCAAGTGATTAAAATGTAGCAATACTAGACAGATTCAATTGGGGTGGAATCAACATGGCGTGGCTTTATTAACAAAAAATCCTGGAACTCAGACAGATTACATTACACTTTTTCATTAGAATCTGGTTTATGTCACTAAACTGGTATGCAAATGTAATTTATAGAAGAATCTTGATGATCAGATAACTGTTCGTTTCATTTCATTGTATAAACCCTTATCAGAAGGGTGGGATGCTGGTGATTGCAGCTGTGTTTCTTCAGTCTGCTGTGAGAGTGGTATTAAGGTTTCACAGTAAACAATCTTCCCAGAATGTCAAACTATACCACCAAAATCTTTATTTAACCTCATGAAAGAAAGCCATTAATCGACAGCCCGCCGTCAGTATTATAGACAAGCTCGGCAGCATGCAAAGCTAATCTGATGAAAAACTTGATATCAGCTCGCAAATACTATCAGACAAAAGATCTCTTTAATGTTACATGCAGCTATGCTGTGAGCCGTTCGTTGCCTTTATGTAGAAATTCTATGACAGAAGCTACAGGGAGTGCAGAATTATTAGGCAAGTTGTATTTTTGAGGAATAATTTAATTATTGAACAACAACCATGTTCTCAATGAACCCAAAAAACTCATTAATATTAAAGCTGAATGTTTTTGGAAGTAGTTTTTAGTTTGTTTTTACTTTTAGCTATTTTAGGGGGATATCTGTGTGTGCAGGTGACTATTACTGTGCATAATTATTAGGCAACTTAACAAAAAACAAATATATACCCATTTCAATTACTTATTTTTACCAGTGAAACCAATATAACATCTCCACATTCACAAATATACATTTCTGACATTCAAAAACAAAACAAAAACAAATCAGCGACCAATATAGCCACCTTTCTTTGCAAGGACACTCATCAAGACTCACTCTCATTTCATCAGTCCATAAAACCTTAGAAAAACCAGTCTTGAGATATTTCTTGGCCCAGTCTTGACGTTTCAGCTTGTGTGTCTTGTTCAGTGGTGGTCGTCTTTCAGCCTTTCTTACCTTGGCCATGTCTCTGAGTATTGCACACCTTGTGCTTTTGGGCACTCCAGTGATGTTGCAGCTCTGAAATATGGCCAAACTGGTGGCAAGTGGCATCTTGGCAGCTGCACGCTTGACTTTTCTCAGTTCATGGGCAGTTATTTTGCGCCTTGGTTTTTCCACACGCTTCTGGCCCTGTTGACTATTTTGAATGAAACGCTTGATTGTTCGATGATCACGCTTCAGAAGCTTTGCAATTTTGAGACTGCTGCATCCCTTTGCAAGATATCTCACTATTTTTGACTTTTCTGAGCCTTTCAAGTCCTTCTTTTGACCCATTTTGCCAAAGGAAAGGACGTTGCCTAATAATTATGCACACCTGATATAGGGTGTTGATGTCATTAGACCACACCCCTTCTCATTACAGAGATACACATCACCTAATATGCTTAATTGGTAGTAGGCTTTCGAGCCTATACAGCTTGCAGTAAGACAACATGCATGAAGAGGATGATGTGGACAAAATACTCATTTGCCTAATAATTCTGCACTCCCTGTATACTGAGAAGCTTTGAGTATAAAGTTAGTTTTATGCTATCTCTCGTGGCTGAAAAACATCATTTAAATCACTACAACACAGAGAAGGATGTTACTTTGGCTGTCATTTTTTCCCCCTCTTCATTAATGCAAGTCATTTCTGATGACATGTCATCTATATCAGAGCCACTGCACTGTATTCCATTTTCACCTTCCTCCATTTTCCTCAGGATGCTAAAAAGAAAGTCACCAAGACTGCCGTGCCCCACGGGCAATCTGGTGCTAGCTTTGAACATGGCCTTAATTAACATATTGAACTGCTCTGTTTTCAAAAGGTCATATCGTGTCTGCTCTTCACCATTCAACGATTTTGCATAACATATTCTCACATGAAGTTGCTCGTTGTCTGTTTTTTTTTTTTTTTTTTTGATGGCATGCTGTGGCTTTTCCTCCTTGTAAGAACCTGTGTAACCTCGAGCCTTACCAGGCTTTCATGCCATAACACCTTTAAATCGCTTTGCTATCAAAACAAGCCGCTGCTTTTGTGCAATTGGTAAGCGTGTGGAATAGATTAGCAAGCTAAACTTATTGTGCCTTGTGTGAGAAATGACAGACCTCTGTGTACACTGACCCTGACTCAGCTTCCTGCTGCTTACTCAGTGTCTCTAAATGGATTAAGTTGTCAGTTGGACAGCCCATCTGAGATTTTTAATATCCAGCCTGAGGTATATCAAGCAACCGTCTGCCAAATGGCATCAGAGGGATTTACTTCGATTTTATTGCAAGTTTTTCCCTCTCCCTTTTCTCATCTAAGACGTGGTCATGCCCTCTATGATTTCTTGAGGGTGTTTGACTTGTACATTAATAACACACTGAGGAGACTGAATAAAAATATATTCCACGAACACTCAGTGAATATTAGGTTTTATCACTTCATATGGGAAGCTCAGAAATTAAAACCATTGGTGTATCTATTACTTTCTTTCCTCATTTTTACACCTTTGCAGATTTCCTTTAGATTGTGTCATTTCCACACAAAAAAAATTGATATGAATGAAAGAAAAAATATGGGAGAAACTTGATGGTTTAATGGATCTGGGAAGAGACACAAAACTTACCTGAATCTTACTGACCTACAGTGAGAGGGCACTCGGCTCACTGGACCGTAAGTGACACCCAGCTCTCCATGTATGCAATAACCACCTATTTCAGCCTCTTTGCAGGGATTTACTTTCTTTGAATGGACCTTGAGCGCTTCCTTGACTTCCTTTGTCCGTGGTACTAAAGTACTGTCCATAGTGCTGAAATATAGGCTTGAAAGGCAGAGTGAAGTCTGCAGCAGTGCATTTGGTCCTGTTTCATCACGTCAGGTATCCACAGGGAGAGACATGTCAGTTGTTTGTGTGTGTTTGTGGATTTCCTTCTCCGGAAAATGTGTTTGGTTTTCTGAGCCTGTTTTGTTTGTCCTCGTTTGTGTATCTGTGTGTGTGTGTGTGTGTGTGTGTGTGTGTGTGTGTGTGTGTGTGTGTGTGTGTGTGTGTGTGTGTGTGTGAGTGGGTGCTTTCATACCACGAAAATATCTTGTAACAGTTGCCACTGTTCGTGACTGAGCTATAAACTTAGATGGCTGACTGAAATCTACTGAAAGTTCAGACATTTTTAAGCAGGAAAAAAAAAACTAATTGCTTTGCATTGACCAGTTAGTTGTGAATCAAGATTAAACATCCACACATCGTTAAACCCTATTTGATCAGGACAGCGGGGTTCTGAGTATTGGCTTTTGAAGCATAAATATATAAACCTATTTACAGCTGGGATGCTCTCATTTTTACAGGGATTCTGTTGTGGTTTACTTAGAAGACTCAGTTGGATGAGCTGGAGAAAAGTTCAAAAGACGATTTCAGTGAAGATCTGCATGATTACACAACAGGTAAGTATTTGCAGTTAGTTCATGTATTCAGTTTAGGGAATGTTAAATTCAAAAATTCCAATAAAGTGAAGTCAAGATTTCTTCAAATCCACCTTCCTGTATGTTTGAATGCGACTTCCACAGGCTTTAGCAAGCTGACACACTGAGAGGGAATTTGCATCAAATGAGGACAGGGGAGGTACTGTAAGTAGGCAGGTAAGGTTAGCAGACGTGCTGCAAACCATTTATGAGCTAAGAGGCTTGTGCAATACTACTGCACTGTGTGGTTCAACAGTCTAGCAATGAGTGGAGAGGAGAGCGAGGTTTAAATACTGCAGGTGAATGACAAATGAGACACAGGTGTGGCAGCAGGCATGCTGGACAGCTACGCCCACTTCTGGGAGCGCAGTCAACCACACTCATGATAGAGAGAGGAAAATTGAGCAAGTAGAGGAGAGAAACAGAGATAGTGGATTCACACTGGAAAGGACACGGGGGACTATGACAGATGCCTGATGACATGATGTCATTTTGTTTGTCACTGGTGTTCGCTAAATCTTTATAAATTCTATCAGTTTCTCACAGTTACCTTGAAAGAACAAAAAAGTGATTTTTGGCTCCTCCTTTATTCACATGGGGTTGCCACAGCAGGTAGCTGTGCATGTCTGATTTGGCAGATTTTTACACAGGGTGACACCCCAAAGGGATTTGTGTCTCCTCCTAGTATCGAACTGGGGATGTTTCACTTGTTAGGCAAACGTGTAAACCACAGCATATGCAATTTGGCACCGATTATACTGGAAAAATGACAGTTGATGAGGTTTTTACTGTTTTCAACGCAATACTAGAAACTCTGATTGACAAAAATATAACACAAGGAATATGAACTGCAAATACTGTCTTTTCACATAGCATAAAATATACTAATTAAAGTTCTGTAAGTGCAAAACAAAAATAAATGAAAAGGAAATCTCACCCAGAGACACACTGTATATTCTATTCGTATGACTAATTCCCATATGATCAACCCTGGCAGGGCCTCCTTGGTTGAGGGTGTCTAGTGATAATGGCCGAAACACCCGATGAATCCAAGGTCAACTACTGACGATGTGTCCCAAATTTTAATATGATAATCTAGATCAGATCTCTAATCCCTAAACCTGACCAAGGAAGGAAAAAAATGGCGCATTAGCTTGGGGAAAAGACCGAAAGTCTGGGCTGCCTTTCCTCATTACAGCCATCCCTCAAGACTTTCTAAATTTGAAGCAATGGTCTAAGGAGCTTGGAAAGAAAAGCGTCTGGACTTCTTTAAGTAGCTCAAAGACCAGGCTCCTTAGACTACGATGACCTGGATGACTGAGAACCTTCACAGACATTTGAAGCAATGCATTATCAGGGATTGTAACATCTAGTTCTTGGCAGAATCACGTAGTTAGTTTATAACAAAGGTAGAACAGACACAGCAAAGGTAAACAAGACCAAGAGGGTATTAATGATAAACATGAGCATATTATGGTAAATCATAATACATCAGGTAGGGTAAATAAATAGACATTTAAAATAGCCTTTTAACGACTTTCTATAAATTTACAGCCTATATCATTTGTTTTACTTTCTTTCACCATTTACCATTTAAGAAGTTACAAAGAAAAAAAAAGTTTATCAAGGACGAGTTAAAAAGTGTGGTAGCTGGTTGATATGTAGTATGTAGAAACGAGAGAGTTATCCCTACCCATTAAAAATAATCAAAACCACAGTTTAAACCAGTTTGAGTTGAAATTCATGACTTGTCACAGTTGCCTACTATATATAAATATATATACGTGTGTGTGTGTGTGTGTGTGTGTGTGTGTTTTCTGAAGGTTACCAAGTAACTGGATTTAGATAAATGGACTAATGACCAGAGTGGGGACTGGGTAGGTGGGTAAAGACTGGGCATACTGGTAGTGTGGGGAAAAGAATAATTAAAAAGAATGAGCAGATGTTAGGCGAGATATACATTGGTGTGAAAAAATGTTTGTTTACTACGGTACTGTTACTAGGTTACATCAAGGGTAGAAGACATCAATTTATATTCAGGGCTTCATTCATGCTGATTAGATTCACTCATATAAGTCTACCTTTTATACGAGCTTTATATAATCCAGGGTGTGGAAGTTAGAAATACAGTGGTGTGAAGAAGTGTTTGCCCCTTCCTGATTTTTTTTATTCTTTTGTATGTTTGTCACACTTAAATGTTTCAGATCATTAAACAAATTTTAAATATTAGACAAAGATAACACAAGTAAACAAAAATTCTGTTTCTAAATAAAGGTGTTTATTATTAAGGGGAAAAAAAGTTGTAGCATAAATTAACTGTGTTTTATCACATCTTTGGAAAGCTGAGTTCAATTTCGCCCAGGCCTGATTACTGCCAAACACGTTCATCTGTGAGTGAATCTAATCAGCATCACCTTATAAATAAATCGACGTCTTCTACCCTTGATATAACATAGTAACAGTCCCTAGATGTATTCAGTCAAGCACAGTGTGTCACTGTAAACTTTGCCACACTACTGCAAACTAAAGAAAACTAGAATTTGTTTTCAAGACTTGTCACTAAAATATAATCCAGCAAAACATCATGAAGAGATCCAATATCTGATTTTAAAACTTTAAAATAAATGAGGATGTTGCACATGAAAGTTAAATTTCCTGTCTATAAAATTTCACTTGCTGAGCGCTCCTTGCCTCTAAAAATAACCTTTCTCCTTAATCTCCTGTCCTCTCTTTCTTACATTTTCCACCATTTATCTGTGTCACACATTAAATTTCTTTTCCTGGTAAATATAACGACTGTACATTTAGCTGACATACACATTTTGTGACAAATTGTACACATTTCCGGACATTTGTTAAATTCTTATTTAAATTGCATTTGAAATTTACATCTGCACCATGAACACATCACAGGTGTGAGGATAAAAAGTGTGTAATGATGGCGTAAGCAGGCTGCGGGGTGTCTTATTTTCTTATTTTTGAACAAGTATCTCAGTGTGGAGATACTGGAAGCAATACCAGGCTCAGCACAGGAAAAATTAACTCATTCAGCAGTAATATGCCTTAACGTGCTTATCAAATTTAATTACACATGAACTGAAAGTGCCAGATCGCTGCTCCAGGAGGATTCTGGCCCTCTTTAACCCCCGATGATAACACATTTTTATCATAGCGCAAAGCCAAATATTTTCCAGGGACTTTCTTTCATAAAGTTCATAAAGTTCATAAAGTACGAAGATGTTGAGTTTTGATTGTTCTTAGCTTCTAATGATGGTTAAAGACCAAGGCAAGACCTTTTTCATATTTATCTGCTCTTTCAAAGGATAAAAGCCTACAAAACAGCCTATTTCTACATTTCAAGTATTCGTAGAAGTTTCTGGAAATGAGTCATGAGACAAAGTGCGGGAAAATCATTGGAAGCATAACTGCTATTTGGAGTAGTCTACTTTGTTTTAATTCACTGTGAATCTTTCTTGCATGAAATACCTCAAGGACACCTTTATCCAGCTCCCACCCACAGATCTGCTCTCTCCCTGTCTCACAATACTCAAGGTAATTTATATAATACATTGCAAAACCATTTATCATTTTTAAGAGGAGACAGGAACAAGGCAGTAACATCAAAGGGCTACAAGATGCTTCGTGGTAATAAAAGAACTTTGAGTCAGATTAGTATCCCCTGTCTTGCAATTTTAAAAGCAGTAGGAGAAGTAAACACGAGGCATTTTTATATGCAACCATAGCAGCTCAGGCACTGATGCTAATCTCTTTCAGGAATGTGAAAGTCAAGCAATTCAAGCTTTGTCAAGATTCTCACAGCTGGACTTCAGCTCAGTCTTTATTTTGATTTGAAATGACAGAATGACACTCATAGCATTCATGTACTTTTCTTTACATTTAAAATTGAAGCTTTTCTTCCTAAACAAGCATTTAACCAGATAAACACTGTACTCCACTGAAGCATCTAAAAACAGAAACAGGCAAATAAAAAAACAGCCTACATTAGTAAACCATAAGAAACATATACAAAATTATGATCTTGAGTGGGCTTTTAATACAGTTAACTGCAAAGCGACTTTTATTATTTGCAAGATACCTTTAATAAAATGCTCTAAAAAAGAGCAGCACCACATCTTATTCAATTCATGGTTCAATTCAATTCACAAGGGGGCCTCTCTAACCAGTTCATCACCATTATGTTATAAAAATATGATAAAAATTGCAAAATGTTTAATGGAAAAAAATTCTTCTTCTTTCTTTTTCACTCCCAAAAGGATAAAGCCTCATTATTTCAAAGTGTCTTTCCTTGTTTCCATTAGGTTTACTTAAACAGGATTGTGTACACCACATGCAATGGGAGCAAGTGGAGTCAGGTTGGGCCCCTTTAGGGAGATCAGGCCTCCTCTACTGTCACTGCAAACCTTGCCCATTTCCACTGCTGCTTTTTGAAGTCTGTCAACCCTCTGGGGCTACCCACTGGTCTGGGCCCCCAAGCAATTGCCTGGTGGCAAGTGGCTCCTCTGGGTACAACACATCTTTGATAAAAGGTTTTTCTGTCAATAAGAAAACCATAAAAGGTAAGGCAGGGTTATATAAAGGGTAATAAAAAACATAAAAAGCTGTTTATCTATCTGTGTGTTTGTCTGTATGTGTGACTGGCAAGACAGTAGTTTATGTAAGGTCAGGCTGTCAGAAGAAAAATAAATAAATAAAAACACTGAGTAATGCTCTATGAAATTTCATAAGGATGATCTCCTTGCTGGTGAAAAAAACCATGATGGAAAAACTGTAGCTATCAACAATGTTTATCTCGTCTTTATACACATTTTCACACATTACTGCCATCCTAGACTAACACTGTCTGATTTTGTAAGAATGCAGATGTCCACGCAGCTGAATCAAACATTAAATGATCTTCAAACTCTTCAAACTGCCAGCTTCCGAATGCAAGTTTTTGTTATGCTCAACAGCACCCATGTATGAATAGCGTAGGTAATTTTTCAGTGAATTCACAGCACGCGAACGGGCATTATTTGCGCTGCCACCTGCACACTCTACCCAGGCGGCACACTAAACCAAACAGATTATTTCCAGCGGTGAAAAGTGTCGTGTGCTACAGATAAAAACTTTGGAATATTTCCCAGCTTGAGTCTTCCGACATCATCGTGTTCATCTGTGAAATGACTTATGTCAAGATAACATACTGTCTCACCTGTCCAGTCTCCAGGATGACCCACTGGATTTCATTAAGGATTGTCCAACAACCGTGAAAGTGTCAACGAATAATTGATGTCATGGGATGGGGGTTACTGAAGCCATATATCATCTGATCTCAACCAACTTCCCTTTTTTATTACAGTGCATAATGGGTTGTTAAGACTGGCTGCAGAAATGCTTACTGTATTTGTAATCGATATTCTTAAATACATTTAAAGATTAGGAGTCATTTTTAAATGACATATTACCACACTTTTTATGAATTAAGAAGTAGATACATTGTCCTTTTAGATAATCACTATGGTTCAGTTTTTTCCTACATCAGTTTTTTCTGCGACTCCTTAGGTAAATTGCCTACTCAGTCACAACATATATGTAAAGCAGCTGTTTATACTTCGAAATGCCATCCACGGTCTTTTTCTGCTGTGCCAGCATCCCTGAGACTGCCATTAAATGGAGCTGAGCTGCTGGAAATTATCTCCTCCTTCTGCTGATGAACTAATTGTACTCTTATTCTGTAATAACACCATTAAAATGTAATACACTTGGGATCATTACTTCACATTTGATATAGTTGGCTGTTGCAGGACAATGGAACAAAACAAGTGCTTCAGTTACAACAGTGTTTACGCTGCAGATGAAATCCACTTCTGAATTTAGGAAAACTGCCAGTGCTACGAGGGACTATAAAAGGAGCTGCGTTTTTCTTCCTTCATTGTTAAAAATTGTTCTCCATGGGCGCTCTAAATAATGAGATTAAATAAATGGAGAAAACTCAAGCATTTCACTGTAGACCTGCAGATAAGCATTAGTCTGGGGTTCCTGCAGGGAAAAAAAAGGCACACCCAGAAGTGAATGATACAGCGCTGTCATCTCAGGCTTTGATGAAAGATCTTTAATTTTCTTGTCTTCTGGGAATTCTCAGTGTCAGTGAAGCCCTCTTTTTAATTCCTGTTTTTTGATTCAACATTTCATCTGTTCAGCCCCAGAATAATGAAATGTTTCCCTTTTTATCTTAATTCAAATTTGCACTTATCGATTTAGCTTGTTCTGTATATATAACTGGCTATTTTGGCTAGCAGAGCCTATCATTGCACACCTACTCATCTCTCCAAGGACTTACGCTTATACAGCTAGAGACATGTAAATGTGTTAACGTGGCTAACTGGTAGCTATTCTGTAAAAGTTGAAAAATAAAAGAGAAACTCAGCAAAGTAACTGAGCAAACTTTATTTTCTTTCCAAAGCTGGCCAGATACCCTGCCATCAAGGGCATTCACTGACTTCCAAGGTCTTTGAACAAAGCTCAGCAAGACAAGACTACAGGGATTGTAGTTGTTATACAGTCCCGGAATTTTTATAGTGTCACTTTACCGACAATAGCAACAGGGAAGGGTCCTTGTCAACCCTAATGAATTCAGAAGTGAAAAGACTTTGGTTTTGACTTTACATAATTAGGCGAGATGCAATAACGCAGCAACCTTGTAGCAGTGCACCTGGATAACAAGTGATCAAACAACCCGAGCCCTCCATCCTCACTTAAAGGGCCTCAGCTGCGACAGCTCGCCGTTGAAACAGGCAGCTACCTTAAAGCTCAAACTAATTAACTCTTTCAGACATTGTTATGTACTCCCTCTTTGACACTTTGCAAGAGTGTGCGTGCTGATTAATGCCGTGCATCAACGTGGATCTATTTTGTGAGATTGGAACCCCATTCACATACGTAATGTTACTGTGAGGTAAGGTTTTCTAACATTTTGGATTTAAAGTGGATAGAATTACAGATTTTTAATAGAGCTCAGGTCAGCTATCCTGAGCATTCAGCAATTTATTCATTATCAGTTTTTCAATACTTTTTTAGTTGTCTAAATCTTTATATATTTGTTTCAACTATTTATCTAGGGATTCTATTAATTTGACTATTTCACTAATTTATCCATTATCTTTGCTGGGATTTTTTTGCTTTGTTTTTTTACTAAATCATCTAGAGCCAAATATTTGTTCTTTAAAGCTTAGTGTTTCAACATTAGGGTGGCTGTAGCTCAGGTGGCAGAGCAGGTCAGCCACTAATCAGAAGTCGGTGGTTCGATCCCAGGCTGCCTCCCGGCTGCATGCCAAATATCCTTGGGCAAGATACTAACCCCATGTTTGCCTACTGGTGGTGGTCAGAGGGCCCAGTGGCTCCAGTGTCCGGCAGCCTCTCCTCTGTCAGTGCGCCCCAGGGCAGCTGTGGCTACAATGTAGCTTGCTATCGCCAATGTGTGAATGTGTGTGTGTGAATGACTGAATGTAGTGTAAAGCGCTTTGGGGTCCTTAAGGACTAGAAAAGCGCTATACAAATACAGGCCATTTAACATTAGCACATTTTATTTTGGGGGTGGGGGATACTCGTCTGTATTTTGTAAGGTTTAGCGCTGTGTGGCCCCTTAGATTAACAGATGTGCTGGTACAAACAGTTATGTTAAAAATAAAGTTTCTACAAGACTCTTACATCATTGTGGAGGAATTTTGGCCCACTCTTCTTTACTTAACTGGATTGAGATTTGCTGACATTTGTTTATGAACAACATTGCACGATGGACTCTGCAGGCCTAATTGAAAGACCTCGATTCTTTTCTTTTTTAGCTATTCTGCTGTAGATTTGCTGCTGTGCTTGGGATCATTGGCCTGTCACATGACTGGCTGACAGACAAATCACATTTCATATTTGACTCAAATATCTTTTGCATGCAGAGCAGTTCATGGTCAACCCAGTGACTGCAAGGTGCTCAGGTCCCAAGTCGTCACCCCTCCATCACCGTGCTTGACAGTTGGTATGAGGTGTTTTTGTTGATATGCTTCTGACAAATAATGTGCACAGACTGTCCGAGAAGTCTGTGTTACAGTTTTGTATTTTCTTAGTCAGTTTCTTGGTGCTAAGTAGTTGTCACAATCCTGGGTCATTTGACCCACCCAGCATTTTAAATTTTAATATATTTTGATGTTTATGGTTTATGTTGAAGTTCATTAGGTGATCTAAGTTCATTTTTATTATGCCTAGGTTGCCGTTATAGTTCATTGTTTGTTAGATTCCCTTCTGTCTTCAACCCCTGTGTTTAAGTCTCCCTCACCCTTCATGTGTTTCAAGTCTGCATGTCCTATGTTATCAAGCTTGTGGTGTTTCTGCGTCTCATTATGTGTCCTGTTTTATTTTGAAAAGGTCTGGTGTCCAATGTTCATTCCAGTCAGCTGTTTCCCCATGTGTTTCCACTTGCCCTGATCACCTCCTGTGTCCATTTAGTCTGTGTGTTTTCATTCATTCCTCATCCGATCATCTGCTGTCCTGCCATGTCATGTTCACAGGTGTTCGTGCCACCTTGTCATGTTTAATGTTTTTCATGCCAGATCTTTATATTCGTGTTCAGAGTTTCTTATGTTTATCCTTAGTTCACCCAGTTTAGATTAGTTTTGCCTTTGCCCCTTGTTTGGCATGTTTAAAACCAGCCTTTAATAAACTGCTCGCTTTCAGTTAATATGAAGTTTGCTTCCACGCTTTGTTTGTCTGCACTTGGGTCCACCTCCTCACTCCACACAGTCTGCTTCAGCCAGACTGTGACAGTAGCAGGTTTCTGCGTCTGTGCATTTCAGCCAGAAAGGTTACAAATGCAGCTTGGTAAGCAGCTGGTAGTTTAGAAGGCTACCTTTAAGTTTAAATCTGGTCGCTTCTGGCTACTGAAAATCTAGATGGCAACAGCCAAAGAGGTAAAGTCACAAACCAATGGGTGATAGTGCTGTGGCAGCATACATGTTTTATGTACCGTCTGGTGAGTTTTAAAATTTTTCTAGTTAGATTAGAAGAACTTGCTCAGTATAGGTTAGATTTAAGTGATGCATAGCCTCTAAATCTGATGACAAAAGGAAGTCAGATTGTGCAGAAGAAAATAACTCCACAGCTCATTTGATTTATGACTGAATAAATAGTTTCCTAAAGAGTTTATGGTCTACTCGTTTCATACATATCAAATACTGTGTTGTGTTCATTTGGTAAAATTTGCTTCCATTTAGAATAAAATCAAGAATAAAAGAAGGTTTTTGTTTTTTTTTTAAAACTGTGACTGGCAACATATAGCCACTACAGTAAGAGTGTGCAGTGTCCATCTGTTTCTCAGTCAGTTCCAGCCTCACACTATACATCACATCTGGTTTCAATAAACTAAGACGGCAACAGACAAACTGTCGAAGCTTTAGAACAGGACTTCACAACCCACTGAGTGATGTTTCATGTACAGTCTGTGGATTTTGGCCTCAAGGGTATTTGTTCTGGAGCAAAATACCCCTTTTCAATAATTAGTGCTTCAAACAAAGTTAAGTGCTCTGCTCAGAGCTGTCTGTCGCTTGTGTATGTTCAAGTAATGTTGCAGCAAATCCCGAGGCTACTTGGAGTAATTGCAGCTCAAAATGTATAAATTTGCATGATTAATTTTAAAGAACATCTTTCTCTGAATTACTTTCTGCATACAATAAATAGAACGTTGCAAAGTTTTAAGGGACAAAACATAAAGACCCTTCTGATTCAAATATAATTTGGGTGCAATTTATTTAGAGGCCCTTATCAGTTAAATTATGCTGTTTTCTGTTTAGGGAATCCAGGTGCAATCACTGAAGGGGGTGGAAGTGAATCTGTTTCCTAATTTATTTATGTAAACTTGGCCTCCCTCCAGTTGCAGCAGATGATTTCATTTGTCTGAGCAGAGTGCCTGATATAATAGGATTACAATCTGGCTGTTGGAAAATTGTCTGTGGACCTCTATGTTTCTGAAGTTTTAAGCAAGTCTATTAGCCCACGATGGCATCCTCCTGTTTTTTTAAATTTTTTTTAAATTTTTTTAATTTATTCATCAGCTTTATCTGGCATTAAAGAACACAATAAATCATGCAAGTTAAGCTATTAGTATGAGTCACGGGCGAGTGTAAGGTCAGGGATGATCCTGATCAGCGCCTGCTGTTTGGAGCCGGCCAGTTGGCATAGGTCAGAAAAAAGCAGCTGACTGCTGTGTCAGGAAATTAGACTAATGAAGCTAATAAAACTGAAAACAGTACATTTGCAGGACCATAAGCCCAAGTGGCGACCTTAAAAACTTTTCTTATTATACACAGCCTCATTCACATTCTGCACAGTCAACTGACACGTAATCAATATCAAATACTAAATACTGGATGTGTAAGAAAGTAAAGACTACATTCACAATTTTTTCCTTTTTAAATCAGTTGAACTCTAGTGTAACTGATGCCTGCAAGCACAAAACATGCTGGATCTTTAGCATAAATAAAAACAGAGTTATGAAGGAGATATTAATCCTTTCTCTGAAGCTAAGAAGGGTCAGGCTTGGTTAGTACTTGCACTGGAGACCATCTGGGAATACCAAGTGTTCCAAGTGTATGCCCCATCTTGATTTAAAGACCTCATAGTATCATATCACCCCAATAGACCACTTCAGTCTCAGACCACTGGCTTACCTGCGGTAGGTAGGTTACTTAAAAGTAGATGAGGGGACAGAGCCTTCAGCTTTCAGGCCCTCTCCTGTGGAACCAGCCTTCAGTTTGGATTCAGGAGTCAGGAGTCAGGCACCATCTCTAATATTAAGATTAGGCTTAAAACTTTCCATTTTGATCAAGCTTATAGTCAGGTCTTCTTCAAATCAGGTTGTTCTGCTGTAAGTTTCTTCCTGTAATAAGGGAGTTTTTCCTTCCCCTTGTCACTGAGCGCCTGACTGTCATCTGATTGTTGGTGTTTTTGTTTGTATTACTCTAGGGTCTTTATCTTACAATATAAAGTGCCTTCAGGCGACTGTTGTGATTTGATGTCTTATAAATAAAACTGAATTGAACTGCTGCTTTTAAAATGAATGCAAGGAGTGGCAATTGTTTGTTTAATTTTTAAAGCCTTTCACTTGCTGATAATTTAGGGCAATGTTTCCTCCTTCACGTTCTCTACCTCGATGTACAATATTAGCACCATTTCTTCTTGTTACTGTTCACCATTACCAGCGAAGCCAACTTGAAATTAGGTTCAGCAGAGAAAGCCTAATCAGAGGCACGAACTCGGGTCTCTGAGGCCTATTCAGATGAAGGGTTCTCTGGGGATATTTGGCAGCTCCAGGAGGTGAGATTAAGTGATCACCAGAGACACACCTACACAAGACATCACACACTACAGAATTACTATAAGCCTCGGTCGCTAAATATATCATGTTCAAATGCATTCAACTGTTTCAGACACTGGATTTTAGTATACTGTGCATAGTGTATTGCTGCCAGGATAAAAAGCAGAGTGTGGCATATTCTAATTTTATACAGCCCTCACTCCCCCTAACTCTGTAAGATTTATGTGGAACATTTGATTTATTTATTTATTTTGTACTGTATTTATTTAGTATTGTACTGCTCTGACTGCATCACTGGGGTAAGACTGATGTTTAATGTGCTATGACTTATAATAACAATTGCATTTTATTCTTAAAGATTTACTTGCTTTTTGCTGTTTGTCAAGAAATTCTTGTCTGGATGCTTATTCATCTTGATTTCATTTTCAAGCATTAAAAAAAGAAAGAAAGAAAAGAAAGTAAGCAATTCTAAATAGAGCGTTTCAGCTATTCTGCCTCCAGTGCACACAGCAAAGCAGAATGCCAAAGAATCCTTGAACAAATACTCAAGTCAAAGAGTATCTGGAAGGATCTGGCATATACCTTTATGTTAAAATTAAGTACTCCTGTCGTCATGTGTCACACTGCACAAGCTGTGCATGACTGAGTGCCCAGAGTTCCAGAGGAGACAGGGATCTGCATTTTATTCCCCAGGCTACCGTATCTGAAACACAAGCTCAAATGCTCGAGCAGGGTAAGACCCGAGGAACAACAAAGGTGAAAACATCCTGCGGGCACGAGATATGACACGATAGATAGAACGCAAACAGAAATGAGGTGCAAACAGAGAATACCAGCTTGTAAGCGCTCGTCTTTAAATAGACTAGAGGGCTTGTTTTCTATTTTCTGTTTTGATGCCATTTGAACAAACAACCCATCACGAAGGTTTGTGCTGCTTCATCGCAAGCACAGAGACAGATCCTGGATGACACGGCAAATCAATCCACCGGCGATTAGCGCCAGTGACGCAAAGAAGCTGCAATTTGTTCTTGGACTTTGGACCTGAACACCTACACACAGGCTAAGCATGGCTCCTCTCCCTCGCGTGGTGTTTCTAAGAGCCCACTGAGAGCTCCCAAGCACTACTTCATCTAGGAGGATGTCAAACATAATGTTGACAGTTAATGTGGTCATTTGGTGCATGGCTGGCAGTGATGGCTTTTCAATTAATACAGCCCAAATGGCAAAAATGCTCAATTAGCTTTAATGCATTCTGCTTTCTGATGAATGCCGTGCAAGCCGATGAGACGGAAATAATTCATCAGCCGCATTTTACCTTTAATGACTTAAAGTTGCGATGTTCAGCAGTGCTGGAAGAACTTTAAAAAAAAAAGAGAGGGAGAGAATTATGAGTCAACCTAAGCCTTGGATGCGATATTGACTGCTTTTTGAACCACTTATTGCCCCTCTCTGGGCAACACCAAGCTAGATTGAACAACATGTGGGCAAAGGCGGTTAAATGAAAAGTGGGACTCAAGCTGCTCACACACACACAAACTTCTAATACCCACACAGACAAGAGGAACAGATGTAAACATACTGGTAAATATCAAACACTGACAGCCTTCAGAAGCCATGTGAGACTGCGAGCCCCCAGAGTGTTAACTACAATTGGATGGCACATGTTGCTCGTGCTGTATGGAGTTGCTGCTATTCTTCGGTCTTTCATCATATCGGCGTTTAATGTGTGTGGCAAGCGCCACAAAGATTTTCGTTTGAGAATATCACAAGCCACAGTTGTTTTGCTGTTGTGAACAGACTGACATGTTTTCCCTCTCTGAATATGAAATCCTCGGCCTTGGCCAAAACGCAGCAGCCAGGCAAGTGCGGTCCCTATAAGGCTCGAGCTGGGTAATCCTCAAACTGCTTTTGAGACCAGTCTGCACGTCTGCCAATCTTGAGTGGAGTTCGGCAGTGCTAACAGGATTGCTTTGGAAACACGATATTTATTTTAGCCCTCAAAAGCAGGACAGCTACACTTCATGTACTCCTGCTTCAGGGTGATGTATTGCAGATGCCGAGTTGACTCCCTTCTCTCCACCCCTCTCTAACATGTCTACCGAGTTCTTCTCGGAAGCAGAAATAATTCAATCAAATCAGAGAAACTCTCCTTCAGCGTTAGTTCCAGATGTTTGTCTGGATTCACACTGACAGTTTGTGTGTATGCGTGAATGCCTAGATGTGTGGATTTTGTGCGCCAGTCCATGAGACTTATCTGCCAGTGCAGTTGAGCAAAGGCAAACAGCAGGTGTGAGATTATGGTTTGCTCTTATTTTGAGGTGAGCAGATGTGGCGCTATTAAAGCCTTACCAGATACAAAAGCTGCTCTTTTGTATCTTTCATATCATCCATCATACATCGGACTCCTTCATGAAACCAGGCACCATGGGTGAGGGCTTTGGATAGTCTAACATGTAAGATGATATTTAAGGAATTTTTTTTATAAAGCATCTTAAAGCATATCTAAAGGAAAGAGCAATGTCTAATTTAAACAACAGTCCATTAGCAAATGTGCTTAAAAGCATTAAGTCACTGGTAGACAGCACATAGATGTGCAAGACTGAATAAACTTGAATCCTCCATTTTTTCTTTTTAAAGCTAATGCAGTGCTTTCAGTGCCTTCAAAGTAAGTACAAAAGTTGTTTAGGTGCAGTACTAACACTGACAGTTTTTATTAGATTTTCTGATGTCTAAAAGGGAGAGAACTATCCACTGGGAATTTTGTATTATGAATTTACTTACTTTGGGTTTTTTCCCCCTGTACAACAAGCTTTTATATAGCATCACAATAAAACTCAAGGTTTAAAATGTGAAGTGATATATAAAGCACTCTGCAAAGATCTCCAGTTGCACCCTGCTAGGAATTAATTGCAGAGATTTATTGAAACATGTGCAAATATACATGTAATTACAGTATTGGAGGTGAAAACAGAGTGTACACAGTTTTACAGAGCTTGCAAGTCAATATTTGGTATGACCACCTTCATTCTTCAGGACAGCCTGAACTCTCTTGGGCAGGAGTTCTTGTCATTTCTTTGAGTAGTCTTGAGGAGTAGTTCTCCAGGTTTTTTCGAGGACATTTCAAAGCTCTTCTTTGGATGTTGGCTGCCTTTTGTTCTGTTCTCTGTCAAGATGATCCCACACTGCCGATTCTTGATTGATAGTGTTTCACTGTGTGTTTTTCTGTATAGGTATGCTTTTACAGCAATGACGGTGTTTTGGGGATCACTGTCATGATGAAAATCTAGTTCATAATTCCACCAATGTTGACAAGATCCCCAACACCATTCACTGAAATGCACTCCCAAACCATGACAGAGCCTCTACCTACCAGAGCCTGTTTTACATATTTATTTCAATTCAAATTAGATGGCGCCAAATCAGATTTTCCTCAAGATGCTTTATATTGTTAGGTAAGGACCATGCTAAATTACAAACAAGACCCCTACAATCACTCGCCTCATTATGAGTAAGCCACAGTGGGAAAGAAAAACTTTTACAAATCTGTTAACAACTTTTAGCAGGCAAAAAAACCTCTCTGCTTTCTTTGTGCAGTATCTCTAAAATTAGAAATATCCTGTCTCAGAGTGACGCTGAAAAACTAGTTCATGCATTTATTACTTCTAGGCTGTAATTCATTAATATCAGGATGTCCAAAAAACTCCCTGAACAACCTTCAGTTAATTCAAAATGCTGCAGCAAGAGTGCTGACAGGGACTAGAAAGAGAGAGCAGATTTTTCCTATATTGGCTTCCCTTCATTGGCTTCCTGTTAAATCCAGAATTGAATTCAAAATCCTGCTTTTCACCCAGAAGATCTTGAATAATCAGGCCCCATCTTATCTTAATGACCTTATATCACCCCATTAGAGCACTTCGCTCTGGTACTTACTTGTTGTTCCTAGAGTATTTAAAAGTAGAATGGGAGGGAGAGTGCTTCAGTTTTCAGGCCCCTCTTCTATGGAACCAGCTTCCAGTTTGGATTCGGGAGACAGACACTATCTCTGCTTTTAAGATTAGGCTTAAAACTTTCTTTTCTGCTAAAGCATATAGTTAGGGCTGAATCAGGTGACCCTGAATCCTCCCTTAGTTATGGGTGTAGGTGTAGGCTGCTGGGGAGTGCCCCCCCATGATACATTGAGTATCTCTTCTTCAGTCACCTTTCTCACTCACTATGTGTTAATAGACCTCTCCGTACTGAATCATATTGTTTTTAATCTTTTATTCTGTCTTCCTTCTCTCACACCAACTGGTCGCAGCAGATGGCTGCCCCTCCCTGAGCCTGGTTCTGCCAGAGGGTTTCTTCCTGTTAAGGAGTTTTTCCTTCCCACTGTTGCCCAAGTGCTTGCTCATAGGGGGGTCATATGATTTGGGGTTTTTCTCTGTATGTATTATTGTAGGGTCAACCTTAGAATATAAAATGCCATGAGGTGCCTATTGTTGGGATTTGGGGCTGTTTAAATAAAACTGAATTGAATTGAACTGTTTTATTTCCCTCGGGATGAATAAAGTATTCTGATTCTGATTCTGATTCTGATTTATCCATCCATCCATCCATCCATGCACCTGATAGATATATTGATAGATTATAGATTAGATTATTATAGATTAGCTAATGTGCTTTTAATTGTTTGTCCACTTGTCATCTAGTTGAAATCTGCATTTAAAAATTGTAAATTGTAATTAAATCTTAATTATGAGATATTGTGCCAGACTTATTAAAAAGCTTCTCATTAATATGATATAGTATCTCAAAATAGAGTCTAATTTGTAATTATGAGGCAGTAAGTCATTATTATAAGATGCACACATAATTGTTGGAAGACAGAAAACTATAATTTTGAAATTTAGTGTATGCTTAATGTTATTTATGTTGTTAACTATGCAATAGTAACACTGATGAGACGCCAGGTCAGAATTATAAGAATCCAGTTATTATGACATATACTTCATTTTTTTAAATGGCGCCTACAGGCTTCCACATACGGCAAATATAGGTCCAATATTCACTTTGTCACTTTAGTCCTTAAGTCAGTGTGCGGCTCTTAGGTAGAAAATTCTCAATATGTTTCACCACCTGTTTCCTAACTTTGCCCATTAGGTCACATGTTAAAGTGTTTTGCAGAGCTTAGTGGGACTGCAGAGTCTTTATTCTCCTATGATTAAAGGAAACATTTCACTTTATTTCTTTCTCTAAAAATTTCTAATCCATATACATGCCTAACCTTTTATAAAACAAATGATAAAAAAGAATGCGTCTTGATGATTAAAAATTTAACTGAGTCATTATTTTCCACTTTCTGTTGTTAGAGATGCTGTTAATGTCATCATACCTTTGCAGCCGTAAGCTGCAGAAAAGGCTCATTGGTGCTCCGAGACTGATATTCTCTGTGCCGCACAGGCAAGGAGCAGCTCGCAGAAGTCTGTGCTCAATGTTCTGGTCATTAGTTCAAGACCATTGACTTGATAATCTCACCTGGGAAGGACAGGTAATGATTCCTATCGGTGCAATTATAGCTACCCCCACAAACAGCTATTCGTTGCTGTCATGTACATAACGGTTCAGTATCTCTGACCTCAGGAAGTAAGTGGTGATGCCCGACATCAGGCACAGACCTTTGTTAGGACTAAAAACAAACTGGCCACATAACATTGAATCATGTCATTTAAACTGATTGATTCAAACATGTATTTAAACAGCACTTATAGACACATTGTGTCCTGCTCTGTTTATTGTTTCTCATAACTGGGCTTACTGATCTTTTTAAATGTTACAACTTCTGTATTTCTGATTTCTGAACATTATAATAGGTCGGTTTGTGATGTTACAAAATCCATAAATGTAATTATGTTTTTATTCATTAGTGTAAATTCCCCTCTGTTCAGTGTCAAAGTATCTCATCATGACAACAAGAGTCTCATTTATATCCCATTGGCCACCTTATTAGGTACACCTGTTCAGCTGCTCATTAGTCCTAATATCTAATCAGCCAATCACATGGAAGCAACTCTGCCCATTTAGGCATTGAAGACAACCTGCTGAGGTTCAAACTGAGCATCAGAATGGGGAAGGAAGGTGATTTAAGTGACTCTGAATGTGGCATGGTTAATGGTGCCAGATGGGCTAGTCTGAGTATTTTAGAAACTGCTGGTGTACTTTCACAGAGGGACGTAAACAGACACGTACAGGCCTGCAGTACCAGAACTGAAAGTGCATTTTTGATGGTTTTTAAATGTTAGGAAATGTTTAACATGTAGATTTGGCAAGAAGCGCAACATATCAAAGGGAATTTATATTTTGTTCTTCTGATTTTTTTTCAAAGCCCATTTTTTCTATTGATTTATGTAACTGGACACAATTTTCATATTTTGTGTATCCCACATGGACAGAAATGGCTACAAACAGGTGTTAAAGTTGGCATGATCCAGCACTTTCAGTTATTGAGCAATTAAATCTGATAGTCTCTTGTCAAATGAGTACGATTTTTGTGTGTTGCAGCTTTCATGCCGTCACTGACATCTCACAGCCCACTTACACCTTCAGCACATCCTTTTCTCCCTTCTCTTTGTGATGTGTTCATAGTGCAGATCTAAATAAAGCTGCAGTCATAGTACTTAAGCATCTAGCTAGCACTACAGAAGAGGGAGAGGTTTTTTTTTTCCACACAGTAGTTTATATTTAAGGTAGTGATGCTGATTAGATTCACTTACCTTTTAGACTTTTAGACACCTGCTTAGCTCTTGTTGAATTCAGCTTGCTAAATCCAGAAATAGCAGTGTATATTGAAGTAGCATCACAGGTCAGCTGATCACAGCCTGTACACAAAGAAAAATCTACTGGAGCTCAAAAAGCGACTTATTATATTATCATTGTTTCCCCCAAACTGCACGAGACCTACTCCTTAAATATATTTACAATTATTTAAGCCAGAAATTTCTAAATTGGATTAATCCCCCCATAACTCCTGTTTCCACTGATTCAGTGCAATTGTGTAATTATGTGTAATTTAGCATATCTCGGCATTTTCTCCCTATTTCCCCTCAGCCACACTTACACTGAGACCATTTCTGATGAGGCTTTGGCAAACAGTAAATGGGCTAACTTAGGGTTCAGAGTCTCCCAGGTCCTGTGTCAGGTCTTTGCTGGGTTTCTTCCCTCCTATTTCTTAAGAACATGATTTTCAGATAGTGTTCACCTGCTGTACATAATTTTTAGGCCTGTCACTTCTTCTTTTGTCATCCACTTCTCCACCTGTCAGACTATTTTTCTATCCATGTTTTTGATGACCAGCTGCTAGAATCAACGTACCTAAAGATACAGTTTAAAATTGGTTTGTTGCTAAGTTGTCTGTTATGTGTAGGCACAATATCGGTTCCTTTTTTATGCTTGAAGTAAGATTCAATTTTAAGTGGCTTAACAAAGAAAAAACATTCCTCGGAAAAAGCAGCCGATTTCCAGAATTACTTTTTAAAGACCATTTAGAAAAAAATACTGAAAAGTCTGGCTCGTTGAAGCAAAAAAAGAAAACAAAGAAATTAGGGGTTGCTCAAGTCTTTTGAACAGTGTGGTACGTGTGAACACGCATAACAAAACTTACTGCTACCCTGCAAGTTACTTCACTTCTGAGCTTACCATACTTCTACTTTTTTTTGTTTGTTTTCCTCCCCAAAATACAATTACAAAGACATCCAGGATAGTACTGTGACATTTCACAGGTAAGTGCTGGTGTTTTTCTCAACCCACTGAAAGGTCACGTCTAGTGATAAAGGAAATCAGCACAGTGTAAGGCAATATTCTGGGATGAAATACATCAAAACAAACAGAAAAAAAGAAGAGGAGAAAAAGCAATCTGTTTTGCGACTTCTGGGAGAAAAAAAAAATTACATTTCTATGTGTGGCAGTTTAGCAACTGGTTGATTTACACTTAAACACATCTCCAAAACCCATCATAGTCCTAAAAATGCCTCGGTATCACATTAACACACAAACAAATATTTAATTTTGTTGAAGAATTCTCCTGGATACAACAAATGATATGGAACTTAACCTGTGACTTAAAATGTAACCTCCCTACCCTGCTAGACAAGGTGGCACACGCTTTTCCAACACGACTCAACCTTTAGAGTTTCAAAAATTGACTCTTGCTCACTTCAGTGCCCTACATTTCTCACCTTTCAAATGGAATGTTTCGGATTTGATTGATTTCCAACTTGATCTATCTTTGCACCTGCACTCAACCACCTCCATCAACTTGGCAGAAATGCAACTAGAGAGCTATTGATTTTTGTACCCCTGAAATCACTTAGAAGAGGATACTCACTTTGCTCTCACTGTACCAAAATAATTTTATCTCTCCAAAATGGTTTCCTATATTCGCAATTTCACCAACCCATTTAATTCAAGGGAACATTACTGTGAGAGGAAATTGAACATGGGCTTGCTGCGGCCAATTCAATGAAACCGTAAGATATAGAGGCTGCATTTACACTGTGTGAAGGTACTGTGCAACCCACTGAGATCAGTGACACATTTGAAGTATAGCTGGTATTACAGGTTTCACCAAGCATTCATAAAACAACTAAGTTTTAAGTGAGAACACTCCACAATTGTGTAAAAACACTAGCTCGAACCAAATACATCAGCTAAGACTTAGAAGTGTATTTTTGAAGGAAAGCAGTTGAATAATCAACATATTTGCTCTTTAATAGCCACTTTTGCAGCGACTTAAAAGAAAAAAAAAAAGCCCTGCTCCTCCATGACACTCCATGAGTGTCATCCACAGCTCTGCTCTTTGTGTCAATGTCACCTTTCGTGTCACAGCTTCATGGAAAGCTGCCCGATGATGAGCTGCCAGGTATTAAGCATTTTTAATCTCACTTAATCTCCCCCGAGTTTCATCCAACCTTCCACTTTCAAGGAGTTAAAACTTTATGATTTGTGATTCACGTTTACGATTCCCCACTTTCCTTCCTTCTCTGTTCCCTCCTTGTCCCTAAGGTTACATCAAGTGTGCATTTTCCTTTATTTTATTTATGTCTGTTGTGGCATAGAAGTGCATGACCTTATCTAAAGCATTCTCATTTACTGAAATTTGCATCTCGTGCATCACGTCATCAACGTGGATCAGCAGTAATTTAGATTGAGAATAATCCCATCTTGAAGAAAAACGCAATAATCTGTTTTTTCATTACTGGCTGTTTTCTGTGATGCACTGTGGCCAAATTTGTAACCCTAAGGCTTGAACGCAGAACTGTAGTCACAGTAGCCAAACGCATAAACTGCACAGTCCAAACGGATTTAATTTTACAGAGCTACGTTTAGTCTACACTAGGCTGATCCTGTTATCCCCTGCAGTAAAACAGAGCTGTATATTCAAGGCCATGTGCAAAACACATGAAACATAAACACACTCAGCCCGACTGGGAAAACATAGGGCCCTTTAACCAGCTGAAGAGGGTGGCCTATGAAGTCTGTAAATCAAATCATTTGTTCATTTTCAGTCCAAATGGGCTGTAATTAAGTAAATGGATTCTAAAAGAAATGAAACTGTTCAGCAAACACAGACCGGAGCAGAGAGTGTGGCCTATTTTCTGCACAGCAATGCTGATTCTTCCTTTACTCTGCATCCATCTTTCTCTTTATTCTGCTTTCCTTACTTCCAACCCCTATAACGTACACCCAGGGAGAGGCCACACAAGCCTGCGTGGCACCAGTTGGAGATTAATGTATATTGCCCATAGGTCAACTGAGTCTCGGATGCAATTGAGAAAGTGGATATGATGCTGGCAGGGAGGCACAGCTTGAAGCCGTTCTTTAGATGAGTGAAAAATGTCACAGAAAAGGTGACTTATTGCACACAGGTTATGACAGAAACATAGTGGAGATGGGTTTGCATGGTATCTGAATATAGGCTCCAAGTAATTCAAATTTCATTTTATTTTTACATTCGATGCTTGAGAAAATGGATAAAGGAACCGCGGGAAGCACAAATACATTTTCTTTCATATTTTTCAAATTAACTAAAGCATTTCCAATAAACAAACATAACCAAAATAGATTTCCATGTCTTGTTTGTGCCGCATAAAGTAGAGGGAAATTGGTCCAGTGTTCCTCTGCTCTGAAGTAAGGCAAGCTATTTGAATTCCTGCTGTGCATAATTATGATGGATGTGCATAGGTCTGGTTGGCGGTGGAGGCGGAGGCAGTGAATCTGTGCGTGTTTGAGGAGTAGTAGTTGTCCGTGTATCCTGGTAGCTGATGAGCTGTTACTCAGGGTAGACTGACAAGCGCAGAGAATGTGTGGGTGATCTCTGGAGCTGACAGGTGTGAGAGGTTCTGTGGTGTGTAGGAACATTTTAATAGATGATACAATGTAACAGGACTTGAGAAGGACTGACAGCCTTGATTTTCTTCCTCTGATAGCAAAGAATGCAGGTTTCCATTGTTTAAAAAGAGTTCATTTCATATTTCAAATAAGAAAATATGTAGTGTTACCCAGTATACGTTTTTTTAAGTGTATGCTTGTGAGAGGAACACATTGGTTTAACAGCCACCTGAGCAAACATAGTATTTCACAGTTACTGGGTTTGTTATGGACACACATTGGTAATCCTTGAGATTTTCTGACATCTTTGATGCTGATTCGTGCAGTGCAGTTCGCACATCCACAGATCTCTTCTTCAGGCACTACAAAAGGCTCATGCTGACAATACATATACATGCACACATAATTTTGATTTAATTCTGTGTTATTTTTAATTGATCGCAAGTCTAACCCAAAACCCAGGAACAAGCTGTTTTCAAAACCAAATCAGAACCATGTGCTGAGTCTAAACAGGTTTTGAATAATTGAGAAGTCGCAACTTTAAATTTATAAACTGTCCAGCGTAGAAAACAAACAGAATTATTAGCCCACCTCATAAAAAAATGAAAAAAAATCAAGTGCTGCTAAAAAGAGCAAGGAATTGTTAACACAGCTTTCCCAAAAAATCCTAGCTTTGTTTTGGATGCTTACATTATTTTACTTACACAGAAAAATAAATTTTTGTATAAAAAATGTTAACACAGCAAATTATTAGCACCCTTAATGTTGTGTTTTCTTTTTGCTGGACACTCTCTGAAGGTCTTTGGGCATGGATCTAGTTCTTCAGTTCACCCCACATATTTTCAATGAAAGTCTTCAATGGAAGCTTTGTGGAGGCCAGTCAGCAATGTTATAATGTAATGACAACACGATGAACCAGACTCAGTGTTGCTGCTGGCTGGTTTTTCTTTCGGTCTTCACATATCTTTTTTTCTTCATGGTTCCTTCCTCCTTGACAAGATTCCCAGTTTCCGATACACTGAAGCATCATCACATCTCTGCGTAATACTCCCACCACCATGTTTCACAGTGGGGACTGTGTTCTTTGGGTTGTACGCCTCTCCCAGTCTTTCTCCAAACACAAGCAGCACCTGTGTGGCCAGCTTGTCCTTAGCATACTTCAGTCTGACTTGCAGGCGTCTCTTCTGCAGAAGTGGTGTTTTTCTTGGTCTGCACCCTTGCAGTCCATTCCTGTGCAGAATTCTAGTGATCGTCTTCTTTGAGACTACAATTCCCAGCTTTGCTAAGTGAATCACCAGAGTCTTGGCAAGTTGCTCTGGGTCTTTAGACACATCTCTAACTAATTTTCTTCACAGAAATGCTTGAAATGCTTCCTACCTCTGCCACACTTGTTCTGTTCTGTGTGGCTCTCTTTCTTGATGATACTTCTCCCCCCCAGCATGACACTTGGAAATGCTGGGATAACTTTGTTACTTTGTTTGTTATCACAGTCCATTTCTTGCTTTGTGAGCATCAACAATTCTTCTTCAGTCTAAACAATTCAATCAGTCTAAACTGATTTCTTTTGTTTTGGGCATGATGCTTTCTCAAGTGACAGTTCAAACCTTTGTTGAAGCGTTTATATGGTGTGTAAATTGGACGGTAACCCTCAGTTTAACTTGATTATACAAGCTTTGAGCATTATAAAGTTAAAGTGCATCCTTGCACAGCACTGGTTTGTGCTATGTCTCAATAAAAAGTCTGTTTTTAGGGGGCTGATAATACTGATCCTGGTAAAAAATAATAATAATAAAAATAATTATTATAATTCTGTTATTGTATGAATAGAAATAATATATCCAAACTAGTATATTTGGAAATGCTATGTTGAATGCTATGTCCCTTGCTCTGTTAACAAATCATTTCACACGGGGCTAAAAATGTTGCCCTAATCTGTAAATAAGTAAAAAGTGCCAGAATTTGGGACATTGTCCCAAAATTGAAATAAATGGAAGCAATAAAGGAGCTTCACAAATTCGCTGGAAACAAGAAATCTTATTTGTGGTTATTCACTATAAAGTCCAGTGTTCAAATGCCCAACTTTAGAGCAGATATAAACATGTTTACTGCCTTATATCAGGGAGACCTGATCCGTTTGAACTGCATCACAGCTTAAAGTTATGACTTATTAAGGGTGTGGCCACTTTGAGTGTCAAGCCGGTGCTGATGAAGGTGGCTGTAGCTGCCAGCTGTCTGTTACCTGTCACCTCAGCTAATTTGAGTCACTAACTTGGAACTCAGACACACAAGATTACTTGCTATGTGGTAATTGTATCCATCCAGGCCGTCCAAGAAGTCTATACTTTTTTTATTTTAGTGAAATTCTATAAAATAGTTCTTATATGTAGACACTAATTAGCAGGTTCTGTAGTGAGAGTAGGGAGCAGGTGGAGTGAGCCTGGAGAGGTGGAGGTTTGCTCAGGAGAGAAGAGGAATGAGGTCAGTAGAAGCCAGACAGAATACAAGTGTGTGAATGAGAAGGGGGCAGGCATAACTGTGATGCTGCAAGTAGTAAGGGTTATGAAAGTGGATGAGTTTAAATACCTGGGGTCAACCATCCAAATCAACAGACAGTGCACAAGAGAGGTGAAAAAGAGAGTGCAAGTAAGGTGGAGACTAGTGTAGGGCAGCAGCAAGAGTGAAAGGGATTCTTTACATAGTAAAGATAGTGGAGGGATAGTGCATGTATTGGGCAAAGGATGCTGAAGATGGAAGACTACAGAGAAGACTGATTGAATGTAGTGAGGGAGAGTAGGAGTAGTTGGTTTGACAGAGAAAGCTGGAGATTAGTTAGATAGTGGCAGATGATCCACTGTGGCGACCCCTAAAGGGGGCAGTTGAAACAAGAAGAAGAGACACTAATTAGCAGGTATGTGTCATCTATGAATACATCTTGCTCACCAAGTTAGCCGATAACTTTGCAATCCACCCCCTCCTCCTAGATGATCCCTTCTGGCACCAAGTAAACACCATGGCGACGGCCAAAATGCCAGACTCGAAGTTACTTCACCCACTTTTGTTAAGGAAATAATTAGAAAGCACAGTGAATAAAAATCCTATAAATTTATGCTGTCTTTCTAAAGTTCCAGTTTGACATCAATCAATGCATGCAATGCACTATTTTCTGTTCATGTGAAATGAGCACGTTGATATTTTTTGTAAGCCAGCTACATAAACAGTCGACTAGCGGTGTGGTAGCTGTGCTGTGTACACTGTACACAAAAACCATGCACTATAGAACTAGGACACACTGACAGCATCCATATTTTCTGCATTTTACACACAGCAGCACAGAAACCTGTCAAGTAAAACGAACATGTTCTCTCCCTCCTTCTCACTAGAGAAGACCAACATATGGCTCCACCATAATTCTTCTCACCACGTTGTTATAAAGCACTTTTTTTTCAATTAAATGATACAGTCGCTTTATTAAAAAATAGATCATTAAATTTGCTTTTGTTAACTAAATCAATATCTTGCAATTAAAAAGTCAAATTAAAAGTGTTAGCTGATGCATTGACATCCTCTGTAATTTAACAGCTGTTACAGAAATACAAACACTATTTCATGTCCTGCTTTAAAAAAATTGTTCCCAAGTAAAAGTGTGTATTGTTAGTAAAATGTACTAATTGTACAATAATCTGCATGTGTGGTGGATATACTACAATATGTATTATGTAGTTTTTCTCTACCAGTGCATACTGGTGCTATAATAGTGCAAGTGAATAGTGGAGTGCACAAATGCAACATTTCCCTCTGTGTTGTAGTGAAATAGAAAAAAAGAACCTTACACTTTACTTACACATACACTGATTGCAACACCTAAAAAGAATTAGACAATATCAATAATAATGATCATCTCATTATGACATGTACCACCTGCCTAAAGATTGATGCACACTGACGCCCCCTCATGTCCCTCCCCTGTGGCAACAATACTCTCCCAAGGCAGTTGCCTCCGCCGGCAGGACAATATGGCCCACTATACTGCAAAAAAATAAAAATAAATAAAAACAACTGCTCAGTAGCAGACACCCCAGGACAGCTGCAGCTTTCTTCTGGTAGCATCAGGAGAACCTGTGTTATATGAAACGATTACTTACAGAAAACAGACGACATGTAAGATTTAATAGGCTGTCTTTGTGAAAATGTGAAATTTTCCCAGACATTTGTCAGATAATTTACATCTTCTGTTTGTGTGTGTGAGTGTCTGACAGGGAGAGAGAGAGAGAGAGAGAGAGAGAGAGAGAGAAAGAATCTCCTATATAGTCTACAGTAGGCACATGTGACAGGAATAACGGTTAAAAAGAACCATTCTTATGACACTTCCTGTCCCTTTATCATTTTTTTTTATCTCTTTCAACTGACAAGAAACTCTTTAAGCCCTCTATGTACGGTCATGCAGAATCAAAAGTGTCTGGGCTCCTGTGTTGTGGAGAGGGGTGGGGCAGCTAGTGTGTATGTGTGAGGGATCTTTCTTGGCTGCTCTTGATGCAATTTATCATTTTGTGGCACCGATGCACCAGTCAACAGTCTCCAGCTCCCCTGTAATATGGGGGATATTTGTGGCTGCTCCGAGGCAAACAATTTAATAAATCAGTTCATTGCAGTACACACAATGCCCCTGGGCTTTACAAGCAAACAACATGCTCCGGCATCTAAAGACGGATGAGAAAACAACGTTTAAACAGTCTCTCTTTAAGGGGAGCTAATTTCTACTCAGCGATGCAACATTCGTGTTCTCGGGACGGCGCTGAAGACAAACCAATAGCTGGAACGGCCGGACTTAACAGCAATTAAAAGAATAATCTACAGCCGCGCTGGCTCGTTGGCAGTTCTTTTTTATATATCCAGGCGGTTTTAGATTAATTGTGCAGCTCTCTTCAACATAATAAACAGGAGATAAGCTGTAGATTAATTTAATGAGTAAATGTAATAAGAACAGGAGAATGGCAGGCAACGGCCTCATATCCTGAAATAAATAAATGCTTTACACTGGAATTCTGGCTACAAATAAAGCGTGTCTCTTATTCGTTCGAGTCTAATGACACATTTATAAATGGATAATAGTACTAAGTAGCAGCTTCGGTTACTCTTTGTACTCCAAAAACAATATTGTAAATGTGTTGCATTTAATTTGCTCTATACATCTGCAACTTCTCTCTTCCAAAAGCTTTTATTCTGAACTGTGTTACAGAGCCAGTTAGATAATTTCAGCACGTGGCAATAAAGCCATATTAAAGTAGAAGGAAGTTCATATTCAATTGTTAAAAATTCATCATTCATTTCTAAATGAGTTGGAAAATGTGTTGTTAGCTTGTTGAATACACAAAGACATGGTTCTGGTTTCAAAGGGACAAAAGCTTAAATACAGAACAGCTTAAAACAATGCTGATCGCAGACACTTTCTGATGGATTTCCCTCCTGTCAGGTGGAAGAGATAAGTCATGAGTGAAATCCTGCCTGGTTACAAAGGCCTTCCAGTGCCAAATCTCATATGACCTAAAATTGTCAATACAGCTTTTACAGCAACAGATATTCCCTTTTACTTCTTCTTCTTCTTCCCTCCCTAATTGTGATTAAATGCACAAATTTTCGATTGAACGTGATCAGAAGAGAACCTTCCATAACTGTTCTTGAAGTTCCTGATTAGATCTGCCATGATAGATTCCCAGTCATGTGGAAAAATGGGAGGAAAACACCGGATTTTCCACAAGTCATGAATTGCCTTCTGCCAGTGAGATGTAAATCAGTGTAGCAAGCTAAAATTGATGGAGCTTCCTCTGGTTTTATTCCCGGCTCCTCGAGATCACCCTGAATGCCCCGGCCCCTATGTATAGTCACTTAAAGATGGATTACAGGCAAAAAGGAGAGGTGTGAAACAAAGAAATTGTACATCAAAGCTATCAATCACACAGGTCCTGTGCCGCTTTCTTTCTTTTTTTTGGCTCCCAGTTTGTTACATAAACTGTAATTATGGATGCGGCTGAATACGAGGCCTGTATCTGTTTTGATCCCCATTGACAGTGCTTATGTTGAGTTAATTGAGCACATATCCCAGGATACATGATGAGAGGCTGTAACATTAGCCATTTCCTGCATGCAGCTCATTGGGATGCAAGGCTAGTGCTGGCAGAGTAAACTGCGCCTTGGCAGAGATGCTGAGCAGTGGTGGTAGTGGTGCTGCTGCTGCAGGGACATGACAGCTACAGTCTTCCCAGCCATAAATCCCACCGTCCCCCACAGGGCACCCAGCTACACCTGTGTATTAAGTTGAAAGACAGGCTGAATTCAATCTGGCCCTTTTTGTGCCATGTCAGTGGGGCGAACTTGGTCAGGTGTAAGACTTTTGCACTGTTTCATCAACAGGCCATTATTTATTCTGGGTGTTTTTCAGATGCTCAGGAGATGGGGTGGGGTGGGGGGTCTGGGAGTCAGCCAGTCTCCACAGAGTGTGAACCCAATTATGCCACTTCCTTCTCTTGTCTCACTCAAAAATCAAAGCTGTTTGCTCAAAGCCACATCCTAAGCCCTTTCTAACTATGTCCGTCATGGAAGTAATCAGACCATATCCTGAAAGCGGTAAAAACTCTATTTTTTTTCCTAAATAAAGAAGACGGTCACTGATATTCTTATGGAGTGTACTTAATTGCTCAGGTTACCTGATTATGTCAACCAGTTGCTGCTGTGCGCGAGGACAGGAGGTAAACAGCTTCATTCAGCGGCTTGCTCCTCTCATTCTGCTCCTGAGCTCAGTGTGATATGACTTTGATTGTCTACTTGCAATTTACCCAGCAACTGCCAGCTCTCTGTCTTCGCCACATCTCATACAGACCTTTTCTTAGATCTCAGTGGATTGCCTAGCAACCTTTTTCCTCTGTACAAATACCAATCTGTGCACCAAGCAGAGCATGGTGACCAGTGTAATTATTATGCAAGGGAGACTAATCAGAAATGCAACATACTAAGACACAATATGGTCACAAAGATGCACCATTAAAGCTCTAAATAATTAATACAAAATGCTTCATAATGGTTTCTTTCCATTTACTGTAGCTAAACGAATGCCTCCAGCTTCCATCCAGTACTCTTGGGAATTCCTTCCACTAAACTGACGTCTTCCTTCATGAACGTTTTGTTCCCTTACACGAACTGTTCAGTCAGGTTCACTCTGCTCCCTGCAAAGATTAGTTTGGTAGCCTGCTGGTCTCTCTGTGCCTGACTGCGTGACACGGCAGTTGGACTGGGAGCTGAGACGCGCCACCGACAAGGAGTGAATGGGAGTTGGTGAATGAGAGAGTGAAGGAGACAGTGAGCCTGGCCACTGCCTGGTTGTGGCAGATTGAGCAGTCCATACTCTGGTCACAAACCACCATTTCACTAACAGGAATATTATACGTTGACAGAATCATTTTATTTTCTGGTGACACAATCTGCCACACTTAAAGATATTGTAGCCATTTACAAAAATGTAGATTGAGAACAAAGAAGCTGCCTCACAGAAGTAGTTTAAGGTTAAGATTACAAGCAAAACTAACTTGGTTTATGTTTGATTTGTGCGGTCAAGTTGGATTTTCAAGTACTTCTACAAGCCACTTCATCAGTCCTTCCAGTAGGTAAAAGGCAGCAGCATGCAATGACATTAACCTGCTAAGGCAGGCTGTGTTCCCACATTATTCAGTACTTCTCTAGCAAAATGAGACAGGCTTGTAGCATGCTGCCAATTTTTTAAAAGCCCCGATCAGCAAAAAGGGTAAGTGCAAGTTTAGGAATAAGAGTATAACTTTGTCCCAGTAGTCACTTGCCTGCATTGAACCGGTAATTTTGAGCGAGTGTAGATTTCACTAGTATGCAGAATGTAGAGAAAAAGCTGGCCTAATTGTCTTTCATCTGAACTACAGCTAAATGTGAAACTAGATTACACACATTTATGAACTTGATGGAGATTTCTCACATTCACATACTGCCAGTATAATCCTAAGGAGAGCATGTGTCTGGTAAAGTGAGTGGCAGTCAGCCTTTAATACAAAGCACACAGCACAATACCAGCTTAACTATGGGTCTATTTACCATAATTGATTCGTATTTTCACTGCTGAATGTGGCATTGAGGGAGACCTGAAACTAGTCTGAAACTATTTAAATAGGAGCAATTGACTATGTATTATCCTGGCTTTCAGTGACTAGAACAGCTGTGGCTACAGCTTGAGATTTTTAAATTTAATTTCATTGTTTACTGACATTTTTTAAGGACGTCGTGCATTTCAATCACCAGTGTCACCAAATGCGCTTCCACTCAGGCGTCCTCCTGCATTAACCCCGTCTTTAGTGCATCAGTGTGTCTTTTTCCCACTTGGGCTTCGGCTGAAGCCCTGTTCTGTGCAGGAAATCTGTTGAATCAAGGAAAAGCCTATGTTGCATATTGGATTTAGATATTAAAGCCTCGACCAATAATGCCGACATCCTCATGTGAATTGCGTAGCATTATTTCGAGTGATGAAAATGCATTTTTTATTAGGATTTGGTCTCTTCTCTCTGCATAACAAGGCCAGAGTGGGTAAGGGACAATGCAGAAAAGATTTGAGTGGGTGGAGGATTTAGGCTGGGGAGAACAGGAGGAAGGAGTTGTAGTTTCATCAAAAGTAGCAGAGGGTTGAAAGACACTGAAAAATTACTGCTGCTCACACAATATCTGTTTTATTATCATAGCCAATAGTTGTGCACATTACAAGCATACTAGATGGACAAAAGTATTGGGTCACATCTCTTAATCTTTAAATTCAGGAATTTTCTGGACCATTCTACAGATGTATAAAATCAAGTATGTATCCCCACGGTCTGTCTTTACAAACATTTTTGGAAAAATAACTCATTCTAAAGAGTTCACTGAATTTGACTGTGCTGCTTTCATAGGATGCTGCCATTGCAACAAGTAATTGGACTGTGCAAAGTGGAAGCATTTAGGAACCCAGCAAATCAGCCACTGAAGTATCAAGCCCTGTTATATCTCCAACGCTCTACTGTTTGAAACCTCCTCTGACATTAACATTGTACACCGGGAGCTTCATGGCATGGGTTTAGATGCATGTACAGGTACCTACATTGTGTAGGTAGCCCAATACCTTTGTCCATACAGTGTAGGTTTATTAGAAGTTCTGTTAAGTGTGGTTTGTACCATGGCCACTCACCAAGAAAATATCATATGTTATGTGCATATAAATTAAAATATGTTAATTTGCACATCTAATTTTGGTATAGTTTTCCTATTTATACATAATAATAGTATTTGTACATTACATTTAGCTAACAGAAGTGCTGGATCAGGAGTATCACTTTCATATTCCCACAAGCTGCCTCTGTCTTCATCTTTCTCTCACTTTTACATTTTGCATTATGGGCAGCTTTAGCTGCATTATATTGTGGTTTTCCTCTGCTGACTTGCATTGATCCTCCACACTCAGGCCACCAGCCTATCACTAAATTCTATTTTGTCTGTTTTTCCCTATTCATTCAAAGACAATTCATATTTAAAATGACATCTGCAGTGTTCTCACTGATAAGCTATTTATCCCATCTTCTGGCTCTTGTTGTTTATACGCATAACCTGATACCTCCAAGCTCTTTAGCTGAGGCTCAGCTGTTGCTGTTTTCAACTCCCGTTTAACACTGGTGCATTCACTGAGAACAACAAACAAATACTTAGGTCGCAGGTGTCCAATTGAACTGTCCAGATGCTATAAGCTAATAAAAACTTTGCATCCAATTTGAATCCAGAGTCATGATTTAGCAAGACTTAAACTAAAACAAATATGCTGTACTAGTTTAACACCTTATATTTGTGCAGTGGATAAAATGAGTTCAGGAGTAGCTAAGGTAAAAGGCAGCTACCTTTACAAGGCATAATTATGTCCAACTCAAAGATTTTTAATTAGTATTTAGGCAACTTAAACAAACAATGTGACAAACAATACTGCTAGTTCTTGGAAGCATTAGTGGCTATGCCTTTTGACCATAAAATGCATCAGGAACGTAGTCAATTGCCTTGTGATTTGGCATTTTGTTAAAAAAAAATACCAGTGTCATATTGAGCTTCTGAAATGGTAAAGGTAACCTCAAACTGTGAGCGTAGCAGCAATGTAACTCCCCGGGGAAATCAAGAGCTTTCACAGCTGCATTGCCCGCCAGCAGTTGCAACACAATTCTTAAATGACGGGGCAACGTGCAAGCGGCTGAAGACAGACAGAAACTTCAGTTTGACCCCAAATCCTTCAACACTTCAAACATATCCTAAACTGGTGGGTGAGACGAAGCCCTTTTGGAGGAGAAATACACCTGGAGAACAGCCACAAACAAAAGCATGTATACCTTTTGACTGTGCAACTTTGAGATGATCTGTGCATCTGTTACAGTTTGAAAAGGTAAATTTTTCTCTAATCTGTTGTGTTGCAGCAACCACTTGGAATCCACGAGAAGAATTTAGGTTAGAATATGCCAAAAGCAAAAACATCTGGCCCAATTTTATTTGATTTCAGAACATCTGAGTAAACAAGTCGACAGAGCTATTTGGGGCGATTTTAAAAACCAGTATAAAAAATAGATTGAATGAAGAAGCTATCGTAACTTTTTACACTCTCTCTACCCTTTACTTTAGTGTGCTTTTATGAGAATTGTAAATGTGGAAATCTCCCTCGACGCCATCCTGATCCCCCGGAAATATGATCGCTGGATGAAATCAATGGAATGGGATGAGGGATGAAGGGATTTTAAGCCCATATACTATAAAGTGTTGCATTGTCTACCTCACTCTGACAGCTCAGAAGGGGTGAGAAGATAGCTTGTGCCTGCTTTTCAAGAAAGTGCCAACAGATTGTCAGAAGGACGCACGTGTTGTCCAATCCGATAAAAGTAAGTAACAAAAACAAAAATGTTATGATCGCCTTGGCACTTTTCATTTCCGAGAAATTAAGCCAGTCAGCATCTGCAAGGAGCGCGTGGTTGTTGTTCCTGTACAGTGAAAGCATCGGCATTGTCCTTTTAAAAAAGAATGATTTTGTCTAGTGGCCTTCTGGCTTCGGTGTGCATGCACAAAATTGGGAACAGTTGAGTGTTTCTGTTTTCAGCCTATTTCAGTCAATACTTTATTAAAAGTTTAATCATTTCAAGGTTTCAGATGACAACATTTCTATATTAGAAAAAGATTTTTGTTTTGGTTCTTTTTCCACATGCCTTAATCTTCTTGTGACCTGTAAAAATCATCTATCAACCCTCCTAGTTCTAAACACTCCAAACTTTAAAATATTGTGTATTGCTCTTTTCCCTTTCTGTGAGTCACACAGTTGATTTAAGATGTGATGTGTGTGATAATTATCTTCCTAGTTTGCGGGTAAAGTCGTAGAGACAGAGCTGCTCCAGAGGTGTTTGTCAGTGGTGGTTGAAGTATGATGAGTCATCAGCCTGTTAGTGTAAATCCATGCAAACGCTTAGGTTTGATGCTATTGTGTTGCATCTACTGCTCCTCAATGTCCTGATTCTCTCAACGCTTTTCTGAACACTTGAAGCGAGTGCAGTATATGCAGTCTATCAGCGTCATTAAACTGTTCCGTGTGCACGGCTACAGAGCAATAAATCCTCAAGCAGCATGAATCTGTCGTGTGTCAGAGCCTGTTGTCATAAGCAGATATATCTTCTGCACTGCCTGCTTTATTTTTCTTTCTTTCTTTCTTTCTTTCTTTCTTTCTTTCTTTCTTTCTTTCTTTCTTTCTTTCTTTCTTTCTTTCTTTCTGTCTTTAAACAGAGGAACACTAGGCAGAGCATGATCAAAATGTCTGTTATTGAGGAACTGTTGAAAATCGGACATACACATGTGCCGCTGTACACAATCAATGCGTCATTCATTTGTTCTTCATGATGCCAGATGACTTGTTTTATACAATCAGCGTTAAAATATTCAGAGTACAGCTAATGCATGACTGGAGATGGATACAGTATTGATAATGACAGAATATTGTACATCCCTGGACATTTCTATTCAAACACATCGAAAACAAAATGTATAATAAATATAAATTTTCTCAGTACAATTTAATCTGTGATGTCACATGTTCAAAAACAGTTTTTTTTAAAAAATCAATATTGCAAAAAGCCTCTCAACAATTGACCGTTTGCTAAGCCCTATCCCCATCCATTACTGTTGCATTAGAGTTTAGGGGCTAATCTACTGTTAAATCATCGCTGTTATTTTTCAATCACTGGGTTCTTAATTTCACATGAATGCACACAAGATGCCCCTGCAAGCAATGGCTTGGCCAGCTAAAATAAACAGATCTTCATAGCTGCTGCTAGCTAACTACTTTAGTAAAAATTTAATAGCTATATATTATTTTGATGAGTTTCTTAAAAGATAATTTAGATGCAGTTCAAACATAGTCAACATTATACTTTAAACTTAAGAATTTTTCTTTAACTCAAATAAAGGAAACCAAAATATACATATACACTATGTGGACAAATGCACAGAGCTACCTTGTACACATAAACATGAACAGCCATATCACGAAGCTCCTGGTACACAACTTTTATGCTGATGTTAATGTCAGAGGAGGGTTGTAACTCTGGAGTAAGCATAGTGTTGGAGACCTTTACACAGTATGCAGCTCAGCACTTGGCAACCCCACTTTGTAACTCTGCAATAATACCACTTGTGAAATCTGTAGGAGGGAAAGAATTTCATACAAGTGACTTTTTGGTGGCTCCAGCGAAACTTGAAGCACTATGGAACAACTTTATTAGCTGACCAACGTGTTTCAGCTTGTGGCCTTTTTCAGGGTCATTACAAAATACAGTTTGTGTTTAAATAAATAAAGAAATCCAAGTGAACCAATCACACATAAACAAGCTGACCAACCAGCATTTAAGGGGGTGGTACTGGCTGACTCTGGACTGAAAATCACCCCACATATCCAAAAGTAGTTCATTCTCAAAGGTCCTAACTAGATCTCTCTTTTTCCTGATGAAGTTAATTTTATCACCTCTTTGACTGGGCTTCATGGCGTCAATGCCAATAAAAAATAAAGCTCACCATGAAGCATTCTGGATATTTTGTTTAAAGAGTTTATTTCCTACAGGTATGAATGCAGGTCTATTAATGAGTTTCTGCGAGTTACACTATTTTGCTTTATGTTCTTAATTAGATTTTCAAAGACCTTTAAAAAAAAACATCCATCCATCCATCCATTTGCTTCCGCTTATCCTTTCCAGGGTCGCGGGGGGGGGGGGGGGGGGGGGGCTGGACCCTATCCCAGCTGTCATGAGGCGGTGGTACACCCTGGACAGGTCGCCAGTCTGTCGCAAGGCTAACACACAAGGACAGACAACCATTCGCACTCACATTCACTCCAGCATTTACACCTATGGGCAATTTAGATTTTTCAATTAACCTATCCCCACTGAAAAACCAAGAAACCAAAAACCTTTTATTGTAATGATAATTGCTGTTAACTAGTTCAAATTTTTTATTATGGAGTTAATAATTTTTTTTAAATCATTTTTTGAAAGTTGAACCAGAGCCAACCAGTCAGCCAGTACAACACGTTCTTGTTCCCAAAGTGTAACATATTACGCTATGTGACAAATCATCGGTATGTTACCCGTTTGGTCACCCAACATATTCCTATGTTATGCGTTAGGAAACAGGAGGAAACATGAGAATCGTTTGGACTCAATCTACACATGTACATTTATTTTACTTTCTCATCATGAATCGCGTTGGAAAACTCTATCTAACACGGGGCGATCGTGGCTCATGAGTTCTGAGTTCGCCTTGTATTCGGCCCCGGCTCGGACAGTCTCGGTCGTTGTGTCCTTGGGCAAGACACATATCGCGCCATTAGCCAGAAGGGCCGATGGCAGAAGACTGACTGCTTCTGTCAGTCTGCCCCAGGGAAGCTGTGGCTACTGTAGCTTGCCTCCACCAGCTTGTCTCCAGTGTGTGTGAATGGGTGGATGTGTAAAGCGCTTTGGGGTCTCTAGGCGGGACTAATAAAAGCGCTATACAAATACAGGTCATTTACCATATTTACCATTTAACACAATTATTGTTATGGTTAGGATTAAGGTTAGGTTTAGGGCTGGAATACACGGCTGGAAGCTTCATTCTATGGGATTTCATCCGCAATCCGCCGCGTATCATAGGGACGTGACAAATCGTCAGTATGTTATGTGTCGGTAATAAGAATGCCTTGGCTAGTACCACCCTCTTAAATGCTGATTGGTCAGCTTGTTTCTGTGTGGTTGGTTCACTTGGATTTCTTTCTTTATTTAAACACAAACTGTTTAGTATTTTGTAATGACCCTGATGAAGGCCACAAGCCGAAACGCGTTGGTCAGCTAATAAAGTTGTTCCATAGTGCTTCAAGTGTCGCTGGAGTCTTCACGCCACCAGATCTTTGTCCTTCTCAATGCACCTTGGAAGCAGGTGAAGTTGTGCCAGAAATATTTGGACACTGACTTTTTGCAATGGCAGCATCCAATTACAGCTCCATGCTTGAGATCAGTGAGGATTTAAAAAAAAAATCTATTGTTTCACAAATGATTTGCACCTAGCTATGATTTGCATAGCTAGGCGCTTGATTTTATACACCTGTATAAAATTCTGGAAACACCCGAATTAATAAATTGAAGCATGTCTCCCCAAAACCTTTGTCCATATACTGTTATAATATTATATTAAGCGCCCCCTCCTGTGTTTATTTAACTCTTTAGTCTTACTTCTTTTGCCTGTTGGTATAGCTAGCTATTTACGTAGATTTAATTAAATCAATCAGACGTGTAGCAGGACTGAGCTCCTAATATTACTCTACAATATGCTGAATCAGTATTCAGGACCAACTTCTGGGGACTTGTGTAGTGAGCTTGCCTAGTTGTGGGACGCTAAACCCCAAACAGTTTAGTTAACTAATTTTCATTGGCCTCAAAGGTAAAACTGTGTTACTATTACAACTGTATCATAACTGCTTATTGCCGTAAGCTGGGCATGCTATCATTCACATCATATACTTAATAATCTCCTTAAATGGTGAGTGTTGATTTCGCTGGTTAGCAGTTCAAAATGTGCAGAAAACCAAAGCTCAGCAGGTCTGCTGCACATAGTTATTGTAGATAAACTATTATTTGACAATTGTTGTTTACTGGACAGGTTTAGCTAACGGTCAATTCCCAGCAGAAAAACAAATGTATACTTTTATATCACAATAACCTTTTACCAATTTCATCGTAAACTGTGTTTATGTTAAGAACATAGAACTGCTGCGTTGAACAATATTCAGGATATTAATTGGGTGATCTGTACACGTTTTCCTTCCCTGAAAGTAAAATAGCCTAGAAGTGTATGAGTTCAGCGAGTCGAGCTTACTGTATCACATCAGATACCACACAGTCACAGAAGAAGAAAAGCAAGAGAAGTTACCATCAGGGTCTTGATCAATAAGGCAAAAACCAAACACACATCATTATCAGACAGTCCTGCCTGTGCTGTGCACTGTGCTCTGCAGTTTAAACCACCTACACAGCTGGCAAAGTACAGTAGACAGTTGTTTGGGTTGATACCGCTGAACTTGATGAATGACACTGTTTCCGGTCATTTAGCACAGTTTATTTGCCATATATTATATTGTAGCATTTTGTAAAAAGCACACGTGTAGATATGCAAGTGTACAATCAGATAATTGGCTGAATAACACATTATAAAAACCAAAAACCATTAGCCACATAAGTGATTTAAATGAAGGATGAAAAGTAAACATCTGAACGTCCCAGTGCACCAAGCTCTGTACTTGGTGTTTATTTTTCCTCTGTTTATTTCTCAAATGAATAAGAACGTGATCAACATCACAAATCATTAAGCAATTCAAAAGTCACCATGTAAACTATACTGACTGCCAGCAAGATGTGTGGGCTGTACATTTTATAAAACAATTACTGTCCGCTATTTTCGGACTTGTTTCTCTTGTCTTGGGTAATTTCATTGGAGAGGCTCATTTCTCGAAATGAAAAAAGCTACAGGGACTTGAGTTTGAGAGAGACCTCTGGCTGACAGCATGATCAGAAAAAAGAAAAAAACAAAACAAAACAGTAGAAACCCTTTCAGCTTGGTCGAGCTTTCGTTTGTTCAGCTACTCAGTTGCTTATCATGCTGTTTCCCCCTGCTCTGTTTACAACGTTTTGCATTTTGATTACTTTACCTGCACAGCAGAGGGGTGTCCACGTTATGAGAAGTCAAGGAAATATGTTTAATAAGATTAACAAATCATGAAATTATTATCTTTAATACTCCCCAAGAGGCAAAGCAGAATGCAGAAAGTCATGCTGAAGTTCAGCCTCCTTTGCTAATTGAGGACATTGAGGGTCAGGTAGGTCAGAAGCTCACTAATCAAAACTGCTGCTCCCCTTTATTTCCACTGAGAAATATTTTCATTTTCATTACCCTGGTTCCAGGATGCTCTGCAGTAAATTAATTGTCTCCTTTGCTTCTTTACCAGTCCCAGCTTCCTCCCACACAGCCTTTCATTTCGTATGAGCAGTTCTGTGATTATGTGCAGCTGACGTACAGTAGTTTGGAGACAGAGCCTCATGGTGTGCACAGCTCAGTGGTGGTGGGAGTGGGTCTGGGGGCAAGGCAGCACAGGCTTTGAGGGGAGGGCAGCCATTAGGCTGGGTTGGTACAATGCTGGCCCTGGACCTCCCTGCGCCTGAGTGGAGGGCTCCATGCCCACATTGAGGTGCAGTGACAGGTGGGTATGGCAGTAATCCAGAACAGACTGCTCACACCTGTACAATGTCAGAGCACTCAGCTGCCGCGGTACCTAGACAGAAACAGAAAGTAGAGGGAAAGAAGAAGCACACGTAAGGGTAAGGCTTTTAAAACAGCTAGAAAAAAATCCTTAGAATATTTGGAATTGGCTTAATTTACTTCATGGTGCCATGGCACAGCTCTGTCATTAATGCAGCCTTGGCCGATAATACAGCATGCGCCCCAAGACCTGAAATCTGTGGCGCTCAAACACCCACTTTCAGGAGTGATTTATATGCAAGATGAAAGCCTTAAGCAAGAGTGCACACATATTTTCTGCCCTCTTTTAAATGGAGTCAAGGCTCCATTTAGAAGAGAGTGCTTATTACATTACAAGCACTTTGCTGATTCAAAGACCCCTCTTCGCTTTACGTGCTACCGCGGTCTGAATTCTGTCAATTAAACGAGATAAAGCTGCATCACAGCCTGTGCAATATTGATATTAATATCCTAATGTATATTCATATATATATATATATATATATATATATATATATATATATATATATATATATATATATATATATATATATATATATATATTTATATATACACACACACACACAGTGGGGAGGAATAATTATTTGATCCCCTGCTGAATTTGTAATTGTAAAAACGATCAAAAGAAATAATTTTTATGGTACTTTTATTTTAATTCAATTCAATTTTATTTATATAGCGCCAAATCACAACAAAAGTCTCCTCAAGGCGCTTCATAGATACAGAGAAAAACCCAACAATCATATGACCCCCTATGAGCAAGCACTTTGGTGACAGTGGGAAGGAAAAACTCCCTTTTAACAGGAAGAAACCTCCGGCAGAACCAGGCTCAGGGAGGGGCGGCCATCTGCTGCGACCGGTTGGGGTGAGAGAAGGAAGACAGGATAAAAGACATGCTGTGGAAGAGAGACAGAGGTTAATAACAGATATGATTCAATGCAGAGAGGTCTGTTAATACATAGTGAGCGAGAAAGGTGACTGGAAAGGAAAAACTCAATGCATCATGTGAATCCCCGGCAGCCTACGTCTATTGCAGCATAACTAAGGGAGGATTCAGGGTCACCTGGTCCAGCCCTAACTATATGCTTTAGCAAAAAGGAAAGTTTTAAGCCTAATCTTAAAAGTAGAGATAGTGTCTGTCTCCCAAATCCAAACTGGAAGCTGGTTCCACAGAAGAGGGGCCTGAAAACTGAAGGCTCTCCCTCCCATTCTACTTTTAAATACTCTAGGAACAACAAGTAGGCCTGCAGAGCGAGAGCGAAGTGCTCTAATAGGGTGATATGGTACTACAAGGTCATTAAGATAAGATGGGGCCTGATTATTTAAGACCTTGTATGTGAGGAGCAGAATTTTGAATTCAATTCTGGATTTAACAGGAAGCGTCAATGAGTGAAATAAGTATTTGATTCCCAACAATCCAACCAAAACTCTCTGACAGATTGGCTCATATGACACTTCAATTACAATCAATCAATAAATTACAGATACTCTTGATCTCAACTCATTATATTTACATCATTTATATACAGCATGGCTGTACACAGCATCACCAACAGCTCCACCATTATGGATAAAACCAAAGAGCTGTCAAGGATTATAGATTATAGACCTGCACAACACCATCAGCAAGAAGTTTCTTAAGAAGGTGACAACTGTTTGGTGCTATTATAATTCAGTATGTATTTATAATAATCAATAATTATTTCCCCCACTGTATGTGATTGTACAGTCTACAGAAACATTCACATAACAACAGAAAGAACACGTGCAGAACAACTTTTCAGCTTTAATACTTCCTCTAAACCTAGAGTCATGTAAACATACATAACACCATTTTTTTTTCATTGACTTTCACAATATCCTCAGGAATAAAATCACATTATCAATCATTACAATGTAATCTTTCCTCATGTGTAGGATAAAGAATGGAGAATATATTCAAAGTCCTTGTGAGAAAAATCCCAATTCGCTGTAATCTTAGTTGTGGGCAGTACATCTATTGTAAAATATGCTGTCTTGGATTATTTTATTGGATCACAAAAGGATTTGCTGAAAGCTGATTTGATGCAGAAATGGCTTTCAGATAGGTTCCTCTTTATCTCGTTGGGTCAAGATTCATAGTGCCGTCACCATTCAGACCCTTAAATTTCAAATAACGGCTTTCTAAAGGTTATGTTTTCCTTTTCGGAAACGATATGACTCGGTTTGTTCTCCACTCTAATGGGAAGATTAGTTGAAAACACTCCATTGTCTAATTCAACAGCTGAACTTTGCACACTACATAGAGGACTCGATAAAAAATTCATGAACAACAATGCTCTGAATGCAAAATGAGGTAAATGCGGGGGAACCGGATCTGTGAGTTCTCGGTACAGACTGCCAAAGGAGAAAGGCTACACCGTGAACTTGTTTCTCCAATTATTACAATAGTAAAAGTCAAACACGTAAGCAGTGAAGTGGATATAAATTTTTCCTGGTTAGCTGGTCAAACCAATAGCCCTTTCCTTCTTTGCAGAAGTAATTGGCAGAGCACCCACAACCTTTGCCTCTACAACACTTTCTTGCCTCCTATATTTAACTTCACCAGTTAATTCCACATGAAATCCAAAGGTACCATAAAACAAACTGAGCTGCAGTTGCAGAGACTATAAAAGGCTTTCTTGGCCTTTGCGCCTATCCACCAGGGACCTGTACAGATCTGTAATTACAAAATAAATACACCTTTAGAAAGGAATAGTGCTATAATCATATAGGTCTCATCATTGTTAACAGCATCAGTAGTTCAGATATCACAAAAAGACCTGAAAGAGAAATGGTAAATGGGCACCATTTACACAGTGCTTCTTCAGTCTTTCTCACTACGTGGTGCTTTACACTACAAGCCACACTCAGCCATTTCCACGCACATTCATGCACTGCTCTCTCACAGACACCTATGAGACTCTGAGGGCTGCTGAGTATCTTGCCCAATGACACTTCGACATACACACTGAGGACCTCGGGATCTTTCAATTAGCGGAGGGCCCGCTCTATCTCCTTCGAGATGCCACAGCCACCCCAAAATCTTCTTATGACCTCTAAAACAGTTTGAGGCTTGTGAAGGATTTGTGACATTCAATGGGAAATGCAAATAGTTAAAAGAAAAATGCAAACCTAAGCATTGAGAGAGACTCCTCTTTTGTCATACAGATAGAATTATTTATTCACTGTCTACAGTCTAATTTTTGGTATGTGTTTGCAAGTCAATCTTTATACAGAGTTTTAAAGTTGCATCTTTGTGGGCTGGATATAAAATGTACTGATTATTCAAATGGTGCCAAAGTCAGATTCATTTTTCTGTTTGACCAGAGGGTCCAGCGTGGTACAGCAAGTGTGGAGATGCCTCAGTGAAAACCATAGACATAGGTAATTATATGCCACCCAACACATAGGCATATTACAATAAACACATACATTACAACAAACCCACAACAATTTCAAAACAACCACGCTGCATTTGAACCTTTCCCCTGTTATTTATTGCCACCTCCTCAAACACTTTAATCATTTGCAGCCTTTTCCAGCACTTCACTCACACTGTCACCTACTATAGCTTATATAAAGAGCACTCACTAAGTTTCTATTCGTGGGATGAAATGCCAAGAAATCCGGCTATGATTTCCATTTCACGGGCTCCATTTTTTTCTATTAAAACCCTCCACAGTATTTTTTCAATGACCATCAGGAATAGCTACAGCTTTTGTCTTGTAAAAAGTAGAAATAAAGCCACACATTAACATGCTATACAGTTCATCTATGAATCCTTATAGTGGGCGTTCTACAGACACTGCACAGTTAAGCTCAGCAGAACCGTTTGTAACTGTTAAACACTCATCATTGAGAATAGTTTTCACTGAAACAGTGAGTGAAGTAGTGAGATGTGACACGTCAAGTAGTGGAGGCTTGGATTTTGCACTTACAGTATGAATCACCCTAATGATTTTTACTGAATATCTTTCACTCTACCCTATATTTTGGCACCCTCTCATATGAACTCTTCAACAAGACTAAGCGGCTGCACGAGCCCATAAAGCGCCATGTGTTAAAACAATGCAAAACATTAAGGCATATATTCTCTCAGGCAGCGGTGAAGCAAGAGAAATTCAATGCAGGATGTCCACTTTGAATAAAATCTGTGACACTGAAAGCTTATCACTAACCATTGTTAGTGATCAAAGTGAAAAATATCTAATCATTTGTGCTCATGGTTGTGAGCTAAAATGAAAAAATGCTACACTAATGCTACACACCTGCTCGGCATATATGTATTTGATTACCCTCTCTGGGCTTTTGCAGGATTAAAACTCACTGTTTATCTGTTTAGTTTATCATGTTAGTTAACATGTATTACTTGGCAGTAAACACAGAGGTTATTGGAGTACTATTACATGTATCTGGCCATAAAGCAACGAAATGGCAAACTGGTAATCTGACCTAATGGTGCAATTAAAGTTTAGAGCGGTCAACAAAGATTTTCCAATCTGTATTTTGGGAAAATTAATGTCTATACCACATATCATGACAAACTCTCCAGTATCGTACAGACTGTTCAAAACCAGAAAGAAATCAGGAAATGCTCCTGAGATATTTCAGTCTGAACAAAACAGATGAAATGACTAACCATGCTGTGAGCCACGCAAACAGCTGTCCTCTAACTCAAAGGTCACTATCTGTGTACAATGTACTGGCGTCTAAATGGGCAGTTTGGCTTTAACTTGTCGTTATGAAATAAATGTTGACTGCAGAGTGAATGGCTACAGCCTAATGCAATCTGGGTTTTAACAGGCTACAGAAGGCTTCAGTCACACAAGCCTGGAGACCATTTGGCAACTGCTTCAGAAACCACCATTTGCTAGGAAAATGTTAGTTTTCCCTGACTGTGAGTGGTTGTTGGAGGCTACTGGCAGGCACTGTGAAATCAGCTGTTAAAGCCACAGTGGTGCAGTGAAACCTTCATCAGCTGATGAAATATGTATTCCCCAACTGATTGGCAAGCGGTTGCATTAAGTTGCTTACTGTAGTCCCAAAGAGTTATACCATGCAACACTAAAAGAAAAAAAGCCTGTCTGCAAATACTTACCTGCTTACAAAACTATAGTGAAACTGAAAAGCCTGTTGGTTTCAGCAGTAAGAGTTTTACTTTGGAAGAAAATATTTTCCTTTTTTGATTTTTGTTGCACTTTTAAGTTTTACTACTGCTCCATGGTTAATTAGCAAATGCTTGCAGTCAAGACAAAGTCATGCAAACTATGGGTGACTGTGGCAATCATGGTTCCAGGGGGACGTCAACCAGGCTCTAGGCTGGTGTAACTGAGGCCTAAACAGAATTTTCACTGAGGAATTGGTGCTTGGTAAAAAGTCTCCCAGAAACAAGAAGGTTTAATTGCCTAAGCAGAAGAGGTACTGCTTTGTTCCCCAGTAGCTAACAATAGCTTTCTCCATGTTGCTAAAATGTTAGGCATCAGACCAACTGCAGTAACATTTGAATTTAACATGCAACGAAAAAAGGAAGGCAAATAAGACAGAGAGGGAAAGTGGCAAAACCTGAAAATGTGAATCTCATACAGCCATTCATTCAATAGAGGAAGCTAGAAGACTTGATATTCAGTTGATATAGCTTCTACTACATCAAAGGAAAAAACAAAAAAACCTGCCTCTGTTTTCAGTCACTTTATGACAGTGGCGCGTGGGGGAGCAGTGCGGGGGAAGTTGTCTAACGCCACTTTAAATTAACCAGCTGATTTTTTTTCTCTTCCGCTGTTTTTGTTAAAGACAACAGCTTTTCTTTCACCCATTGTCAGCTTCTGTGGATAATAGCGTCCAATAATAACTAAAATACAAAATGTCAAAACAAAGTCACTTAACTTAATGTCATCTCCCTTCATAGGTCTGATGAAGCTGCTGCAGCTGGCGGTCATTAAGATTGGGATAAATGCTGTTTTGTGTTTAAACAGAACATTTCTGAGGTCAGCGGAACATCGAGCTCCATTTCCACAGAGCACAGAACCCTCTCCCTGCTCTTCACTGGCGATCTTTAATATCTGCATTGCCGAAGCGCTGATCTAAAACAGGATCAGTTTCATGTCTTTACACAGAGGAAAAGAGTAAAACCCTTTTTGGCGATCTAAGCTGACTTAGCATTCAGGTTTAATCAGGAATATTGGGGAAACGCTGGCTGTTACAGTTGGAGCTCTTAGAGAGGTGAGTCATTGGCTACCTCTGCTTGGATATTTGCCAACAGAGCTGCATATAGCTGGATTTCGCCTGAGGAATGATCGTCACCTTTCCTAACTTTAATGGGTCCTAAAGTCCCTTCCAATCTAGCTGTGCGCTACAAAAGCAGAAAAATATAAAATGAATTCAAATCTCTTGATTACAATAGCCATCTAAGAATAGCTCTGTTTCCTCCTGACAAGTGTACGCCGTTATTCAGTGAGTCACTGGCTACCGGCCAAGGTAATAGAGCGGACATCTGGCATCAGCCTGATCTTGTCTTCACTTTATGTTAACTGTTTAAACTGCAGCTTGACCTATTTACCCCGAAGTGAATTTCAGGAGAAGCGAACACGACAAGTGTCCTCCGCAGAGGCCGTTACCTCAACTACACCTTTAATTCAGGTACTTTTTGCTGTTTATATTGTACGGAGGTACATTTATACCTCGGGTTATTACATCCCATATTTATTTTCAATTTTTTCCCCCCACATCTTCCTCTCAGCTATGATTCATTGTTTATCACTGAAAACCTCTAGAGTTTAAAGTGTTAAGAAATTATCTTCTCAACTGTTGTGGGAATTGCTCTGGGCTTGAAGTGGTGACAGCTATTAGAATAAACAATAATGCCTTTTTTTCTTAGGTTCTTTTCTTTTCTTTCTGTTTAGTTGTGTGGCGTTGTGTACTGGGTATTGAGTGTTGATAACACAAAAAAGAGCAGTGGTTAACACTTCAGATAAGAGAGAAAATGAAATTGTTGGATGAGACGGAGACGACAAAAAACCTAAACGACAAAGTAACAAAACACGGAGAAATTACCTAAACGGAAAGTTGGGGAAAATAAATGACTGTGTGGTTTTTCCACAGTCTGTGTGTGCAAAACATGAGTACTAAAATCCTCACCTCAAGCAATATGAAAAATTATTCACTACCTGGGCCGTTTTCTCCCAAGACTGCTCTGTGTGTGGTATTAAGTTGTCTCTGTGACATCTAGTGCTTTTGTACAGTTAGCACTGTCTGGCTAATGAAATGTAGAGTGGATTACACAGATGCCACAATATTTGGAATAGCTACAGTTTTCAAAGAAACATCAGGAATATGGTTCTTGGAAATACAGTATTATGAATGTACACTCAACAAAAATATAAACGCAACACCTTTGTTACTGCTCCCATTCCCCATGGGATGGATGTAGAGACCTAAAATTCATTCCAGATACACAATATAACCATCCCTCCCAAACAGTGGTCACAAATCTGTCCAAATGTGTGGTAGTGGGCACATCTGCTATATTGAGATAATCCATCCCACCTCACAGGTGTGCCACATCAGGATGCTGATCTGACATCATGAGTAGTGCACAGGTGTACCTCAGACTGCCCACAACAAAAGGCCACCCTGGAATGTGCAGTTTTGTCTCACAGCAAAATGCCACAGATGCCACAAGCAATGAGGGAGCGTGCAATTGGCATGCTGACAGCAGGAATGTCAACCAGATCTGTCGCCCGTGCATTGAATGTTCATTTCTCAACCATAAGCCGTCTCCACAGGCGTTTCAGAGAATATGGCAGCACATCCAACCGGCCTCACAACCGCAGACCTCGTGTAACCACACCAGCCCAGGACCTCCACATCCAGCAGGTTCACCTCCAAGATCGTCTGAGACCAGCCACCCAGACAGCTGCTGGAACAATTGGTTTGCACAACCAAACAATTTCTGCACAAACTGTCAGAAACCGTCTCAGGGACGCTCAACTGCATGCCCGTCGTCCTCATCGGGGTCTTGACCTGACTCCAGCTCGTCGCCGTAACAGACTTGTGTGGGCAAATGCTCACATTCGATGGCGTCTGGCACGTTGGAGAGGTGTGCGCTTCACGGATGAATCATGGTTCACATTGTTCAGGGCAGATGGCAGCTGAGAATGTCCCAGTTCTTGCATGGCCAGCATACTCACCGGACATGTCACCCATTGAACATGTTCGGGATGTGCTTGACCGGCGTATACGACAGCGTGTACCAGTTCCCACGAATATCCAACAACCTCGCACAGCCATTGAAGTGGAGTGGACCAACATTCCACAGGCCACAATTGACAATCTGATAGACTCCATGCGACGATGTGTTGCACTGCATGAGGCAAATGGTGGTCACACCAGATACTGACCGGTTCTGGGTCCCCAGACCCCCAATAGCGCAAAAAACTGCACATTCCAGGGTGGCCTTTTGTTGTGGGCAGTCTGAGGTACACCTGTGCACTACTCATGATGTCAGATCAGCATCCTGATGTGGCACACCTGTGAGGTGGGATGGATTATCTCAATATGGCAGATGTGCCCACTACCACACATTTGGACTGATTTGTGACCACTGTTTGGGAGGGATGGTTATATTGTGTATCTGGAATGAATTTTAGGTCTCTACGTCCATCCCATGGGGAATGGGAGCAGTAACAAAGGTGTTGCGTTTATATTTTTGTTGAGTGTAGTTGATTTAAAAAAGCCCTTTTTTCTTTCCTGCTTCAATTCAGATAGAAGACTGTCTGTTCCTTGCTATAATCCATAGTGTTTAAGGTCAAATCTACTATATGTTGGACAGCAAAATATACAATGATAATAATAATATTACTATGATAATCAGAGTGTGTGTATGTCTGTTCCACAACTCCTCCTACATGGTCAGTTTAATCTAGAGTACCAGAATTGTCAAAATCTAAAAAGCTTTTAGAATTTTTTTGGCACTCTAGTCCTTACAAATTAAATGTATTATGTATAGCAGCTGATCTCAAACATTATCAGTACATTTGCATGTGTCTGTGAATTGTCTTCTTACTAATTATATAAGTTTTGTGTAGTAATTGCTCTCAGAATGAACACTGAACTTGCGTTACACGTACATTGTTGCCATTACATGTCTATTGTTATGTACTTGTATGTGCTTAAACAGTGAGGCCAATAATGCCTGTAACTGCTTATTTTGTCTCGTGGAATGAATATGTGTCTTGCAGAGAAGAATAAATATATTTATCTAATATTAATTTCTTTGGTTATTTTTGCCCTCTGACTACTTTCGTGATATGATGAAAATAAATATAATAAATTGATAATGGTAATGAAAACTTTATCTATATAGCGCATTTCATTATAAGTCAACTCAATGTGCTCAAATGAGAAAATGAAAACACCTGTGTAGGTTTTACAATGCCTCGAGGAAGTGAAAACAGGAAAAATGAACAAAACAAAATTAACATACATGTCTGGGCTTTTAATACAGGCGTGAAGCAAACAAGTGCCACAAGATAGTAAAAATAATAATAATGATAATAAGAATAATAATAGCTAGTAAAAAAATTCAAACTAGTAAATGCAAAAAAAAACCTATTTAAGAAGATTCAGAGGATTTTGTCTACTAAATTTCTGATTAAAGTTAATCCCAAGACTGGAAACAGTGTGTAACATTTGATTTTTGTATGGACGAAACCAGCTATAACAGTGGGCTTTAAAGACTTCCCCCTTATACAAGTCTTCATGCTCATCTAAGCTAGCTGTAGCCAGGAGCTTCAATTTCTCAAAGCATTGTCCTGACTCTAAGCAGCCTCCTAGCATCATAACCTTTCAGTGTAACTTCAGACTTTCTCGTGATTTTGGTGCTGCATTACAAATGTCACAGTTCTCCAGTAGAGCGCTCCGCTGACCCACTCGAAAACACTTTGCAGCAGATGCTAAAGAGGCCAGTGATCTGAACAGTACACAGCAATTAATTCTAATTCCTGAGCGATTAGCTTTGTGATGCTAATGAAAACATTCACATAGGTGGTCCCCCTTTTGCACTGCTCTGAATGTAGGTCAAGCTGCAGCTAAATAATTCCCATTTGCGTGATAGGCAGCTGCACCATGCCAGCATGCCTCAGACTGGCACGGGAGGCATGAGCTCTCATTGGCATATTAACAACATCCGCCGCCCGAGCTGTGCTGCTGCTCTCTGTCAGCTGGATAATTCACTCAGTGGTCAACGCTGCGGTGAGAGAGCACAGACAAGCCTCTATTATCATTGCTGTCTATTAGGCTGCACACCCAAGGCTGCTGAATGGCATCCTAATGGCCATAAGACCCCCCTTCCCTGATTGTTGATGAACTGAAAAATAATTTCAGGATGAGCATTGCCGACATGAAGCTGATAACAAGTAGTCAGTAAGCTTAATTAAGCGGGACATACGGTACAGCAGAGGAAATGCATTGTTATGAAGGTCAGAAATGTGCATACAAGAGACAGAAGCTAAATTGTCCTTGGAGAATGTTTCATTTCATAAATCATGCAACATATATTGAACAAGATAGCAGGCGGTTAGCATCCTCCATATAGGGGTTTAGTAGCAATAAGGAGACCAGACGTTGACCTCCATCTGAGAGGCAACTAATAGTTTTACAATTTGATACTGCGTGTGCTAGAATTCCAGAAAGATCATCTTCTGCTGACTTTAATATTGACCATGTAATTACATTTCTATTTGAAAAGCATTTTGCATTTGTCAAAATAACCATAATCCTTCAGATGTGGGGATTTATCTCCTCCTAATGCTGCTCATCCCATTTTCTGCTCATCAATGTTGGCAATGCCTGCTGAGATTTACTGTTATTTACTGGAGGGACAATTTATGAGTCACTTCGTAGTCTTTTCTGATATATGTAGATATAAGTAACCTGAATATGGAAGCCAAGAAAATGTAGATGCATAGATGAATCCATATTCATCGAGAGGCATGCACTAAGCAGGGATGTGTGCTACACTGTTTGGTTCATTCTCCCCCGTTGACTGTTTTTCTCTCTCTTTACACTCCCACACACTTTCCTAAGTACACACACACACACACACACACACACACACACACACACACACACACACACACACACACACACACACACACACACACACGCACACTCTTTCAAGCACACACATTCAGTATGTACTGATGCTGATTGTCAAAACAGCCATTAAAAAAACCCAGTTCTAAAATGATAATAATAAAAAAAAAATCATTTCACTTCTAAGGTCACACCTCTTTACTTGAAACTGTGATGCATCATATAGTGTAATAAGATATTGCTAAAGATTCGTATTTAATTTATGTAGCTGATATCACACATGCAGTAAGGATAAACTCTGCTTTTATCCTGTAACATGTATTAAAGGCTATACACTGCTGTGAGAGGGAAAGAAAAATCACAGCAGAGGGTTTTCTCGCCATTTGAACAAAGGCCTAAAGTAAACCTTCTTGTTAGCATGCCAGACCCTCTAATGGATATCATTTGCAACAAGAAACTCCAACTGCTGTTTTTTTTTTTTTTTTTTGGTATGTATAATTGCCACAAGTCAGAGCTGGTATTATTTAAATTGAAAAAATAGAGACCACGTTGGATTTGCTGGGGTATATATACAAATTTCTTTTAATTGCTTTGGACTTAATTCAGCGAGACAGGTCTCTAAATTTTTAATGCAGTCTAGTGATAATTAAAGCAAATGCAATAGGCTTTCTCATCAGTTAAAATGAACATAAAACATCTATGATTACTTTCAATAATTATTTTTTCTTTTTTTTCTGGAGAATGGATGCATGGGGAAGTTAGTCTTGATGGTGGAAATTTGATTGATTTGGTCTACTTTCATATGTTTTTGTCATAAATCTCTATAAGTTCTTCCCGACATCAAAGTGCAGACAGAGGAATTTAGCACCTACTGTAGCAGCATAGCTGGTTAACAAAGTAAAGCATCAGGACTCTGTGGTCATGTCCAGACTGGGTGAAAACAGAACCCCTGATTTATAGGAGCTGCTTTTCCATCAGTTAGTGCAATCAAGAGTGCATGGTGGACACTGCTAATGTTACTCTGTATCAAAAAATAACATTTGCAAATATCCGCTTAAAGCGTGATGGCAGTTTTCTAAAGAAAGTCCATTTTCATATATAAGATATATCTTGGAGAAATAACAAAACAAGCAAGGGAGGTAACTAAAATTAGAAAAAGCTCCATATCAACAAAAGAAAAAGAAGTTTGTCAGGAAATGCATACAGTCAGTAATTCTTAAAGAAAGATGATTCAGTGCTGCACGGCCGAGCTATTTCATTGTCTGATGGATCTATAGTTTATCAGCCTTGCCTTGGCCGGGTGAAAAGCAGAGCTAATGCTGCAAAGCACAGATAATTTAGTAAGTTAAAGAAACATATAAAAGACTAGTGTATTCAATGGCAATATTACAGTCACCTTGGTTCAGACTGAATGCTCACTGACTGTGCGGATGGCTGCTGCAGAGAAGCTGGGCCAAATTTTGTTTGATTGAAAGATTGCACAGATACAGTGTGTACAGTTAAGTCCTGCCTTCCACTTATTTAAAACATCTTAACTCCATGGGAATCTGCTGATATGCAAGAACTGCAGGACATAAGAGATATGGTAATTTGCTCACATCTTATACCGATAGTCCAATTAAGCAACTGCATTTAGTAACAAGCCACAGAGCTCAGCCGTAACTTCTGTAAAAAGGATAAGTGAAGGTTTGGGCTTGAGGTTAATTTGGGGATTAGAGTTAAACGCATACAGAGAAGACAGGGGTTGGGGTTAAGGATTAAAAGAGGGATCGGTATAGACCTAAACTCAGCCTTGGTTTGGGGCCTACATCAGACTAACTAAAAGCAAAAAAATCATCCCTTCTATAATCCTCCTGGTGGCTTTTTTCCCTCTGCAATGGTACTCTGTTCTTTCCAGTTTATGTTGGAATCGTCAGGGAGACACAACAGCGTGAAGCAGACGAGCTAACAAGCTATCCGCTAATTATGGAAAATACTGACAAATACCATAAGGCAAGTAATTAGTCTCGAGCAAACTGTTCCTGTTACATTTTTCTCCTGGACTATATTTAGAAAATGAGCCGCACGCTGGAAGTTCTGCATTTGAAGATTCTGATTGTTTAAACAAATGACCATAGGCACATTTTATATTTGCCAGAAATCACTATATGATAGAGGGATCCTTTTTCAGGCTGGTTTTCAGATTGCCAGAATTTGGAAAATTATTGTGGGATATGTGAGGAATACAGCTAGCAACCACCATGGCTAAGCAGGAGGCATGAACACCTGTCAATCAAGGAAACATGCTGCCAAATTCAATTACATGACATTTCCTGGCCAGGAGTCAGTGGAAACAGCAAAAAAAGAAAGAAATGCTATGAAAACCCCATTAACTGCATGCAAAAACTGTCAGCCGAACTTATCACAACATGAAACCGAGGTCCTAAATTTTAACAAGATGCCTCTAGCTAGCTAAAATGTTATATAAAATTGTATATTTATGTTAGCTAGCATCAACAGGCTAGTCTTCTAAATAATCCACATTTTACTATATTACAGGTGGCACACTTTAAAAGGCCTCAATCACAATGGCTGCTACCTCCAGTCTCTAGAAAAAAATATGTATTCTCAAAACAGTCTGTGTAGGTTCTTAGGCATCCAGGTCATGGTCTAAGGAGCTCGGAAGAACGCCAGTCAGGCTCCCGGAGGTTACTGGCTGTGTGTGCAATCAGTAGCAAAAAGGGTACTGCACCAAACACCTGCTTGTGATTGCTTTGATCGCTAGCAAGTTCCCCTGGATGCTTGAATTTTGCATGGAAGACAAAGGCCTTTCTGCAAAAACTTGCTAACTAACCACACTGAAACTTGAAAAAGTGCATCGCAAACGAGAAGTGGAAATCGTTTTTCACCAGCGACTGGTATTAGCGGGGTGGATGGGTGGAGAGATGTCACTGACCAGTCTTTAGGCCTGCTTTAGCAATTGATTGCACAGCTAACTTCCATTAACTAGTCGCAACCAGGTGGGGAATGCTCATTTTTCCCTAGCAACAGATGCTTGCCTGGCTGTCTCCTACCTGTGTCTAGGCCTCTGTGACGGAGGCTCTTGTAAACATAGCGTTATTACTCATAGGTTTCTAAATTATGCACATTCCACTATATTACTGGTGGCACGCTGTCAAAATGCTTTAGCTTCACTTAGAGCCTAAACTGTTATTTGGATGTTTGACAAAATGTTTGCTGCACACATACACTACCAAAGGTGGCAAAGTCAAGTTGAGGGCTGTAACCAAAACAATGGGCCTCCACAGTCATTTCATCCATTGCCAATCTAAATCCCTGTAGTGGCTTTAGTATATATTTTTTTTCGAAAGTACAGAAAGGCAGAGGAAAAGAAGCTCCTAGATTTTGGGCAGCCAGTGCAGTAGCACAAAATAGACAGCTGGTTTGATAAGACATGGATTTTTTTGTTAGTCAGTGGTTACCAAGAAAATGTTGCTGCGGCGATTTAAGCATATACTTTGAAAGCTGACTTTCTTGAAGCATTCAACCATGAGAGCTCAAAGTCTGAACAAGGTAATAATCATTAGCTTTTGATATATAGAGCTTAACAGGATTTCTGAAGAATCTTTTATGAATTTTTATTACTCTTACCGCTCTCACCCTTTTTAAATACCTGACTGACCCCTTCTGAGAGCTCAGGTTAATCTGCATAGACTCTGTAGTGCTGAGGTTGAAGTAAAATAAAGGATGCTAAAGTGGAAAGATGGCCAGTGATTTGCATTTCTTAGAGGCTGGCAGATAAAGCTTTTCCATATTGTGTATGTCACAGAGTAGGGCCTAGGATGTTGTCATGCCATTGCTCCATCCACCGTAGTATAGGCTTTTCACTTCTGTCCAGTTTCCATGGTGATAACTCTACAGGATAGGCTGTATGTCTAACTCTTAATGCTGTGGAAGATTATGTGCCATTGCATGCGGGTCTCTGTATGCCACACATGATAGTTTATGTGCTGGGTCATTGTGTGAATATCCGCTTAAGTTTCACACTAATATCAAATCTTTAAGGAAGGATACACCGAAGGAGACACACAAAAACACACAGATTTCCACTGCTCTAAATACGCCTCATTCTTGGCTGGAGAACCAACTTGTGCAGAGGGAAACAACTGATTGCAAAAAGAAAACTGCAGGAAAAAGATATTACATTTAGGTTTATCTCTGTCAGTCTTTTGTTTCAGCAGAAAAGGCCTAGAGGACTGCCATCTGTTTAAGTGCTACAGTCTGAAATCTCCTCTGAACTTGAACAGACTTGTTCAATAATGATGTGGCTGAAAAAGTGAAGTGACAAAAAATGAACTACAGCCAGCTGTTGGCCTCCTGTGATATTTCCACAGAGGAACAATCTGCACTACGATGATCGGGTTGAAGGCCCAGCAGAGATTCATCTGCGTCGATGAGAAGTGAAAATTGCTAAAGGATACAAGTGAAGCAAAGAGGCACGAGGCCAGCTCTGTGATAGAATAGCTGTTGCATGGAATCGCATTACAGCGTCTTTCTTCTTCCTGTCAAACAAACGGACTGTTCTGCCCCACTTTCAGAAGTCTCAAACTGTCTTTTCCACGGCAATGATCCCAAAGATTGGTTTTTGTTTTAATGCCGTGTCTCTGGTGCTGCTCATGCCACTCCCCTAAAAGCCCGGGATATTACAAATGCTGTCCATGCATGCAGCTGCACACAGCAGCGATAACTGCACTCTCATTAAACTGTCTTCACCTGATAAACATGTGATTGTTGACTGCGGTAGAGATAAAATAACATAATATATAGCGCTCCCTGTGATGAGCATCAGTCTTTATGGCTCTAGTGACGCATGGTGTTTGTAGTTTGTTTTATTTAACTCTTCTATTTCTGTACGGCAGATGAAAGTACCGTAAGCTTGGAGGAGATAGCCGCTGATTTTACACATCAAAGTCTGGTTACAGGTCTTTGAAAGCACTACTGCATTATGTGGAAATAAAAACTTTCGAAAGCCCTTTGTGGCTCCAGAGGGAGCACTGCTGTCACTTAAGGGTGAAGACTGAAGAGTTTGAAAAATAAAAAATAAATACATAAAAATAAATCTGTAAGTGCAGAGCAAGACAGAAGTGTGACCTCTGAAACCTGCATCTCATCTTAGCCGGCCGATGGGCTGACTATTATCTGTTTCGGATTTCAAAATGATCAATCCTCTGTAACAGAGTTGCTTTTATTCCACATATAAACAAGACAGTTTGTTTCTAAACAGGTTTCTGTTTGTTTGCTGTCTCTTTTTATAAGAATAAAGGTTTCATAAAATGATCAGGCAAGCTTCTTCACATAACTTCAACCCCCCTGAACCATCTTTTCTCTCCTTTTTCAATATTTCTTTTTGTTGGCATACTGCATGTATCATGCAAGATAGTAAACAACACGAACTGGCACATCTGGAATGTGGGTGTCATTTGAGTAAGGTTTCTCTACAGCTCTTCTGAAATCTGGATTTATTACGATTTTCTTTTTTGGTATCATGATTCATCCACTTCAGAGAACTTTGTGCCTGTTTTGTCCAAATTACAACAGAAACAGGAGCGACTATTGTTATACAGATAATTGTTAAACATTTGATATTTTTCCCCATGTGCCAGCTAAAGAATTTATGCATATGTTTACGCAAATGAATCATGACTCAGAAAAAATGGTAAAATTTAGGGTCTACCAAAAATATCCATCCATTCTTTCACTTCCCCAGCTACAAACTGTATTGAATGGTTATAAATGGTTTGTCCTATAAAGGGAGATCAATCAACAGCAGGAAACATGCAATCAGCCATCTGACTATGCAGCCTGAGGCTTAAGGTTCAAATAGCATCCTGTTCATTTACATTTGTTTTTTATATATCACCAAATCACAATGTAAGTCACGCTGTACAAGACACTTTGTATTGTAAAGATGTAAAGAGAAAACCCAAGACTGTGTAACCCAAGAGCTACATCTCAGACCCTATAGGCCTCAGTTAGCATGTTAAACATTACAGCTAATGACAGTTAGACAATTATAAAAAGACTAAAAAAGTATGGCTTACTTGGAACAAGCCTTTCCCTCTAAAAAGAACATGAGAGAGTACTTAGATTTGCAAAGTTGAAACTGAACAAAACCACAAGGCTTCTGGAACAATGTCCATGAAACAGAGATAGTATAAGTGAATTCCTGCAAACCTCAATGAACTGAACTAATACAGTAAAGAAGAATGCACCTGGATTTCTTCACACCAATGTGAGCTACTGATAAAGTCATACAGAAAATGATCAAGATATTGCTGCAAAACGTAGTTCTGCCAGATGATGCATAGGGTGTATTTGATAAATGATATTAAATAATGACACACTGTAATGTGTCATGCATTGTTGTTCATCTGAAGTTGTATTCATTTTAGGACCTTGTAGGATTTACGTACTTTTTTTAAATTTTTTATAAATGCCTGCATACTATAAATGTCCTGTGTACTTTGTTTTTAACCATGACAGCAGAAGCACCAGATTTTATCATGAAGGCTGCATGAAATAAAAAAGATAATATCCTGCTGCCACCAAGTTTTTGTTTTTATTGTGTACAGTAAAGTGGTTCTGAAAATGTTAGTCACAGTCGGTGGGCTTCTCTTGTAAAGACAGTGTAACCTCATTAGTGACCTTTAAGTGTGTATTAGAAAATGCAATAAAACCTGTGTAAAAAATCCCAGCGTAAGACCAACTGTACTAACTCTACTTACCGTGACATGCATGCACAATGATTTTAACACAACCCCACATGCACAAAGTAATATGCACAATATGAATGTTGTAGCTCACCCATTTCCAAGCCAGACCCAAATGCTATTATTACAGTGTAAATAGAACACATTCAAAATGAAAGATGTCAAATTAAATTTTTTAATCTACTTCACACTCTTTTCTGCTGCACTGAACGCTGTGGTCCTTACTGCAGTAGTCTGGGCTCAAATGTAAATCACCCCCTCTCCCTACTTTCCTGTCTACTCTACATTGCCCCATCAAATAAAAGCCCCTAAAAAAGGACCATCAACCAAAATTAATTTGGCTTTAAATTGGTCATGTAGACACACAAGACAGCTTTTGGAATATTAGGCATATTCCTCTACGGGGCTAAACGACCAGATTTCTGTCAAAACACAAACAAGCCTACGAAAAAAGAGCCCGTCTACATGAAAATATAGAGATATTTGGAGCTTTTTTGTCAGCAGATCAGTCTTAAATATTGCAGGAGGGGGAAGCAGCTGGTTGCATGAAGAGGTAGGAGGTGATGCGGTACACTTTTCTCTGCATGCTATCACTCTTGTAAGGAAAACCACTCAAGCTGTCACTCTGCTTTTGTTTTTACAGGAGATTACTTGTCAATCAATAAGTGACGTCTTTGCCTTTCTATTTTATGATGAACTTGAGTGTAGCCGTAGCATCTGTAGGCGATGCAATTTTCCCAGTTTGTTCCCTGCTTGAGATAAATACCCGGTATTTATTACAGAGACACTGCTGGCAGCATAAAATGCATCATTCCCTGTATGCCAGAAGATATCTTATGGGAAAGACCCCACAGACGTGGGTGTTTAAAACAGGAATGTAACAGCCTTTGTGATTCGACTCTTCTTTGAATCGCTGCTGTGCTACTGTATGTCAGCCACTGATGTGGAGTAGCAAAACACGTTTATTTTTATGAAAGTGTGACAGATTTTCACTTAAAAGAATAATTGTGCTACCAAGCATTTGGGGTGTCAAATTAAAATGTGCTTTGCAGCACTTCAGCAAAAACGAGCTTTTCTGCCAGTATGCTGCCAACAGGTAGGTACTGTTCTATTCAGGGGAATGATGCCGGGGAAAGAACATTGTGTTTACAGCTGGAAAGCCTTACCCATAGCCCTGTCTGCTTCTCTTCCCTCCTCTCTCTGTCTCCCTGCCTTTCTTCCCTTGTCTAACTAGGAGCTCTGCAGCCACATCACTTTGATGGTCCTCTTTATTAAGATGAATGAATCTCATCCGCGTGATGCCCTCCTTCATTTTACTGCAGCGCATTCCCTTTCTGCTCAGTGTGCTTCAAGTGCTCAGCTGTCACCTTGAGTAGCCCAACAGGATGTCCCTGGAGGTCACCTTGGGGATGTAAGTTCACAGTCCCAGTGCAAATGTTTTGTTACCCTGACAAAACTGCTGCAGCATGACTCAGTTACACTGTCTATCTGCTGAGCAGGATGCAATGTACCCAGCAGGACGGCCAGTAATAAATCACATAAGAAGAGCGAGGGGAGAGAATGAAGGGAGCGAGGGAGTAGAGGTCAGCAACCTCAATGTTTTCCGAACAACATACATTTAAATTCAGCGATAAGATGAAGGAAAGGTGGGTGTAAAGGATGCCAGCGGGGTCTGTCTGTATCCTGGAGTGATATAAAATGATTTTATGTTTTTTCGTTTTGCCCCACCCCCCTCCTTTAAGCCCAGCTGGTTGAAGACAGAAAATGTAATTGATTACAAGACCTAGTGGTTCAGTTTGGTCTCAGTCATTTGATTATTTACCTCTGCTCAAAATGGGGAATAAAAACTAAGCAGATTAAAGGTTGACCATTAATCCGCTGTGTTTAGCAATCAAATTAATTTCAAAACTTCCGATGGTACTTTAGTATAAAAAACCTTATATTCGGGCAAGCCAGTGGCTCGGCAGTGTGGATGGCAGACCTGTCGGTTCGGCCGAGTATTAAAGCCGCTGTGAACAATGTCTTATATTGAAGGTGATTCAAGTAAGTCTGTAAACTGAAAAAAGAAATTCTGTGTGGTAAATGGAACCATGAATTCTGCTGTCTACTAAAACAAAAAGGCGGTTCATGCTTGAAAACCCTCCAATGTGGCTGAATTAAAACAATTCTGCAAAGATGAGTGGGCCAAAATTCCTGCACAGTAAAAGACTCATTGCCAGTTATCACAAACACTTGTTTGCAGTTTTTGCTGCTAAGGGTGGCCCGACCAGTTATTAGGTTTAGGGGGCAATCACTTTTTTTAGACAGGGCCATATAGATTTGGATTTCTTTTCCCTTAATCATAAATACCTTCATTTAGAAACTGCATTTTGTTTACTTGTGTTATCTTTGTCTAATGTTGACAAACGTACAAAGAAAAAAATAGGAATTCTGAAAGGGGGCAAACATTTTTTCACACCTCTGAAGATATTGTCCAGTCTGTCTGACTAAAGCCTATATTTAGACTAATCTATTAAATTATTACATTCACTTCATTGTATTATTGAATGAACTGTTTAGATGGCCACTTCAGTTAAATCCTTCAGCCAATATTTATAAACCAGATTTTAGCCGTTTCTGTTTGTCTAAATGCAAATGACATTTCAAGTAGAACAATCAAGTTCTACTGAAGTAGAACACTGACTAAACAAATTTAACCCAATGTTACCTGATGGAAGGCAATAGAAATGTTAAGTCTTTAGCATTTAACAGCTAATGCTACACACTAGAGAAACAGTGATTGGAGGCTGCAGTGCAAACAAAATTTATTGCAGCTGTGTGCACTGAACCGGCCGGCTTGTTGGGTTTGAAATGGTTGCTTCAAAAATGGGCACCAGGTCTGCGCAACTTTGGTGTGATAAAACACCAATTAAATCCCGATAAAACAGAGTCAGGTTGCCACCAGTTTCTGACTGAATTAGGTCACATTGGTTTGCATGTAATCTGTTTATGATACAGTTCAGTTAACTTGCAAATCTGCTGCCATCTGTTGAAAATCCATTGCAAAGCCATTGCCATCTACATCACATTAAATGGAAATTCACCTTCAGATACAACTTCATCACGTAGCTGTTGACACAAGCGCTTTGCAGGCAGCCTTGCTTTTACAAAGGAAAATAACCAGAATGTAACCAGTTGGCTACGAGTTGAGTCAGTTCCTGTACTGCAAACAGACAAGTTGCCCCCATTGCAGCAAAATGACTCAGACTCATTGCAGTGAGTTGGCAGTCTATCTGCATTTATAAATTGGATGGCAAGCCTTTGCTAATCTGAGAGCGATTCCAATCAACCCATGTTGACCTATGCAGTCGCCTTGTGATCAAAAGTGGTTGCCAAAGGTTGAGGGTTCAGCAGTTTCAAAGAAAGTAAATCATGATCTCACATTTGCTGTTTGGTCAGGTGCTTGCTGCTAAGTGTAGCATAGTTGAAGGTAATTTGCAATAACTCATATAAACACGTACTTGGCTTGTAGTTCATAGCTAGCAGTAGAATATCACAAAGGGGGGTGTTTCTTTTCCTTCTCTTGAACCAATAAGGCAAATGTGGGGTAGGTGTGGGTCACCTACATCTCCATATATATATATATACTCTCTGTCATCCATTAATACACTATGAAGACAACGTCTTCTGTTTTGCATTGACATCTAATGAAGTAATGTGGGCTGCTTTCATGTCTGCTTCATACAACACGGCCATTAGGCCAATCTTTACATGTATCACCTAACAGTAGTAACACACGGAGAGTGGCACAATGTCTCCATTTAATATCCACAGATTTTGTTTCTCAGTGTGTACGTTCATTAAAGCTTCACAATGCTGCTAGTGTGGCTTTAGAGTTATTGAGATTTGCAGCGTGATGAAAACTGGCACTACAGAGAACTTGCATTAGGCCGGTGTCTAAATTCTCTATGCAGACTCTATTAATTACAGGATTACAATGCCTGTTCCAGTCTGTCGTAGCAAAGATCACGGGCATCTGAAAAGGATATAATCAGATAAAGATGTTAGACTACATGAACACAGCCAAACAATACACCCTGCTGTTTACTGGACCTATAAATAACACGAAGGTCTTTTAAAAAGCAATTAAAACATCCATGAACCATCTTTCAAGCAGCCAACACGCCTAATATTGTGAATCAAGGTCAAGGAGAATCTATCCTGCTGAAAAACAGTTGTCTGTTTTTCTCCTTTGCCAAACTTTAAGGTTTTTTTCTTTCTCGCTGTCTATCTCTTTACCCACTGTCAGACACAGCTGACATTAGAATTCTGACACAGCCTCCTTCAAGCAGTGTTCAGTGCCAGCCACTTAATTTGTCATTTATTGCTCCATGACAACTGAAGTAATTGAACCTCTTGCCCATGGATGCGATCTGCCAGCCTTGTGGCGTTTTCTCTCCTCGTGGTGAGATTGTGCTGTGGGGCCTTGGTGCAAATAAGGGCACAGATCTCATTTTATAGGGCAGTGAGATTGTTAGTCCTTACCCTGGGAAAAAAGGCCTCTCTGAAATGTTTTCTTTTCCCTGTGTACCTTAGAAAGGCTAACCAGATACACCAAATAAAATCAGAGAATCGGAGAGTATACAGTAAATAGCTAAGAAAAGGAAGGAGTACAGCCTAATGGGATAAGGTTAAATGTTTTATTGAAATAAAAGATTTTAGGATGTCCGATACTGGACAAAAAAATTACCTAAATATGTGCATGCAAACTAGTGATCATTTGCATGTTTATCTGATGCATTATCCGCGAGGGAAATGAAGGGAATTGTGAATCAGATAACGAAAGAATGAATTAAAGATGATTCTTTGATCCACTGATTTACTGCTTTCACTGTGTGAACAAATGATCACCTCTGACCTTGTTATGAATATTCACATGGCTGACAGAAAGAAATCTATTGATCTGCTGACCCCTTGACCTTTCCCACTGTGCTATCAGCAAACCGTACATACCTGTAATTATCCTGTCATCTCCTCTGCACAGTGTCGACTGTGAAGCTTATATTGACCATACAGTACACTTGTTTGGTCATCGAGCCAGCTCAATACATATGTATGTATGTTGGTGTAAACAAATGATATGTGCACAGTGATTAACACGGAGCAGAGCACATGTAAAGATGCTCAAGAAGCACTAAGAAGAGATTACTGGTTTGAGAAACAAGCTGCCCAGATGTTACACGAGTAGTAGTACAAGTGCTTATAGTAAGTCGCACACGAAAAGCTAGTATCTAAAGCAAGGGAGTATTTTACTACATGTAAGGAAATACTTTCCTTTTAAAATATTTCCAGCTGTAACTTTTGGAGTATTATATATGTACAGAGAAGCAAATCAGGTTCATGCAAGAGGCAGAGCATGGACCAAAAAAATTAAAGCTAGCTGCAAGCTTCAAATACCCCAAAAGAACAGAGCGTAAAGACGATAAAATGCTCTACAGCACTGAGGAAAACTGCAGAATGGAGAGCGGACTAAGCTGAATGTTGTGTTTAAGTAATCACACAGAGGTGGCAAACCCTATAACTGCCTCCATTCAGACTCAGTGCTGGAATAAATATAGCAACAGAACAATGACAACTGAAGGAGACAGCTTCTAGAGAATTCCCAGCACAGCACTCTAACTACCTTGGCCAAACTTTGCTTTTGCATTGGAATTATTCACTTTAAGTGTCAAACTGCCTCACTGACAAGGAAATACAATATGTGTAAAAAAGTTCATAACCCAGCTTCTCCAGGTTACAACCTAAAACATTGTTAGGTGTAATTTCACGTTTTATTTATCTAGCATCAAATCACAGCAGCAGTTGCTTTAAGGTGCTTTATATCTTAAGATAAAGACCCAACAATCAGATGACCCCCTGTGAGCTAGCACTTGGCAACAGTGACAAGGAAAAACTCCCTTTTAATAGGAAGAAACATCTGGCAGAACCAGGGAGGGGCAGCCATCTGCCACAAGCGGTTGAATATGAGGAGAGGGAGATGTTGCTTTAGACCACAAGTTGCACTGGAGAAATTCTCAGACCTCAGAGACAAAAACCTTACCAGATGTATCTTTGAATGATTTCTCCACAATATCATCTGTATGTGCATTTAAGATGTCACAAATGGCTCCCAAACTAGTCCAGACATTAAACATGTACTTCTGTATCAGACCAACCCAACTTTCTTGTTGCCACGGCCACTGCTAATGAAAGCTGGATCTCTGGATACAAACCACGGACTAAACAGCAGGCTTTAGTTAAGAGTTTACCATGCCTAAGCCTGAAGGAGAAGGACCAGGTCAGCAGCACCAGCAGGAGCATGACTGTCAATCACTTCACACCCCACTTGCCAAATTTGTCTCCTAGCAGTTTTTTTCTTTTTTGCTGAAACACAAATTATGGTGGAGACATGACACATTTGAGACTTCCAGTAATCAAGTGCAAATGTGCATGTCCAGGTGGTTACAACAGAAATTCCTAGTAGCAGGAGTGTTTGTAGCAGAGCAGCTACTGGTCGAAGATGACAGCGGCCAAATTTAACTCAAAAAGGTCTGAGTCCCGGATGTTTTTGCTACTGTATGTCACTACATGCTATGTAAATTCCTATATTAGACTTCATCTAAACCAAGATAATTTCACAATATCTGTTCATATGTCCACAGCAGTCACTTTACCACTGACCAGCTCATTAAACCAATAACACTCAATGGTCAATGAAGGCTTATTAAACTAAATTTCATCTTAAAATCATTTGTTATATTTAATACCAGACTGCACAGAAAACTGTTATATAATCCACAGTACTGTGCAAAAGTTCATCCCCCCCTTCATTTCTTTATATTTGGCTTCCGAGGAGTCAGACTGTCTTATAATTTTTTTTAAAGTGGTCCTGAGGAGTAGTTCTCCAGGTTTTCTGAATGTCTCTCAAAGTTTTTCTTTGAAAATTAATCAAAAGCTTGGAATATATCAGCATGGTGTGGAGTGTGCCCTTTAAAAAATGTTAAGGAAACTGGACACTTGGTAGATAAAAGTAAAAGTGACAGGGCTGAAAACTATCTAGAGCAGATGAAAAATATTTGACAGTCCTGTCCTTAGAAATTGGAAAAAATCCAGAAGAAACCTTATACGGGATCTGAGAGATGCATCTGGCTGATCTACAGTTCACTTGAGACCAGAAATGGTCAAGCTGAGGTACGCTGCATCACACAAGAACTGGACTAAAAATAAATATCAACAGGTCGGATGTAGTTGAAATTGTCATCAGTGTGTACAGAGGTGGTCAGGACAGGTATCATGGTTTGGGGCTGCATTGTCAAAACTGATGGAATTCTGAATGTGGTCATGGATTGGTCTCCCCGGAGCCCAGTGCTCAACATTATTGAGGCAGTGTGGGATAATGTTGGCAGAGAATGAAACAGAAGGCAGTCAAAAATCTAAAGAAAAGCTTTGAATGTCCTTCAAGTAGCCAGCAGAACTATTCCTGAAGACTGCTTAAAGAAATTACAAGTAACCTTATGTTTGCATATTTCAGTAAATCACTGCACCTATTTCCTTTTTTGTATGAAATTTTTCACACAGTACTGTAAAAAATGTCATTACAAAGTTTGAGATTTTAATTTTTCAAGGTCGATTTTGTATTTAGTGCCATCTTGCAGAGGGCACACAGGTCTGCAAAATGAATTTATTCATTTATATGTGGAAAAATAACAGAACGCAACTGGCTTTATTTCTGGGCTAACTTGCCTTAATATGATAAATGCATAGACATTTTTATTTAACAAACTCCCCCAGACTGTCTTAACGGAGAATCACTATATACACATATATATAAAATTCCACACTCTGTTTATCTCTGCATGAGCCATCATAATAAAGTAAGCCCTGCATGCCATCAAGGACTCTGTGAAGTCAAAAACAGTTTGTTTGAGTATCTCACATCTTTGTACTGTGCAACAATGCATAAAACTTAAAGGCAAAATCCAAGCTCATGAGTCATCCTAGGCTTTACTCATTTGGCATGTGTCCACAACCTTCATATCAATCATTTCAAAAAGACTAATTAGCCCAGCGCTCTTGGCTCTTCATGAGCTCCAGTATGTTTAGCAAAGGTGAAAAATACAAAAGAAGTGGACTGACTCATCTTTTCTCGAGTCCTGTTGTATAAAAGCCAAGCCTAAAGCTTTATCACCATCAGTTGAATCTCTGATGAATATTTTGGTGTCAGCAACAGATTCCTTTCTCCTCAGCTGTGCAGACAGACGTACCCCATTTACACCTGACATTGTCATCAACCTTTTATGTGGCTTATATATTATTCAAATGGAACTTAAGGCTATATCCTCAGATACACCATTCCGACGATCTCAAGTAAATTCTGCTAGCTCAGTTCAAAGAAAAGCCCCATTAACAAAGAGGTACAGTTTCTTTTTTTCTGCTGGCCGCGCTTCACTTTCATGACTGAGCTGTGTGAAGAAGCGTGGGCACGGCAGGAGATGATGGACACAGTACACAAATGTTTTCATCTTCGCTTTCTCAGACAGAGCAGACATTTGGCTACCATTTCGGTTTCTATTCATCTTCAGATCGATCACCACCAACCTTATAAAGCCAATTTCATGTACAAAGCACTGAGCAGCACACAGTGGTGCACACCAAAATCTCTTTTTACGTATTTCAACCATTTAGTGAATCTGCCCAGTTACCTTTTTAGCTGCATTCCACTGTGCATCAATCAAGGTTATACTCAGTGATTTATCAACATTAATTTATATCTGTGCCACACTGCTCTCCCCTGTCCATGTTTTACTCCTCAACATTGCATTGTACAGCTTGGACATCACTACCATTTCACAGCGACAGTAAACATCTGTTTTCATTGTGCTGCATTGTAAGTCTCATCCGTGTCCAGTGGCTGGAGCCTGTCCCAGTGTGCTTTGGGCGGAAGGCTGAAAAGAAGTGTGGACAAACAGCAGCCCACTGCAGACACACACTTAGTCATGCTCGCTCACACCTACAGTGTGAGAGTCATCAATGTGTCTAACCTGGGTTCTGTGTATGTGTGACAAAGATGTGTATGCAATGACATTCATGTGTGTAACGTAGGAAGCGTATAATTTCAGCCAAGCATTTACATGTATGTGTACGTGCACTAAGTTTATTGTTGCAAAGAATAGACACTATTAGTGACCGTGGAAACAATTTACATAATGAGGCATGCCACATGTTGTGCTGTTAAACAGCACGATGTCAGAGGTTAAAGGCAAAAAGAATAGTGCTAGCAATGTGAATGTACTGTAGATGTGTTGTTTATTCCATACAATGCTCTTAAAGATCAGACACTGAGGCAAATGTAGGTGCGGATGATTAATACTATACCCACACAAACCCTGTTAATGTCAATTATGATGCGTACAGTGGTTAGCAAGACATTAAATTCCCAATGTTCCTTCATTGTGCTATAATTATGTTATTAATAATCGAATATAAGAATATATATTTCAACAAAATACATATTGGTATGAATATATTTAAAATGTTGGCAGCACTTCCTATTACAGGCTAGGAATAATGTAGTAATAATATGGAAACAAGGAGATAACAATAATTTCAATTAAATCTTATTTATATGGCACCAAATCACAACAGCAGTCACCTCAATGGACTATATTGTACGCTAAAGACCCTACAGTAACACAGAGAAAAACCCCAACAATCAGACAACCCCTTTTTAGCAAGCACTGTCACAAACAAGGATGCAGTGGACTCAAGAGCAGACTCAATTGCTCGAACTATATACAATTTATTGAAAGGAAAAGGAACTTAAACAAGACTGGGTCTAACAGAAATTATTCGCAGGAACTGAGGGAGGCCCGAGGGCGGCGAAACGGACTTTGAACACAAAGAGAACACGGGCGGGAACTTCTGCAAACACAGGGTTTTACTGAATGGGAAACAATTAAAGGACAGAGGTGAGTGGTACTAGTGGAGAGTCTTGTGCTTACTTGAAAACACCGGCTATTAGGCGGGGAAGGGGTTGCTGTGGGAGTGTCCCAGGGATGGTTGAGAGTGTGGGAAAGCTGGTCCAGGTTCCAAGGTGTCAGGGGAGTTGAAGTACGGGCTGGAGGGCAGGCTGAGGAGAAGGTGAGTGTGTAGTCCTAGGGTTCTAGGCAGACTGGAGAACGGGATGGAAACAGAACCAGCACTGCTGATGAGCACGACGGGTGATGAATCTGGAGAACACAGGAGACGGAGAACACATTAACCCACGATCCAGGCACACAGAGTCCGAGCACAGAGGAGGCCAAGTTTATCACGGGTGGTAGGAGGACAAACTGGCGAGGAGTGGCAGGCAGCCCTGGCTTAAAAACCCTCTAGATGGAGGCCTGGAAATTGGAAGCAGGTGATGAGCTGGCCAACTCCACCCCAGGGAATGGACAACAGGAACCTGGACCACACCCGACCAGACACTCCCACGGCATATGACAAGCACTTGGTGACGGTGGGAATGAAAAACTCCCTTTTACCAGGAAGAAACCTCAAGCAGAACAAGGCTCAGTGAGGGGCGGCCATCTGCCATGACCAGTTCAAGGTTAGGGGAGGAAGACGGGACAAAAGACAGCGCTCCATGTTACTCTGTGAATATTCCAACTATTTCTGTATGGAAATAGCAAGTTATCATCTCTTAATTACACGCCTTATAATTGAGTTTGCTTTAATATGTCAATGATATGGAATTAGACAGAAACAGGGATTTTTGTATGTTGCAGCCCTGATTCCTGGTATGAAACTACCACATGTTCAGGTGGTTCCAGGAAATAAGTCACACATTACATATAATGTTTACCCAGTTACCTTCAAACAAAGACGAATGCTAAGGACATAATGCAGGAATCACTCCAGTATTATAATATGATAACAGTATCCTAATATGTCAAAGCATCAATCAATGAAGCTTCTTTTGGCTGCTCCCTTATTCACATGGGGTCACCACAGCAGATGGCTCATTATATGTGATTTGTCAGAGTTTTACACCAGATGCCTTTCCTGACGCAGCCCCCAATGGGATCTAAGTCTCCTTCCAGCATCAAACTGGGGAGCTTTCATGTGTAAGGCAACAGTGTAAACCACTCTACTATGGAGCCACGGTTAAAGCAAACAACATTAACTTATAATTATGAGGTTACTACCACAAGTTTGTATATACAAATGCACAGATATTACAATTTAATGGTCAGGAGGTTAATATTATTACTATAATATTTTGATACTATTAGTAATTGTTTTGCCTCACAGACATATATTTGTTTCTGCATTATTATCCCCTGTTATCACGTAATTACATATATTTCAATGTAATATTACTCAGAAGATCATTATTGCTATTTGCATATTATTACCTTCTTGTTTCATCTTATTACACCTATTACAGCATCATTACAAGCTATTAAAATCTTCATTCAGTTATTGGAAATGACAGTTATCACCTAACAGTTGTGACGATGTGTCAGCCACCTGGTCAAGTTGTAGTGTGCTTCCATGTCTCTCCAGACTAATTATATAGTTAGAGTTGCCTGGTGAAGTAAATGAATAAAAGGAATAAGAGTCTGTGTAAAGCTCTAGTGTGTTCTGATTTTATCACTATATAGACAAAATATACTAGAATCTATCCATCCATCTATACAGGCACAGTGGTTAAGTAATTAGCACCATCACCTCACAGTAGGAACCCGCTGGGGCTTTTCCGTGTGAAGGCTGCATGTTCTCCCTGTGCCTGCGTGCAGTATCGCAGGGAACTCGAGCTTCTTTATTCACTCCAAAGACATGAATGTTAAGGTAGCAGGTGAATCTAAAAAAAAATCTAACTGGTTCACTGGTGTGAACCAGTGCTAACACAGGTCTATCTCTCTGTGTTAGCCCTGCGATTGACTGGTGATCTCTCCAGGGTTTGGCCTGTGAGAGCTGACAGCTGGATAAACATACATTAACTTTACAAAATGTGAACATTTGCAGTAGGTTATTCTCTGCTCTGATAGGGTATGTCCACTGAGGTCATTGATGGACACATATGATAACATTCCAAACAGATTGCATTAAGTAGAAGATGGGTGTCACGGTACTTGGTCTGCGACCCACTATTTGTGTTTCAGCTTCTGGAATTAGATTCTTTGAATATTTTTTCATGTGTTTGGGTTTCTTTAGTTCTCGGTAATCTTAGTCCTCTCTCCCTTAGTGTTTAGCCTATGTTTAGTCTGTTCCCATGTTTTCGTTTGCTTTTGTATTTCCTCTGTCCCAGAGTCTGTCGTGTTTCCGTGTCAAGTCTGCATCTACATGATGTCATGCCTCCTGTTTTATTTTGATAGTCGTTGACTTATGTCAGTGTATTCTGCTTTGCTTCCTTTGTCTTGTTATGTCAGATTTGTCCCAGCGGTGTTCCCACCTGTTCCCCATCCTCTTGTTGTCTTGCCTGTGCATTTAAGCCCTGTGTTTTCCTTTGCCCTTTGTTGTGTCGTACCACTCCATGTGCTGTGTGTTTCCAAATTACTTGGCACCTAGTTTTCTAGTTTCCCTAGTGTTTAAGTTCTTAGTTTCTAGTTCATGAGTTTATGTTTCAAGTGTCAACAGCGCAATAATTCTGCCTTTTTGAATCCGTCTTCTCCATGTTTAAGAGTCCTGCTTTTGATTCCTCATCTAGCTCCTCATCCAGCACCAAATTGTGACACTGGGTTAGTTTTACCAAAACCACAAAGATACACAGTGTTTTCTACCCCCTTCATAGAGCCCTATTAAAAATCTATCCAACAATGTGCGTAGAAGGTTCAGTAATTCTGTCATTACACACTCAAGCAAAAGCACAACTGGACGAGGGGAAAAGGTGCCTTAATTGGATTCTCATGCAGCCTCATTTCTGCTAAATGTGTGAGTAGGCATGTGTTTAGGCACAACAACTGTGCTGTAATATGAAACAGCAAATTAAATGCAAACAAGTTGCTACGCTAAGCAAATTAAAGATGTGTAATTGCATAAACCAGCATGGTGAGCCCAGCTGACCTCGAAGAGTGCCTTTTTTTGTTTTACGAAAGCAATAACACACTTCACCTCACCAGCAGAAATGTTTCTGGAGGAGGATCGAGGCATGAGAGTGAAAAATGCGTCTTGTATTTTTTTGTATCTTATGTTCTATTTATTGCTAATAACTTATTGATCCACAAAGAACTGGAGCTCATTCACCAAGAGTATAAAAAGCCAAAAAAATAAATAAAATAAATCCACATTTTAGTTCCTCTTTGAAACGAGTCCTCTAAATGTCTGGTAATATTATCATCATTAAGAGCAGCTGGTTAGGTTAATGACTGTGGTCAAAAACTGTTGAGTCACCGCTGACTTAAAGAAATTGCAGAGCTACAAATAAAGCTCAAGCCTCACTCTCAGCTATCAGGGACTTAAACCTCGCCATTACCAATGGCATTCCTTTGCAGAACGGCTCAGCCTGCTTTGCATAATAGGGTGAGAAGTTCAATGATGTGAGCAGAGCTCAGTGTTCTGCTCCTGCTCCACCATGTTGCATGGACCAGCTGAGGTTTTTTAAAGACCTTATAAACTGCACCATTGATTCTTGTAAATAGAGCCCATGGTTGTTGGCTTATGATTAATGGAAGTAATTTTGAAATATCAGGAAGTTCAACTTCAGAATATTCTTTTCTGCAGTTTCTCACTCAAACCACTACAGTCAGAGTGTTCTTGTCTGTACAATTGCTCAAAAATTCAGGACGCTATTAAGTAGTCCACTTTAAATAATGTAATATTAGAACCATCACCACAAAATGTACACTAACCCAAGTCCTGAGACAGCAGAACGGCTGAAAGATAATTTGTATGTATGGGTTTTAAAGTGGCCCTTGCTGCAGCTGTACAGTACTATACAAAAGTCTTGAGCCAGCCCTCACTTCTTTACGTTTTCACAGAAAAATGGGAAGCAGACATAGCAATTTAATGAAATATTGCACACACTGCAATATATAAAATCCGAGTTTGTACAATTTTAAAGCGCTTGGAAGTCAATATTTGGTATGACCGCGTGTATTCTTTAACACAGCCTGAATTCTCTTTGGCAGCTTGTGCCTAAAAAATGACACATCTTCAGGACATTGCAAAGCTCTTCTTTGGATGTCGACTTCTTTTTGTTCCGTTCTCCATCAAGATGATCCCACACTGCTTCAATAATGCTGAGATCCAGGATCTGAAGAGGCTGATCAATCACTGACAGTATTCCACTGTATGTTTTTCTATCCAGATTTGATTTTACTGCATTGGCAGTGTTTGAAATAATTGTCATGCTGACAAATGAAGCTGTTGCCAATTAGATGCTTTCCAAATGGTATTGCATGGTGGATCAAAATCTGATGGTACTTTTCTGGGTAATATTCCATTAGCTTTGACAAGATCTCCCACACCACCAGTTGAAATGCAGACCCAAACCATGACAGAGCCTCCACCGTGTTTTACAGATGGCTTTAGACACTCACTGGAAAGTAACAAAATGCTTAAAGATTTGATTTAAACTTGGCTCTTAAAGTTATCTGCTTGCATTTGGTGTCTTTAGTATGCCTAAATGACTAATAGGAGAGTGGCTTAACAAACAGTAGAAAACAAAGTAAACATTCATGTGAAAATGTTCAGGTGCAAGAAATTGACTGAAAATGATTGAAAAAGGAGAAAATATCCAAAATAAAACTTTGAAAGACCTTCAAAAAGCCTGGAAAACTGTTGCTCAAGGCTATTTTAAAGAATAAGAAGAAAATCTGGGTGCTTGGAAGCAAAATATGAAGAAATGAGGAGTAGCTCAAGACTTTTGCTCAGCATTTTAACGTTACCAGGTAATAACTGGTTGATGAAGCCTTTCCTTGAGTGCAGCCAGTTATAAAAATGAAATACATTCTTAAACAAGAGAGAAATTCAAGGGCCAAGAAAAATCTTTCCATTTAGCAAACAAACCTAACTTGATGGGTTGTCATTTTGCCCTTCTGCCAACAAACAAGCTTTAGGGGCTGCTCCACGGACCTTGGGTTTGCACTAAATGTTTTTGTTCTTTAAAAAAAACACACCAGTCGCCTGACTCGGAAACTGCTGACAGACAGCACATAATATAGCGTTTGTTCAGAATTTCCACAATGAAATGAAAAAATAAAAACGTTTCTTGACTTTGCAGTCAGATGTGACTGCTGCCATCTCCGCAGCTCTTGATGAGTTATACATTGTCAGTGGGTGTGTGTGTGTGTGTGTGTGTGTGTGTGTGTGTGTGTGTGTGTGTGTGTGTGACTGTGCTCTGGAGAGAGATGAAGGCAGCATGAATGCGAATTGTGCATCTCTCTGACATGTGGGTCGACGTGAAGCAGATTGGACTAAATGCTGCCGCTCATAACGATTCATATCAGCAGCCTTGTTTTCGGCTCACTCGAGACATCTAAATTCATGGAGTCTATTTCTCAACTTTTTCAAGCATGTTGTGGCACTGAAATGTCAAGTTAGAACATAAAGAGCTATTTTACAAAACGTAGTGCTGTATGGGCAAACTGGAGAAAAGAAAAAAAAAAACATTACCACTAAATTGTACTAAGAAAAATGCTATGCAGGAAAATAGTTTCCATCATCCTTAGCAAAACATTTGAGATTGAATTAAGCCGCTTTAATATGGAGGGCTACACTTGTCATTTAAATGTGGTCATTTTTGTTTCATTACATTTTGGCCGTACACCGTCAAATTTGGGCAAAAAGGGAAAAATGAAAAATGCTGGAAATCCACTGCAACTGAGGGCAGTGTCTGTGCAATACAGTCAGACTATTACAGAGGAGAAAAGCTGTTTGACAGGTGGGTGGAAAGAAAGGGGGGGACGAAAAGCCTCAGGAGCAAGAGAAGCGCATGACCTCTCCATTCTGCTACAGCTGTGAGCTCGCACCTCTGTGCTTTATGGAAATAGGGATTGACGAAGATACGAGAGTCACCAAAAACAGGGAGTCTTCAGTAATGTCAAGCATGTACGGGCATGCAGGATCAATAAGTCCTGATCTCAAATTGATAAAAACGCCCGTCCTCCGGGGTTAAACTCTACAGATCTATCTGTACTAAGGATGCTCTGCAGAACACATAGCCCTGCGCTTTGTTCTTTACTCTGGAGTTTGAATCTATTTGCTACATGAGGAGGAGTAAATCTGTCGGAAGCAACGACTGCCCAAAATCTACTTTTAACTACAGTGGGCCTCATTTTAGCCTTGATGGAGAAGCTTCTGTTTTCTTATGGTGAACCCAAACAACGATCTTTCTCTAACTGGAGGACATATACAATGCTGGACATGAGACAGCAGCTGCTACTGAATGGAGAATCCAAACAAAGTGTAGCCACAAACATGTTTGGGGTTCACTCTGGTACAATAGCCTAGAAATCGGAGTGCTTTCCAGCGCTGGTATTTTCCAGAGAACAAAGAACGCTGGCTCCAGCAGGGGAGAGAGGCCAGCAAAATATTTCCAAGGCGTTCAGAAACATTTCAAAATCACATTATAACCATCATAACATTAAAACAGCTGCTGTAATGCTGACCGGTAATAAAATGGTCTATGTGTTCCATGGTGATACTAGGAGCTCATGAGTAACTCATTGTGAGCAACAATTGAACTGATAAAACTAAATAATTAGAAGAAAATGAGGTGAGCACATAGAGGATTTCCATGCACAGAGGATCTCCATGCGGCTGCTTTGCTGACTGGAGCTGATGAAGTTATCAAAGTGAACAGAGCAGGATGCACGCTCACGACCGTTTTAACAACCTTTGACTGTCTTGATTGATCTGAGTGAATCCACGTGCTCACATGCTGACAGCCATATGTGTTACCATGGTCACTGAATGATTTGTATTAATATATGTATCATTTATAAAAGAGGTTAAGGACACTTCCTGAGCAGTTTATAATCAGCAGCTATTGAATTTATGGTAATGCCACATAAAATCATGTCGATGGCCTGCGTGATAATGGATCAGAAACAAACCTCAGTAGGACAGGACTTTCACACATTTAGATCACAATTTTAGACATAGCTGTGTCTTATGTTGCTGTTTACTTCTGTTATTATTCATTCTTTTGCTAGAATGTATAGCCAATTACATGCAATGACTTTATTCACAATCAAGCATTGAAAACACATCAAATGGGAACATGTACTGTTTCAAGGAAAATAGTAGCTTAGTTTGAATTTGATGGAAGCAACAGATCTCTAAAAAGAAATGGGCCAGTGCAAAAAGAGTAAGTAGTACTAAAAAGAATCAGCTGGAGGGACGTTTTGAACTAATTAGGATAATTGGCAACAGGTCAGTAATGTGATTAGAGAATTTAGAGAGTTAGAGTCAAAAATAAAGATGAGCAGATGTTCATCAATTCCCCCAAAATTGTGTCTACAAAATTGTGAAGATTTTGAATATCTCATCATTTACAGTGCATAATATCATGAAAAATCCAGGGAATCTGGAGAAAACTCTGTGCAAGAGACAAGGCTAAAATTCAATATTGGATGCCTGTGATCTTCGAGCCCTCGGGGGCACTGCATTAAAAACAGCATGATCCTGGCATGGAAATCACTGCATGGGCTCAGGAACACTTCCAGAGATCACAGTCTGTGAACATAGTTCACCGTGTCATCTACAAGGCGGCAGGTTAAAGCTCTTTCGTGCAAAGAAGTCGTGTGTGAACATGATCCAGAAATGTCTTCTCTGGGCCAAAGCTCATTTAAAGTGGACTGAGGTAAAGTGGAAACGTGTCCTGTGGTCAGACAAATAGAAATTTGACTCTTTTTTCTTTCTTTTTTTTTTTGCATAAGATGAACACCACTTCTCCTGCATTAAAGAGGAGAGGGAGCATCCGACTTTTTATCAGCCCTCACTACAAATGCCTGCATTGCTAAAGGTATGAAAGTGCACTAGTGCCTATGGAGCTTTAGAGCAACAGATTTACAAACCAGATGGCGTCTTTTTCAGGGAAGACCTTGCATATTTCACCAAGACAATGCTAAAGCTCATACTGCAGCTATTACAGCAGCATGGCTTTGTAGGAGAAGAGTCCAGGAACTCACCTACCTGCAGTCCAGACATTTCACCAACTGTAAACATTTAGCACATGATGAAATAAGGAAAACAGCAAGCAGCATCCAGGACTGTTGAGTACCTAAAGTCCTACATCAGAAAACATGTAGGGGATGCTACATGATGGCCTCAACTATTTTCCATTCTTGTCACTTTAAACTTGTATTTAGGAAAGGATTGTGGTTTGGGCGTAAAACACACTCCGTCAAAGGCACAAACAATGGACATCTGGTGATCTTTCAACCTTTTTTGTCATAATACAACATTTTTAGCCGTCTACCAAAGTAGATGAGTTTAAATGAACTAGCAAATAGGTTTTCTGTGCATGGACACAAACTGGCTGTACAAAATCAGCTCAACATTTTCAGAAAGTGGACAAGGAGATAACATTGTTCAGCTTTCCTTCTTTAAATTGGCTCATTTGACAAAACTGAATTAGTTCCATTAATTGCATTCAGTTCGTTGGCTGATTGGCATAAATGATGGCTTCACTTTAGAAACCAAGTTCCACTGGCTCTAAATATTCTTCTCATAATCTCTCCCATCTACCTACGTTACAACAGAATTGAATTTTTATGTCAATGTGTCGTTCACAAGTTAATTTGATTGCTGAATTTATTGGCATGGAAAAACTGGCTCATCTCCAAGGAAACTGGCTAATTACGCTTTTTCCCAGTTTATTGCCTTTATTTTGTTTTCCAGCACATGGCCTTGCAGTTTCAGCCTATATAATTTTATAAAAGTATAAGTTCTTTCTGTCAGTTTGTCTTCCTACTTTAAGTTTGGCTTGTTTACTTTTCGCTGTATGGAGAAACATAGCTGGGAAAGGATGTTGGTAAAAAAAAAACACGGTACAAAAACATGGAGTAAGGTACCTGGGGAATGTCGAACTGAAAGAAAAGAAATCCAGAAATCAGCTGAGGTATGTTTAAATTCTGTTCACTCGGAGCACACGTAATCCCAACAGGAATATCTGCCCCACCTCCTGCATTGTGTAGACAGCGTTGTTTTTTCGTTTCTGTGAATGACCAAAATTAACTACAATTTTGCCCAGCATGGAGTAAATTTTTTTTTTTTGGTTAATGTTTGACTGCTGTCTGCCTACACAAATCCAGAAAGCATTTTAAATTTAGAGTGCTGAAACAGCCCGCTGATCAGAGTGTATTATATCCCTTTTAGATAAGGCAAGTAAAAATATTCTGCCGGAACAAAGGGCTGACCCATTTGTTTGATTTGAAAAGAAGCATTGGCAGCCAGAGTGAAAACGGAGAGATGAATCCCTCCGCTCCCTCCACCTGTTCACAATACATGTCAAAGCAGATTATACGGCAGCAAATATTTAAACATCTCCATAGCATTTAACATCAATATTACACACGAAATGAAATCTGACACATTTCATTCCTTGAGTCAATTTGTTCCATGTGCTCCAACAGCTGTGCGCTTCGGCAAAATTTCATATGAGTTTGATCAAAAGTTTGATTTGTTTAATAAGGCTGGTTCTTGCTCCCCTGCTCTATACAGACATGCTACGCCCACTCTAGCAGTGTGCTGATACACCTTATGTAAGAGATGTATCTGTGTGTGTTTATATACGTGTGGGTCTGAAAAGTGAAGCAAAGCAGAGGTGCTTTAAACTAGCATTCTTTCCCATGGCCAGCAGGAGGTAGCAGTCTATGAGAAAATCGTTCCATTTCATTCATGACCTCAGTATCATCATCATCATCATTTATTTATTTATATAGCACTTTAAAAACACACCTGGTAGACCAAAGTGCTGTACAGTACTAATATGCACATAGTAATAAAACCAGACATAGCAATAAAGTTAAAAAACAATAAAAATATCAGTTACCCACAGAGTTAAAAGCCAGGGAATAAAAGTAGGTTTTTAATAAAGACTTAAAAACTGGCACTGATGCAGCCTGTCTAATATGGAGAGGAAGGTTATTCCAAAGCATCGGCGCGGCAACAGAGAACGCTCGGTCTCCTCTAAGTTTCAGCCGTGACTTTGGGACCGAAAGCAGCAACTGCTCAGCTGACCGAAGGGAACGAGTGGGGACGTGGGGCTTCAACAAGTCAGACAAATAAACAGGTGCCAGACCACTTAGAGATTTAAAAGCCAATAAAAGGACTTTAAAACGGATCCTGAATTCAATTGGAAGCCAGTGTAAAGAGGCCAAAATCGGAGTGATGTGATCAAATTTTCTTCTGCCAGTTAAAAATCTTGCCGCAGCATTTTGCACTAATTGCAAGTGTGTCAAAGTGCCCTGCCCAACCCCTGTTAAAAGAGAATTACAATAATCTAAACGTGAGGTAATAAAGGCATGAATAACGCTTTCCAAGTCACGCTTGGAAAGAAAGGGCTTAACCTTTGATAAACGTCTGAGGTGATAAAATGCTAATTTTACCACCCCGTTTACATGGTCATCAAAGGTGAGTGCAGAATCAATTTTAACTCCGAGATTTGTGATCGAACTCTTTAGTTGGGAAGTCAAAGCTGCAAGATCAACATCCAGAGTATGAGAAGAACGATTTGGGCCAAATAAAATTGCTTCAGTCTTCCGATCATTAAAATTTAAAACGTTTTTTGCCATCCATGCTTTGACATCAGTAAGGCAGTCAAGCAGAGGTCCAGTTGGGAGACTATCAGAATGACTAAAAGGTAAGTAGAGCTGGCAGTCATCTGCGTATAGATGGAATGGCACTTTATGCTTTCGGAAAATCGCGCCAAGAGGCAAGAGGTACAATGAAAACAATAACGCCCCAAGAATAGATCCCTGTGGCACACCCCAAAGCAGAGGGGCCACAGAGGATGAAGCCGACCCCAACTTAACACAAAAGGTCCTATTTAAAAGATAGGACTTTAACCACAAAAGTGCCGAACCAGAAATTCCCACACAGTGCTGTAGGCGGGAGATCAGCAAATCGTGATCCACAGTGTCAAATGCAGCTGTCATGTCCAACAAGACCAGCACTGCATATTTACCACGGTCTGTCGCTATCAGGATGTCATTCATAACTTTTACGAGGGCTGTCTCCGTGCTGTGGAATGGCTTAAAGCCGGACTGAAAGATTTCTGACAATTTAGAGTCATTCAAGTAGTCTATCAACTGAGTATAAACAATTCTTTCCAGAATCTTACTAAGAAAGGGAAGCTTAGAGATGGGTCTAAAATTTGATATGACTGAACTGTCTAAGCCTGGTTTCTTAAGTAAAGGATGTATGACTGCATGCTTAAATTCCCTAGGTACTTGACCAGACAAAAGACTAGTATTAATAATGTTCAGAATATGTGGTCCGATGATAGGATATACCTTTTTAAGAAAACGGGGAGGAACAACGTCATTTGGAGAGCCACACGGTTTAGCATTCAACACAAGTTTCTCTAAATCAGATAAAACAATTGGTAGAAAAGCAGAGAACAGACTTGAGCAAGAACCATGCATGGCTGGGTCAGCAATAGGTAGCGTCTCAAACTAGCAACCTTATCCACAAAATAATTAAGAAACTTATTGCACATAACCGCAGAAGAGTGCAAAAGAATATAGCCTTCCGGATTAAGTACAGAATTTATAGTGTTATATAGAACATGAGGGTTATGCGAGCTGGCAGCAATAAGTTGAGAAAAATAGGAGTGCTTGGCAGCCTTTACTGCTCTCTGATAGACTTTCCAGCTAGTCTTAAGAGCTTCCATAGAGACGCACAGCCTATCTTTTTTCCACTGTCTTTCACATCTTCTACATTCTTTTCTAGCGGCTCTGGTAAAATCAGTTAGCCAAGGACTAGCCTTTGGCTTGCATTGTCTGAATATAAAAGGAGCGACAGCGTCGAGGACAGATTTACAAGCAGAATCCAAACAAGAAACTAATCCATCTGAGGTGGACAACTCAGGAGGATAAGAAATAAATTGGTCAAACAATATGGAAAACCGCTCGGCAGTATCTGAGCCAAAAGCACGATAACATCGAGCAGGTACAGCAAGCTTAAGAACAGGATTAAAAAGAACAATATCACATAAAATAGGCATATGGTCAGAGAACACCGCATCCTCGACAAGTAAACACTTTTTCAATGGGTTTTAAAGTCTTACTGAATCTAGTGTGATGTTACTTTTGTTTCTTCCATTTGGACAGAAATAGATAATAAATGAGACTGTTCTTTAGTCTGTGGCTAACCTGTGATTAACAAGTTAGCTTGCTCTGTCTTTTTATCCTTGGGTAGGTCCACCCCTTGCTTGGGAAGTCACGTTTCAAAGAACCAAAACAACCAATGGTTAAAAGTGCTTAATTTCCATCTTTAGAAGGGCCCCTAATAGGTCAAATGACATTCCTGTTTTTTTAGTGAAACTTTTATGTTGGGTTGCAATTAAAATGTAAATAAAATGCAGATATCCCTCCTCATGATGGCTTGCATTAAGTCCAGATACCATAACTTTTCTTATGTTTGAACTCTGCATTTAATCAATACTTATTATTAATCTCTGGTTCACCTCCACAGTGTCTTTTACCCTGCTGTCCTTCCCTCATCCACAGCCGGTGGCAGCAGATAGCTACTCCACCCTGAGCCTGGTTCTGCCAGAGGTTTCTTCCTGTTAAAAGGACATTTTCCCTTCCCACTGTTACCAAGTGCTTGCTCAAACTGGGTTCTTTAATTTACAATATAAAGCACCTTGAGGCAACTGCTGTTGTGATTTGGCGCTTCAGCATAAATTTATTTGAATTATTTTGTTTATCTTTTGGACCTACAGGTTGTATGATCTTATTGTAGTCCTAATTATTTAACAATTTCTATCTAATAGAATCTATCTTACTTATTTGTACTTAGATATTACTTAGTATGTAGTGTGTGGCAGCTCATGCTTTGCACAGCACACTGAAATGTGTTGTATGAATAAAGTTTGACTTGCTTGCTAGGGAGCGTGTCTTCATACCTTAACCCTGCTAATTAATTTTAATGACTCTTGGATCTTGTTCTTTTTTTTTGTTTTCACTAACTAGCTTTGGCTAAAAACTGCGTACATATATGCATTAAACGCAACAGTAACTCAGGCGGTAAACACGACAAACCTACCTGCTGAACATCAGCACAGCCACTGTGAGTGTTCTGATATTTATATTTCACTATAAGTGAGGAAGATGGCAGAAGTGTGGCATCATTTTCAGTTTGTGCTGACTGACACACCGTGTCCCATCAGACAGAGTGAGAACATACTGGTATGCTGTAGCTACACGATGTAGAGGTTTTAGTTTCTGGGAAAACACTATTTTTGAGGTAGACGTGAACGTTACATCAAAATTCTTCTGAGGAGAAATGATGAAAGAAACTGTAGTGTCACTCTACAGAGAAGCGTGGAGATACAAATTGCAGTCCAACAACTTACAAGGGCAAGCACTAATGTGCCTAGTCAACATTTCATCATTTCATTCTCTTTTAAATATCACTTTCAAATTCTTTTCAAGGGAATCAAAGTGACACAGAAGGCAGAACTACAGCGTCTCCGTCAAACTGTCTTAATAGCTCTAATTAAATGAATCATAATAAAATGAAGGGCTAAACACGCAGTAACTGCTTCAAGCTGCGATGAAAAATTAACGTGGCTGCTGTGACCATAAAACGGCATAAAATGTTATGTCTAATATTTTCATGTTATATTATTCATTCTCTCTGCGGTGCCCGACTTTTCATAAAGTGCTAGATAAGCTGTCAAATCCTATTAAAGCAGAAGTGTCGCTGACTGAGTGAGGAGAAGCTTAAACTGAGGGAATCCAGGGCGTGTGATTGCTGATTGATAGATACGCCATGATAATAGGACACTCGATATGGGATTCAGATTTTTTGAGAAGTTATTAGAAGTTTACTGATATGTGCAAATACTTTTTTTTTCTTTGAAAAGAGACATTGATCTGGACTCCTTGGGAATTCAAGTAGTTCTTTTGTTCCTCAACTCTGACTCAGACTGAAGACTTGATGGAAAAATCCACCCTTGGATAGACTTACACTGATATGTATCATCAATCTGTAATGTTTTGTGGATGCCAGAAGCGCAGATCTGATGTAAATTGTCTTTCGGGTACCGAATTGCCACATCTGCTTTGACATCAGCTAGTGATTTCCTGCATTTCCCTGTATGCCTTTTGACGAGCGCCAGGGAGTTGAGGGTCAGGTTGCTTGATTCAGCTGCAGTAGGTAGGTGGAGAGTAAAAATAAAAATAATAAAAAACAAGACATGACTTGTCATGACGCTGCATTGCATTGTGGTCTATTGAGGCGGCTGTCAACTGGAGAAATTGGTTTCTCTGCTTCTTCTAAAATGAATTTCTCTTTTATGATGGATTGTTGAATGCCTGTGTAAAATTGTGGGCCAATCTTTCACAGTGTCTGACACCAAAACTAGATGTACCCCCCTGGAGTTATAGCAATGTGGAAACGTTGAAGCACATGAAAGAGTTCAAACAAAATGAGTCCTGAAAAGAAAAGTACATTCCTCAATACCAGAGTATTACACCTACTTTAGGAAGTAAATCCTTCAAGGCGTTTGTATTAATTGCTCAGATAAGGCTGAAAAGAGACACAGCCTTCGGTTTATTAGGCTGGCCTTGCAAGAAAAATGATTGTCCTCTGATGAAACACCGGAGCATGACTACAGCCGAGGCACCAAAACAACATTGTGCTACTGATCGGTGCTGTTAATAGACACAGGATTACAACTGGTTTACACTGAGAACAAATGTGTAAATGGTGTGCGAAGAGGTTTGCTGGATCATGAAGCATGTAAGCAGCTAGTGGATGGGACTGATAACACTGGAAGAAACGAATACTAGGTAAATTACAGAAATGCTTTAGCTTCGTTTTGCTAGCAAAAGCTGACAGCTAACAAGCTAAGCTAAGATGACGAGCATAGTAAACACTTTCACGCACAGTTAGACTCAAATTGACTAAGAAATCAATTTTATCTAAAGCAGCTAATGCTACACCTCATAATAAACCCAGATAGCTGAACTATGTTGATCACATCCAGATGAAATTGACCGTGTCAGAACAAAAACACTCGGACAGAGCGCCTGATTAAGTAATTTTTCAGACACAGAGATGTTTTTGAGGAGGATTTATCTGCCACACCTGTACTGAATATGAATCAACAGACAGCAGCCAGTTAGCACTCTTACAATGACAGAACTGCACAGTGTGAATCCTTCTTGGTAAATGGACTGGTTGTTATAAAGCGCTTTTTTACTCCAACTGAGCACTCAAAGTGCTTTTCTACAACTTGCCTCATTCACCCATTCATACTAGCACTTTTTTTTCTATGTAAGTGCTTTCTATGTAACATTCACACCATTGGAGAGAGCAACTTGAGGTTAGCGTCTTGCCCAATTAGTAGGTGACCGGCTCTACCTCCTGAGCCACAGCCTCCCCAGGATGAAAGTCTGGAATGGGTGTTGGCTGTACAGTGAGGCAAGTCGTCTAATCCAGAGCTGTGCCATTTTATTCAACATCATAATATCACGGCAAAGGTGACCTTTGATCTTGTGGACAGGAAATGCCTTTTTTTTTAAATTCTGTTAGATATTTGATGAAAAATGAGTTCACAATTAGCATATTTTGTAGACAAAAACATTGTTTTGTTGGGTCACAGTTACCTTTCACCACCCAATTCTAAACAGATCACCCTCGAGTCCAACAGGACGTTTGTTCCAAATTTAAAGAAACCCTCAAGGTGTTCAAGAGAATGACACAGACGGATGAGCCACAAATGCAATGCCTCAGCTGTAGCCAGCAAGGAAGCGTAAAGAATAACCCAGCACACAACACTCAAAGACAGAAGGACACAGCTCGGGCTTATGCGTGGGGTACAAGTGAAGTACAAAGAAAGCAACAACAACAAAAAAAAAGAAATGACAAATTATGTTATTCTGTCAGTAAGACTTTAGCTGGGAAAGAGCTTTGCTCACAAGAAATTGACTCTGCTGTTATTTTATTACAGGAATTTGTTATTTTGGGTGGGTGAGGTAGCAACACAGTGGCGTACAAGATACTGTATCTTAGAGAAACACACACAAAAACACACAGTAGGCTGTATATTAGAACATGTATAGCAGCATCCACTATGTAACAGCATGAATTTAACACAAAAATCGTGAATAATTTAAAAAAAAGAATGTGAAATTGTTTATTTGAAACATTCATTTGGTCAACAACAGCGTGAGCATTAAAAAAAAGACAAAGTACATTAAATTGATATAAGAGGCGCGGCCTTAGGGAGCATCAACAGGAGCCTGTTTTTCCTCCTCCGCCACCCACCAACTCTTCACACAGACTGATCTTTCACCTTTTTCCTGCCCTGCAGGTTTTGCTGTTGAAGAATTTTAATCAGAGTTGCAATAATGGATTTTTTCTTTCCAGAGAAGAGAGGGGAAATATGTTAGAAATGATGTTAAGATTTAGTAATATTCTTTTTCCAACCAATTACTCGTTTATATTTTGGGCTCCCCCATGAATCTCAAAAGCAGAGGAGGAGGCGCAAGATCCTCTGCCTCCATGGAAAGAGACTCCTCTGATCAAAACATACTTCTAATTAATCACTACTTAATGGAAAAAATGGTCTTGAACAAAAAAAAAAAAGAAGAAGTTTAATATCGCATTAAATATTCATCATGGTTTGTGTGTGGCTCCAGGAGGGGAGGACCACTGGAGATTGTGTGATGGGGAGGGATGAATTAGTCTGATTTATCTCTGTGGTCTTTTCATTTACTCCCAAATTAGTTTGTGCAAAAAAAGGGGGGCTTCTAATTCCATTTCAAAACTTCCCATTCTTTGTTTCATTACAACATACGTCTCAGTCATGCCAAAGTAGTACCAAATCAACCAATTTGCTCACACAAGACATTTCATCTTAGGGTTAAATGAAGGACTAGGTTATCATGTAATATCAAGTGCATATCACAATTAATGATGTTGTCAATCAGCGCTGGCCTCAATTAAAAATGAAGGTGTGAAGGTCAACAAAATGATGGCTTTCATTTAGTTTTCCTCGGCAGAACGATGCGGGCTCAGAGGAGACTCCCACTTCTCTGGCTTTAAAGCTTTTGCAGGGATCTTTAATGATTAGCCAGAGACACAAACAGCAGTTCGTCGCATGTGTTCTGTAAATAAGTACATCTAACCCAGAGTGAAATTCAATATTGTCTGTGTTGGAGCGTGGAGGAGGAACATCATATTTTCCGCTTGTGCCAGCTTAAGCTATTAGCTGGCTGAGACATGTGCTATTAGCACATCATAATGAGAGTAATAAAATCACGAAAACATCAATCGGATGAAAGAAGAGATGCTAAGATTAATTATGAAACAACACAACTGCCGTATTCATTTTAACAGTCCATGTTAGACTGCAAGCTATTATTACACAGATCTCACGTTGCCTCGACTTGCTGCTAAGTATTCTTCTTTTTTTTTTTGTAATGTATTCCACCTCCTCACCCGAGCAGACATCACACCTCCAAGAGGAACATCTGTCAAAAGTCTGAATCATACATATCGCAGAGTATGTTTATTTGGAGGAGATCTCACCCCACACACACAGCAGCCTGAGAGGTGCTTTACTAAAGATAAGTCTGAGGTCTGATTATGTGCATTTTTGCTAATGAATCCCACTGCAACATTGTAACTCGGCTTGAAATCACAACCTTGACTGGAACGAGGTGGGATATGCTGCATATTTGAGGCTGGTATGAAGTCTCTAAGTAAATGCAGAATGAGGTACGTTTGCAGCTAACAGTGAAGTAAGAACGGGTTCGTTTGAGAAATGCTTTTAACGTTTTAGGCAGACATTTGTTTTGATGATGGCTTGGTTTAGCATAAACACTGAGTATTATTTGTTGGGACTCTATGTTTGTCAAGCATCCAGAGTTTGGAAATATATGTATATGTAAATATGTAGTCTGGTATAGTCTTTTTAGCAAAAGAAAAATTAAAAATGATCTGTATTTACTTTGTTTCATTTATAGATATCTGACACCTTACCTTCTTTGCTATAATGATTGTAGTGTATCTATATAAGTCTGTATGTACTCTCACCTTAACAGGTGGGCCAATCTGAACAAAAGTTTGCACAAACATTGCCATACATAGATTATTTACCATTATTAACATCTATATTTTCATCTATATTATAAATTCTTGGTTTTTTTTTATATCTACATTGTAGAAACAAACAGAAAACATCAAATATATGAAGCAAGATATATGGAATTATGTTACAAAGAAAAAATTGATAAATAACTCTAAAGATTTTTATATTGTAGATTCACAGCTGTGCCTTGTCAGGGTTCATTTGTGGATTTTCTTACCTTCTTAATGGTTGGGACCATTAGTTGTGTTGTGCAGAAGTCAGGCTGGTACACAGCTGACAGCCCTATTTGACAACTGTTAGATTTCCTATTATGGCAAGAACCAATCAGCTAAGTAAAGAGAAACGAGAGTCCATCATTACTTTAAGGACTGAAGGTCAGTCAGTCTAAAACTTTGAATGTGTTCCCAAGTGCAGTTGCAAAAACCATCAAGCACTACGACAAAACTGTCTCACATGAGAACCGCCCCAGGAAAGGAAGACTAAGAGTCACCTCTGCTGCCGAGGATAAATTCATCCGAGTCACCAGCCTCAGAAAGTTAACAGCACCTCAGATTAGAGGCCAGATAAATGCCACACAGAATTCCAGTAGCAGACACATCTCGCAGCAGGACCCGACGGCATCCCAGGTCGTATCCTCAGAGACTGCACATACCAGCTAGCTCCTGTGTTCACTGAGATATTCAACATCTCTTTATCTCAGTCGGTCATCCCCACATGCTTTAAAGAGTCCATCATTGTTCCTGTCCCGAAGAAACCCCACCCTGCTTCTCTCAATGACTATCGCCCTGTAGCCCTCACCTCAGTAGTGATGAAGTGCTTTGAACGCCTGGTCAGAGACTTCATCATTTCTTCACTACCAGACACACTGGACCCACTACAGTTCGCTTACCGTCCAAATCGTTCCACAGACGATGCCATCTCTCATCTCCTCCACACATCACTCACTCACTTGGACACTAGAAGGGGGAATTATGTTAAAATGCTCTTCATAGACTACAGCTCTGCATTTAATACCATAATTCCCTCCACCTCACCACCAAGCTGGAGCATCTGGGACTCAGCTCATCTATGTGTCAGTGGATCTCCAACTTCCTAACTGGCAGACCACAGGCAGTAAGGATGGGCGGGCGGACATGTCTCAGCCTCCACCACTCTCAGCACTGGAGCCCCCCAGGGGTGTGTTCTGAGCCCCCTGCTGTACTCTTTGTACACATATGACCATGTGGCCACTACCAGCTCCACCACCATCATCAAGTTTGCTGACGACACCGTTGTGGTGGGCCTGATCTCTGATAACAACGAGACGGCCTACCTGAAGGAGATTAGGAATCTGGAGAACTGGTGCCAGAGGAACAACCTCCTTCTAAACGTCAGTAAGACAAAGGAGCTGATAGTGGACTTCAGCACTAAGCAGGAGAGGAACTACCAGACCCCCCGTCATCAACGAGTGCCCAGTGGAGAGAGCGGACAGCTTCAAATACCTCGGAGTTCACATCACGCAGGACCTGTCATGGTCCTGTCACATCAACACCGTGGTGAAAAAGGCCCGTCGGCATCTCTACCACCTCAGACGCTTGAGAGACTTCCAACTGCCCTCCAAGGTGCTCAGGAACTTTTACTCGTGCACCATAGAGAGCATCCTGGCGGGAAACATCTTAACCTGGTTCGGGAACAGCACCATGCAGGACAGATGAGCTCTACAGAGGGTTGTGCGGTCAGCTGAGCGCACCATCCGCTCCGAGCTCCCTGACCTGCACTCAATCTACAGCAGGCGGTGCTGGACCAAGGCCAGGAAGATCGTGAAGGACCTCAGCCATCCCAACAACGGACTGTTCTCTCTGTTGAGGTCAGGAAAGCGATTCCGCTCCCTGAAGACCAACACAGAGAGACTGAGGAGGAGCTTCTTCCCGCAGGCGATACGGTCTCTCAATCACACCACCACACAGTACATTAAATGAGAAGGTTTGGTTGATCTGGAATAGCTCTGACTAGTACTTTATATTACTGTAACTTTTATTGTTTACTGATTACTGTTACTGTAATCACATTATATTTTTCGTAACACAGTAATGTCATGCATTGCATAGCAGCCAGAGCCTGACCTTCAGCAGGTAACAAAGGCAGTGAGGGGCAGTCAAGCTTGTAGGATTGAAGCCTGTGCGTGTTCCTATAGTAGAATGTCAGTGGAGCTTTCTTTAAAGTCTCTCTTTGAGCTGGTTTTCAACTTTTCTTTGTGTTGTCGGCTTTGTGTTCAAATGCTGAAACATTGAAAGAAAGGTCGTATGTATGTCCTCATTAGGAAAGAGATTTGTGTCAGTGTGTGGGACTGTAGCCTAAGGGTTATATTGTTAACTAGTGATTATGTGACAGTGTATTTCAGACCATCTTATGGAGTAACATGAAAGTAAAGTAATGAGAAGTGTAACACATTTTTTTTTCGCCGGGGAGTAATTAAGTAAGGTAAAGCATTACTTTTTAAGAAAAAACACTGGTGTTTAGTTCCAGCTTGATTTTAGGAGACTATTAAATGTAACAAAGATTAAAAGCCACTGTACCCTTTTTCATCCTGAGCTCACACTGCACAGTCCTAACAGCCTTCAATAATAAAGTAGGGCTGCCTGTACGCAGCCTGAAAGGGTAGAAGCATGATAGAGAAAGTCTACATCTGCTTGCTAACCTTATTGCTTTAAGCACAGCGAAACTACAAGCGACTCAGACTATGACAGAAACAATGTTCGGAGATCATTCTGAAATATGAAAATGAAAGCGTATGCAGCGGTACCATCCATATTATGAAGCTCCCTGATGTCAAGTATCCTTTAAACATGAAAATATTTGTATTCTGTTGTGTTTCAATGCAATTAATTTGTCTTATCTTAGCAATAAAAATATTTTTAAAAAATTTAAAAACCCTATGTATTTTTATAGAATTATATGTAATTATATTCCTTATATGCACACGAGATAAACATGCAATGTGTATATGTATACAGTATTAAAATGTAACACCTCAAATCTGCTTAATATTCTTGATCATACACAGAAGTCTTTCTTTCTTTTTTTAACATCACCACAGGCCACTGAAAAATTATGTTGTATAATAGCCATTACAGCCAATTCACTTAATAGTCTGTTTCTTCCTGCATTTTGCTGCAGTTGAGTTTTAATGGAGCTGACTGGAGTCCATTTTTCACAAAATCATCAGGTATGATAAAAGCGAAGCAGTGTACTTCTGTGTGTCCGTGGATCATTGCCACCCAGTCTTGCAGGTACAGTAATTTTCAATTCTACCAAACAAGAAGACAACTGAGCAAAATAAAAATTAATGGCATAAAGAGACTTTTTTTTAAGGAAAAGACCCCCCCCAAAACACATTTCATTTGCTATACTGCACGTGCCTTATTTTTCAGTCTTGTATTGTGTTGTCTATTGTGTGAGAGGTTTAGATCAGTGTGCACAGTCGGGTGTGCACTCACTGATGTAAACCCTCAAAGTTCTTTATCCCTTAGGATTATAATAATGTATGCATTGATTACTCACTAAATATGGCCTGATCTTCATCTAAATCACAATTATAAACAAACACAATTTGACTAAACTAATAACGCACAAAATCAAAGTCTTTAAGGAACACATTCGGGAATAATTCACTAGAAACAATAAGTAACCTCGTTATTAATGACTCCTCCACTTCCATTAAGGAGATTGGATTTGAAGTGTGGGTTGTGGAGGTTCCTATCTCTAAAAATATGGCCATTCTAAGACTGCTTACTGACAAAGTCTGCACTGAAGACAGACTGGTTGGTGTGAGCTGTTCCTCGATCACAACAACTTTCAGTGGATCTTAGAAGAAGCATTATAAAGATGCACGAAGCCGTTAAAAGGTTACAAAACCAATTCTAAAGACCTGGGTGGTCATCAATCCACAGACAGACAAATTGTCTAGATAATGGAGGAAAGTCAGGACTTTTTTGGCTCTCGCTAAGGGTCCTGCAAAGATCACAGCAAGAGCACAACATGCAATCCTGAAAGATGTGAAAAGAGATCTAAGGTTAAAAGCAAAGCACCTGCAGAATTGTTTACAAGTGGCAAGGTCTTTATTCATGTGTCCACTATAGGAAAAACACTGAATAAGAATGAAACACACCACAGAATGAAACCACTGATCTACAAAGCTGTAGTTTGTTACACACTTTTTGTTGTCTGGACAAATAACACAAAAGTTGAAACTTTTTTTGGCTGCATGTGTGATTGTATGGATCAACAAAATTAAGGATTTTTAAAGAAGACGCTGTAAAATTAAGACACTGTGTCCCCAAGTACGCATGACTTGAATAGGGCCGTGTAATCAGATGAACTGAAACAGTTTTTAAAACAGGTGGAATCACCCAACGTCATCCTCACTGTGGAGCAACTCTCATCAGCATTAATCACAAAGGTCTAATGGAACTTGTTATTGCTAAATGAACCTCTGCACACTCACTTTTTCACCCAACACTGTAGAGGATTTTTCTGTGTGTTCAATAAAGACAGGAAAAGCGTTCCAGTCATATTAGTTAAGTAGTCAAATTTCATTTGTCTGTAACTGTGACTTAGATGAAGTGAACACCTTATTTCATGACTAATCAATGCAGGAATCCAAAGGATTTCTTGCACCTGTAGTTTGCTAAGTGATGTGTTAAAAAAAATGACACACACTTTTTTTTTACTGGTCCATTTTACTGATGTCTGTAGCCTTTATTTGGAAACAAATACCAAAGACTGTCAAAACTCTCTTCACTTGACGGCAGCCAGCCTTCTGTGCATTTACGCAGAGATGAAGTGCAAGCTGCCATCTTGGCAAGTAGAGACAGTGTATGTTTATCATCCATCATGCTTGATACTTATTTCTGACATTTCGAAGGCCAGGCTCGTATTATGGTGTCCACAAATTAAACAAATGTTTGCTGAACAAAATGCGCCCCCAGATACAGAGTTCGTCCCAGGAAAACACTGATTAGGTCCACAGGAGCCATTAGTTTTTAATATAACCAGGAGGGGGACACTCTAACTGCAAATGCGAGGAAAGGAAAAAGGAACAACTTTATGCATGAATGAAGCTTGTGCTGGCCTCGAACGCATCAGAATGTTGACAAACCCTGCCAGCTGGAAAATTAGTTGATTTTTAAAAGTAATTATTTAGGCTTGTCTTTTGGACAACAGTGGTGTCAGTCCGTCGCACCGGCAAGTTCTTTTTCCTCACTTCACTCGCCTTTTTCACAGGCCACATTAATTATCTCTGAGCAGGATCTCCTCACCTTATTAATGCTTGCAGATTCCACCCTAGTACAAGAATTGCCTTTGGCTGAGACAGTGGGATTCTCACCATAATATTTTCTGAAATAACTTTGCAGGGGATTATCTGTGGGTGGACAGCTACCACTGCAGCTGCTCTATGAGCTCAGAAGTGGATAGCATACAAGGAAGAGAGAGGGTTTTTATTTATTTTTTTAAATTTTTAAATAGTGTGCCACAGGAAGACCACAGAATTGCACGGTTCAAAGTGTTCATCAAAATTCACAGCCTGCGAGTTCAGTTCGCAGTGTCGAAGCCAACCTGCTGAGCTGTGCTGGAGTAAATCTATAGAAACAAATTAACTCCATGTCTGTTGGTCTGGGCATGTGCAGAAGATAACAGGCTTCAATTACAAAGCTCTTTCTCCTAATTGAAAATGCAGCTAATAGCTTAAGTGCTTGCTATCTGGAATAGCTAAAATAATGTGCGGGGAGTGCAGCGGATTCTGGCGTTTACAATACACTCCTGAGAAGAAGGTTTGAGCCCTCGGGCAGCCTTTTACAGCATCTCTCCCACGTTCATCTCACTTGCCACTTTGCACTCTGTGGCTCTTAATAAAAACTGAAAAATGAATTCTCGTGTGTCAGAAGAGACTTTGCCTGCACTGTGATGCAAATAGCCCAAGACACTATTGATGAGCACGATGGCAGCAACGTTCATAGCTAATGCACACGACGATCTAGTGGGCACATTTTTACAGCAACTTAAACAAGCACGACAAACCTGCAGGTGGTTTCACAGGTGTCCGGCTCTAGCATGTGTTCTTACATTGCATTGCTGTGTTTGGCATGAAATGTAACACGCACAGAGGTAACAAAAAAATGGAAAAGAAAAAAAATCCCATTACATTTTTAACAACTCATGCTGCTCCCTTGAGCTGTAGAGGGCAAGGAATAACAAAGCTGAGGGAAGTCTCGGCTCCTTACCTCTGATGGGCTATTAGTTATTCCAGCTAGCAGAAGCCCCATTAGGTCTGCCATTTAATGCTCCCACGCCACATTCGCACATGAAAGCTACAAGATTGATAAGCCGACCATCTCACCTCCAGCTTCCCTTGCGCTTGAGAAATGCTCTGCCACAGATAATCTGACAAAGAGCTGATTTAGCTACCCGCGCACCTTGTACCAAGTGACATTTCTGAAAACAATGAAACATATGTGTGCGGGCCTTTTTACAGTGACTTGAGTAAAGGGCACAGCAAGAACCTAACTGGTGCTACAGCACAATCCACTGACATGAAACATCTTATAAAATGCTTTACATGGTGTATGTAGAGTATAGAAAATGAGCTGTGCTGCAGCGAGATAAAACTTTGTCTCTGAGCTGCGCTGACACAGACAACGGAGAAGAAAGATGTCTCCCGTACTAAACAGCATGTCTGGTTATTCTGACAAAAAGGTGCTCGCAAAGATTCCAGCGACTCCACATCTTTCCCAGCACAACATGTTCTGTTAATCACACTTAACCACACTGCCAAATGAAAAAGAAGAAAAAAGAAAAGCTGCTGGACAAAAGAAGACAGATACAGAGCATTTGGAGAGAAAATAAAGAATACATGGGCAAAAAAAGTGCCTAATTAAACACGAGCAAATTGATTAGCCTTTCTGTCTCGATCCCTTAGTGCCACGCAGGGGGCTCACAATCTGTCACGTGGAGGAAGTCTGGTTTTAGTGCAAGAATTTTAAAGCCAATTCCATGAGTAAAAGTTTCACAGGAGTAAACAGTTTCTTTATAATGCTGAGATTAAACAAAAGTAGCATAATGCAGTCCCCTCCTGCAGCGTTACACAAAAACCGGGAAAAATGCAAGCCCAAATGCATAATTTATCTTTTATTTGGCTGCAGGCCTTCATAGTGTTCCCCAGCCTGTGGTGACTGTTTGAACTTTGTAAGTTAAACTAATGAGGAAAAAAACCTAAGCACACAATTGCTAAAGGCTAGGGGGGAAAAAAGCAAAGAAAATGAGATTTACAATCAGCTGGTGTGATTGTAAATATTGGCACACTTCAGACATTCGCAAACAAACATCAAGACTCACACGATTTGCACGTTTGCCGCTACAGCTGTGGCAGCAAGCACACAGGATAGGAGAGGACCATCTGCACAGTGACTTGATCCAATCGGTTTACACCGGTTCGTTCAGGACGGCAAGCAGTTTTGGGAAAATAAAAAGTCTGAGAATACACAGATTCATCAATGAGATGTTTTGTGTCAGGAGTGAAAGATGGAGCCACTTTGCGTGTAATGCATCTTACTGTAAGTTACCAATGAGGAGGAGCTGCCGCTGCACTCGCAGCTAATGGGTATCATATTTTAGCAATAATATTGCATGACTCAAAACAACAGCTGGGTAATCGAATGGAACTGAACAAACCCAGCATAATGCAAAACAAGTCACCATGCACTGCCCTTTGCGTCCTTATCCTATTACAGACAGAAGCAGAGGAGAAAACAATTTTTTTTCACCCTGCAGATCATTAGAAAATTTACCTCTTATGCCTCGCAGTGGAAATGGATTTTTGGAGGGCAACGGTCATACCTCACATTCCCTGGAGCCTGAGATGGTGTATGTGTAAGGTCCTGTCCCATTAACCAGCACATCCATAGTCTCTGAGTGTGAAGGCTTGTAGTCCACATAGTACTCTTGCAGTGGTGAATTAAAGGAGCGCTCGGTCTCCCGTGCCTTTTTCTGGCGCTTCTTAACCGCAGAGCGCTGCTGAAGCTGTTTGATGCTGCTGGGATAGCGCTTCCACGACACATAGATAACCAGCAGAATTATAGCCACAGATAAGAAGAGGGCCACGCTACCGGCTATGATCTTGTGGAAGGACACATACTCGGTGTCTGGTAATGGGATAGTGGGGGAGGCCTCGGAAGGAGTTGGAGAGGCTGTCCTGTTCCAGGTTAGCTTTTTATCCACCGCAGACTGCGTGGGGAGAGGTTTCAGCTCAGGCTGAAACGCCGTTGTGAGGGGCAATGTCGTTGAGGGGATAGGGGTCGGAGTTGCAGTACAGATGTTGTAGGTCTCCACCACATCTGTAACTTTCTCTCCTTGTGCCTCCTTAGGGCTGGTACATATCATTGTAAACTCCTTGTTACCCTTGAAGGCTTTGAGCCAGGACACCAGAGGGCAAACGTTGGGGTTACAGTACCACAAATTACCGGCCAAACTGATGGTTGTGAGGGAGATCCAAGCATCCACTGTCTGCTGAGAGACATTAGTGAGCTTGTTGGAGTCCAGGTTGAGAGTCTGAAGGTTAGGCAGGCATTGAAATGTGCTTGGATCCAACACTTGGAGCTCATTTCCTGAGAGGTCCAACTTCTGCAAGGAAGTCCACATCCATGGCAGGCCCTGCGTTAGCAGTTTGATGCGGTTCCACTGCAGATAGAGAGCCCGCAGGTTAGTCAGGCGAGGGAAATGAGCGAAATTTATCTTAGAAAACTGGTTGTGCTCCAAATGGAGCTCGATGAGCTTCAGGAGTCCCGCAAAGGCATTACGTGTGAGGCTTCTCAACCTGTTGTAGCCAATATCGAGGAACTCCAGGTTACGGCAGTCGAGGAAAACGCGCATCGGGACTGTTTTTAGGGAGTTTGACCTCAAGTGTAAACTGAGTAGCTTCCGTAAACCCCAGAACTGATTAGGCTGGAGGACCTGCAGTTTGTTGTAGGAAAGGTCTAGGTTACGCAAATTCGGGACGTCGTGGAAAGTGTTGTTTTTCAGCTGCGTGATCTTATTGGAGCTGAGAATCAGTTCTTTGAGCCTCCTTATCCCGTGGAAAGCCTGGCCATCCACGGCATTGATGTAGTTGTGGTCAAGATAGAGCCAAACTAGTTGACTGAGGCCCGCAAACTGGTGGGCTCTAAGGCTCACCAGGCTGTTATAACGCAAAGACAGGCCCTGTGTGCCGACAGACACGTTGTTTGGCACGTCACGGAAGGCATTGGACTCGCAGTATATTATTTTCCCATCACATCGACAGCTCTGGGGGCAGGGACGCTCACGGATGCCGCTTGGAACAGCAAGCAGCCAGGAGGGCACCACCACAGTGAACACAAGCCATCTGAAAAGCACAAAAAGTCCTGCAGACACACAGGAAAGTGAGAGGTTTATGAGTACAGAACATGTATCACACAGAACCATGTAGACTACACGGACTAGAAGGGAATAAAAGAGATGAAAATAGAATGTGCACAATTTTTGAGTCGAGCAACTGAATATGTTCTGAGACATTTGCAGGGGGGGATTTTCCTGCCTACTTAATTTGCACTGGAGCATTCATGGCGCGCGCGCGCACACACACACACACACACACACACACACACACACACACACACACACACACACTTATGTTCAGCCAAAGTCATGCTCTTGGAAAGGTGATTGATAAACCACACGCATGATGCACAATGTGACAAACAGTTGCTGAGAGAAAAGCCTCCTTTCGGATTCCCCTGCCTGCAGTCATCAGTCATAAACCGCAGGGGGGGCACAGACGCCAGCGACACCAGCTCTAAGTGAATTGTAGTTAGGCAAAAGACAAAAAAGACTGCGCAGGAATGAACCCTTTAAGCACCCTGCGGAACAGATTTTGGCTATACATACCCATATTTGCTCGGTGTCGGCTCTTCCTCTTGCTCAGGGATCTCTGTTGCATGCGTCTCCGGTGCACATGTTTAGACGCACTCGGCGTTTTGCCCAAATAGTTGGACACTTAACCAGGACGCCCGTCTGCGCGGATAAAACGGACACTTTGCGCCGAAGCCGGATCCGCTCTACTTGCAATCGCACACCTGTCGGAGATAAGAGCAGCTCCAAAAGGTGTGCATCAGCCTCCCTGTCTGTAGTTTCCTACATTACCGCACAACATCAGCTCGATAACGCGTATTTTTTTTTCTCCCGAAAGCCCTCGGATGGATGCGCTCAAGCTCGTATCCTCATGAGAGTGACAGTTTAGCGCCTGTCGTGGGAGGCTATTAAAAAACAGTCTAAACACCGAGTCGCCAATTGTTGAATCTAGGTTAAGTGGCAGAGCGAGAGAGACGGGGAGAAAAAACACTGGAAAACGACCAAGTGAAGAAATCTGAGAGGGATAAACTGTGGTCCAAAGCCGATAAGTTGGTTATATCCCGCTTCAGGCGTGGACAGTGGAGAGAGAGTGGGGGGGGGAAAGAAGCAGGCTGCTGTGGATTAGAGCCGTTAACCGTCGCATTAAAAATAAATCAATTGTACAGCAACAGGAATGATGTTGGTGTTAGATTATTACGGAGCTCGCCGGTGCTCGGTTTCAGGACTTGAGATGCCCTCTTCTGGTCGCAGAGTGGCACTCCGCAACCGGAAAAACCTAAAGTAGACTTCATTGTTATCACAAACGCAGCCTGCATATCAATTATAGAGGGAATGGGAAGCCTGTTAGCTTTTTGTGTGGATATTTGTGAAGATGTGCCGCAAGATGTGCGTTCATTAGAATTAAACCCCACCAAATTTAAGATTATAATGAGCGAAGAAATATTATGTAACTTTAATGCCCTGATTTTCTTTCTCTTTTTTGGGGGGCACATATGAATCTTAAGAGGCATAGGCAGAGGCAGTCATTATACAGCACAGTCCTGTTTAATATTCCATTATCTTTTGCTTGAATATTATTGCTATTTAAGAACCATTTGGCCGCTGGAGGTAGTTAATTTAAACCTTTATACTACTTAGTTTTCTTTGTAAGTCTGCACATATTTTGAGGTTCGCCACGTGTGTTTCTTTCAAGTAGATGATTAAGAAACAGAGGACGGAGGAGCAGGAGGGGTTCTGGGATAAATATCCAAGGAAAATGCGAGGACCTCAAACGCAAACTTCATTATTTTGGCGAAGTCCACGCACAGATTGTTTTCCTCACCGGTAATTAAGTGGAATTATGCAGTGAGTTTTACTCTATCTGAGCCTGCATCGAAGGGTCTATTGGCAAAATCTGTTAATGTGGGTTTTTAATTAGGACTTCGGCAGGTGGGCCTGTAACAAAAAGGTCAGCTTGTTAAGAAGTTGTTAAGGAGTTGGTGGTAAAATAAATCACACATGCAGCCTGCAGTCTGCCTTGTACAGGTAGGATGCAGGTTTTAGATCATATCTGTTAAACATTTCTCAATCTCCATATCACTTTTGTTATTTATTTTCTGAATTAATGTATTTTGCAATGAAGGTTTTGTTGACATTTGCTACATTAGCATTCCAAATGCTCTCTTTTAGTCTTATGATACATTTATGAGCAAGAAAAAGTGTAAAAAATTAAGTAGGAGCTCACTAGGAACTCTTTATTGGTAGTGATACTGAAATACATCATGCGTAAACAAAGGATGCTCTCAAGGCTTCATAATGGGACTTTGAGTCCGGGTCAAAGTCATCATTTCTAATGGGTCCCTCTGCCCCTGCACTTAATGAGCAGCGTAATTACCAGTAATGGACATTAATGAATATTTGAGCTCAAATCACAAATAGTTTGTGACAAAGAAATTGCTTAAACTAAAATAAAACGGATGCATGTAGCACTTCGCCATCAGTCACTGATTTAATTTCCAGTGTTAGATCGATAAGCTAACTGGAGGTGAAGGGCAGGGCATTAATCTAAAGACACACACACACACACATACACAATCACTTTCTCTGGCATGGGCACATATGTAACTGAAGGAGTGGCAGTGACGGTAGCAGAGCTTTTACCCTTCAGTGTGCTGTGCAGTCACCTCACAATCATCTGTGTGTTTAGAACCATCTGATGGTGCTTCCAAACTTTCATTTCTGAAATGTTTATGTATTCTTAAGCAGACGTGTAACACCGTGTGGTGCAAAACAGTAATATAAGCAGACAGCTCTCGAACGTGTACACGTGTAAAGCAGGGTTATACGTAGGGTTTGTTATCTGGGGAATGATTTGTGACAGCAGTGGTTCTATTTATTTGATTAGTGCAGCAGCACTGACCCAGTTTTGCAGTAATTTGAATTTAAAAGGATGGAAATAAACTTAAATCAAAAACTTTTGTGTGTATGCATTTTTTACACACCAGTAATGTTCAGACTTGGTGCTTTTTTTATTATGGATTACCAACTTTTTCTGTTATATAGTTTTTATGCTCTTGGATTTACTTAAATGTATTTTATCTTGAATATATATTGTGCATATTAAGAGCAAATATATCCTTTCAGCTTATATGAAGTCTGCTTCTTGGAGGTTTTGGACGTACTCTAACTGGTCACTGTATTAGTTATATCTTTTTTACAGTTGCAATCTTTTAAATAAGGTGGTGCATGAGATTTTAGTCCATATTGACATGACAGCATCACACAGTTGCACATACATGATGTGAATCTCCTGTTGTGAATGATGTGAATCTCAAATGTTCTCTATTGGATTGAGATCTGGTGACTATGGAGGCCATTTGAGTACAGTGTTCAAAATACCAGTTTGAGATGATCTGAGCTTTGTGACATGTTGTTCTGCTGGAGATGACTGTGGTTATAAAGGGATGGACACGGGCAACAATACTCAGACAGGCTGTATGTTTTAACAATGCATATTTGGCACCAAAGTATGCCAGAAAAATATCCCAAACAGTATTACACCACCACTAGCAGCCAGAACAGTTGATATAAGGCAGGACGGATACATGTTTTTATGTTGTTTATGCCTAATTCTGACCCTACCATCCAAATGTCACAGCAGAAATTGAGACATTTTGTGTGTTCAGAGATTCTCTTCTGCATCTGTTGGTTGTAACAAGTGGTTATTTGAGTTACTGTTGCCTTCCTATCAGCTCGAAGCAGTCATTCTCCTCTGACCTCAGTCATCAACGAGACATTTTTCCCAGAGAACTGCCACTCACTGGATATCTTCTCTTCTCAGACCATCCTCTGTAAACTCTAGGGATGGTTGTGAGGGAAAATCCCAACATATCAGCACTTTCTGGAAAACTCCAACCAGCCAACAGCCAGGCACCAACAACCTTCATCATCCCATTCAGTTTGCAGTTAGCAGGTCATCTTCCCCATGTCTGCATGCCTAAATGCATCAAGTTGTTGCCATGCAATTGGTTTATTAGATATTTGTATTAACAAGCAGTTGTTAGCTAACAAAGTGGCCAATGAGTGTACAGTAACTTTAAGATTAGGAACATTGTTTTCTTAGCAGACTGCAGTGCATGAATAAGAATGTGGAACTACGTCTATCCCTTGAGATTGGCCATGAAAGTCTGCTAAGAGAAGCAGTAAGGACATGAAAAGAGTGATTCCCTGTCATCCATTTATTCACTTCTATACATTATAAAGACAAAATTAAAAGACACATTGATTTTTAATATCTATTTTATGGTGGATGGAAATAAAGTGGAGAAGAGTAATATTAGCAATATAATATCACAAGATCTCTCCCCATTGTTGGTGGCCCACTTTTGTGTCAAGTAATTTAAATCCAGAGTAAAACTGCACGTGTCTGAGGTGAAATGTACCGCACCGTTCTAGTTGGTCTGTGAGGTCGATCCCCTTGGGGTCTCTTTTGTCCTCATACACAAACATCTCAAAAGTTTTTTCCACATATGGATGTATGGAATAGGAAGAAATTTCGATGTTTATGGTGGAAAAAGCTGTTATATCCTGTATTCCTATCCCTATTTTTTATTTTTTTTAAATCACAGCACGTCCCTGCTGTATAACCATCCCAAGCCGGGTTCCTTTAAATCCCCTGTGGTCTGTGCATCACTTCTTATTTATGTTGTTGAACAAATCTAACATGACCCACTTTCACATTTCATTCAGCTTTTTCTGGAATCTGCGAGAACTGGCATATGCAAGGAATAATTGAGTTTCACAGTACATTTATAGGCAACTTTTACACTGAAAGGAACGAGTCTACCTCAACTCCTTTAAGCCTTTCTCACTTGCATGTTTGCTTTGTGCTTATTCTTGCTTTCAAGCTGAAATCCATCTGCTTGCCAAACTGAGACAATCACGTGGGTTTCTCTGCTGCTGGATAATGGCACCTCAGGAGTCATCGGGAACAAGTTAACACCATAAGAGACCAGAAGAATGGCTTTCTTTTGACTTTAAACAGCACAGAGAGCAGGGGCATAAACAACAAAAAGGTATATGCACTCACCTCACTTTGCAAATGCCTCAGCCACCAAACTGCTTACTATGAAACTTTAATGACTGTCTGTGACTGACTGAACCCTGAATAATAGAGCATGGGCGGAACTGCTTTTTTGCAGCATAATGAATCCCACTGAAACGGGATTTAGAAATGTATAGTAAAATAATTAGCACAAAGCAGATTCAAACAGATTTAATTTGCGCTGACCCTGACTTCTAAATTTGAAGTTTTAATTACCTCCTGAACATTAAAAAAACATCCTAGCAGCAAGTAAATATTTCTGAGAAAGAAGCCTGGTCCCAAAACATCTGCCACTCTACCCCCTGCTGCTCCTGTGACTCAAACAGCATGCTTGTTTCTGCCATTTAATACACCAGAGAGAGCGTGTGCCGACTGATTGCTGTATACGAAAGCTGATTCCTCCAAAACCGATCCTCATCCTAACACAGCTCACTGGTCGCACCATCGTGCAGCCACTTTTCATTAACAGTTTTGAAGTTACGTGCTGATTTGAAGTTGCAAAGTCATTCATCTCACCTGGGCTTATACTCACTTTTACATCTTTCTCAAGCTGAAACGTCAGCAGCTGTAACACTGATGCATTTAACGAGGGGGCGGGGAAGCTGGTTAAACAGTCGTTAAAATGCTTAAAACAAAACTCTTCGGCTTCGTTTCTCCAGCAAAAGATCATTAAAGCATCTCTCTATATTCTAAGTCTACCTTTTCAAACTCTGCTCTCATGCATAAGATAAACTTCTCCTTCTGCGAGGAGGCCTGTGAGGATCGGTTGGTAATGCATTATAGAGATGATGGTAATGGGCTTGTGCATTCGAATCCTGAGTCAAACAACCATAATGTTCCAAATGAGCCTTTCCTTGCACCGCAAATATCAAGGTGCTGCTTTTAAAAATGGTTTATGTTGCTTTCATTTGTGTATTTCCTCATACATAATGCAGCGTACATAGAAAAGCTCTGCACACACGAGACAGCTGGGCAACAAGGATTCCCTATCATCAACAACCACAACAAAAAAAGCCGACAATGTAACGGTCCTACTTCCAACTGGGGACTGAAAAGACAACTTGAGTAGGCAACAGGCTTCGCTGTTTTATAAAGTATTAATATAAATATAAAAGAAAACAAAGGGCTGTGCTCTAGCTCACAAATGATTTGTGTTATTGTAGGTGATGCGACAAAGCAAATCCAGTCAGTGAGGAGAAACAGTGACTCTGTTCCTGTTTATCATCTTATCAGGGACCTGTAGAGGCCAGCCAAACAGCTGATCTCCCTACAACAGCAATTCTTCCTCATATACTTAATAATAGAGTAAAACCAGGGTGACCATTTTAAAACAAGATATTTCAGTAAAAGAAGCTTGGTATTTCAATATGTGGTCTATATTTGGCAATATGACTGGTATGAATGGTGGAGACAGGTTGCAAAGAAGTTTGCATACGTGGACAGGCTAAAGCAGTTAAAATTTTCTGGCTGGATGTGCTGAAGGGCATCAGCTGAGCCATCACCAGATGTGGCCAAGCATCGAGGTTAGCTGATTTGGCGGGATTGCGGCTGAGCTTTACAGCTTTTCAGGCATGTCTCAAATGACAATATGCTCAATATCTGTATTTGTCAGGGTTGGCAGGACCAGATTCTATTTCGAGTATGTATTCTCTAAACAAATAAAAAAGATAAAATGAGAAAATGTCTGTAAATAATGAGCAGTTGAGGATCTCAGTCACTTAGATGTTTGTTTTTCCACTGTGTACTGTTTACCTTTTTCATTTTGTTCCCAATTGCGATAAAAGTGCTATATAGTTGTTTAAACCTTACGTGCAAATAAAATTTTAATGAACCTGCTGCTTTAGAGTGACTGAGAGTCATTTGTTTGCATGAGCAATGAGACGTTGTGGCCTACCTCTTCGCGCAACCGCTGAATACCTGGGCATCAAATTCATTTCAATGCAGTTTGAGATATAGCAGTAAAAGCTGTCAAATACTAAAAGAAGGCCTGAAAAGTGCAACAGAAACTCAGTTTCTTTCTGCAGAGTCTCCCTCCTGTGGATTTCAATATGTGCAGCAGCAGTCACGTAAAGGCAAATTAGCCATCAAGTTATCTCTGTGATGCATGTGATGCTGTAACAGAAGGCAACTACATTCAAACATCTACCCATCTACTTCTGCTTATCCAGTTCCAGGTCTTGGGGGGGAATTCCTCCCATCTGTCATAGGACGAGTTATGAGGGGTGCACCCTGGACAGGTTGCCAATCTGCTGAAGGGCACAAAATTATCATGAGAGGCAATTTTGAGAATATAAACATGGTTGATAATTTGTGGCCTAGTGAGAAGAGTGAAATGTCAGAGAAAGTTGACTGAGTGGGTGATTAAATCCATCCACCTGTGAGCACCAGATGTGCGTTATATTGACAACAATATGTGACTGCATGCAACTCGCTGTGCAGTCCACATGTGGCACAGTGCAGGCTCTTAACAAGTCAGTTCAGACACAAACTTATGCCTGTAAAGCCCAACTTTTCTTCATCTTCCACGCTGTAACATCCTGTTTATTAGCATCATTTTGAAAAGGCGGGCTCGCATTTTTGATTTCTGAGAATGGGTTTGAAAATGGCCCAGAGGAGGATTCGTCTGCTGTCACTGGCAGTTAAGAGATAGCGGTTGTCACATCTGATGACATCCACAATTATACTGTCAATACAGAAGATGGAGTCGGCGTGCATACGGAGTCATTTGCCATATACAAAGTGAGTTCCGGTTGATAACCTGTTTGTGGAAGCTGACACCATCACTGACAAACAGCACAGCTCACACCCTTAGCTGAGAGCAGGTTTCGTTTTCTCTATAGTATTTATGTAGAAACTGGCACTTCTTCCACCTTAATGTTACAAATTGTCAAGCAAGCAGTTTGCCCCCTAAATGAAAAGTAATCTATGAGTTGAATAAATGCATTTAAATGACATTTAATTACAAAGTGTGCCACTATAGGCATAATCAACCCTCTCTTTAAAGAGCAGAAATACATTTCTCTTTAATGCGCTCCACAGGGATGGCAGGAAATATTGCTTTCCCAGTAATATTACAAATATGAATATGAATTCATCAGCTTGCTCTGGTTACCCACAAGTGATCTGGTTGGTTACCTATCTCTCTCCAGTCTTCGCTGAACTGGTGAATTTCCAGGTCTCTGCAAGCCATACGCTTCCCTCCGCGTGCACAAGGGGTTGCTGTTACCACACCTTACAACTCAAGACTCTCTGACTGCTGTGCATTTTCCACGCTGTTGTGTCCAATGAGGTGAGTGCGTGCTCTAAGCAGATTTAGCAGAGTATGAAAGATGAGCGTGAAACAACCACAAAATTAGAGGTACCCTCATCCCCTCCCACTTCCAGTATGTTTTGTTTCCCCTTTTGTTCCTCTGCCGTCTGTTGAGTGCACACTTCATAAAGGCCATTTATAATCCCGCTGTCTGGAACATTTCTAGCCAGCAAGAGGTGCTGACTGTTTATCTGCGTTAAAGT